>NC_136489.1:80945187-81035187 GCF_053919585.1 Euprymna scolopes | reverse complement strand
TCGTGCCTTTATCATTTTCGTAGTTTACACCGAGGCGATAAGAAAGTTAAAAAAAACAAATTAAAGGTGTATTAATATAATAGAAAGTATATGCAAAGAGAGTACGAGGCAGAGAAATAAACTCCTCTTTTTTATTTTACATAATAATAAAATTTTTATATTTTATTCTCTATTTCTTTTTCCTATTTCAAATTCTAAATCGTTCATATAAAGTTCCGTGTAAGCAAATGAAGAATTCTGAACTGAGTTTGTATCACATCACGTTTAATTGAAAGATTAAACAATTAGCAGGACAAAATGATTGGCGCGATGGCAGTATAAGTTAAATTTAATTTGTTCATACGATTTGTTCATACGCGTCTAAGAAAACAAAAGATGTAGATTGTATGTTCTTCTCGGTGGATAGAATTATAGTATTCCGTGTAAAAGGTGTCGATGTAATAATATTAATGCCTCCGTTGGAATTCTTCTGGCATTCATTAATTCCTTTCTAAGTTTCCGACCTCTTTTTCTTTCCTTATTCCCTTTACTTTTCTTTCATTCTTTCCTCTTTTTTCCTATTATTCTCCCTTTAATCGGACACTTACTTTTTTCTGTTTTTTTTTGTCTTCTTCTTTTATTATTATTATTATTATTATTATTATTATTATTATTATTATTATTATTATTATTATTATAAGCAACATAATAATAATAATAATAATAATAATAATAATAATAATAATAATAATAATAATAATAATAATAATAATAATTCTGATTTCGTTTATCAACGTCTCCCTTGAAAGAGACGGGATTAATTTTCAGAGGATTTCCCTCAATCCCGGCTCAAAACCAGGAGATTCATAGATCAAGGGTGTTCCTAAGGATGTTGGTGGTACCTACAATTGCAGAGGTTTAAAGACTGCCTAAAACATCGGGGATTTGTAGTTTTTTTTTTAATTGTCCTCCCAGACGACTTGATACTCCTAGTGTACAAAGTAAAACCGGGATTATTTGTGTTTTAACCCCGGGTATACGCCTTATCTCCAATGCAAATAGAGCATAATTGCTCCACTTCTCGTCCTCCTTCTCTCTCACATTCCAGTCCCAGGTATTGAAATGTTTACAATCTGCCAGTTCTTTGAGACTTTGTCAATGACGA
This sequence comes from Euprymna scolopes, assembly GCF_053919585.1. Lineage (NCBI taxonomy): Eukaryota > Metazoa > Mollusca > Cephalopoda > Sepiida > Sepiolidae > Euprymna > Euprymna scolopes. The sequence continues at coordinate 81,034,043 of NC_136489.1, read as the reverse complement.
CCAAATCTGGACGATTATTTTCCAATTGCTTGGTCGTTATGACACTTTTGTCCCACCGTACCTCTACCTTGCCATCCTCACTTGTTCTCACTTCATCAGGCGCCTCCTCAAACCATTTTCCACCATACTTCACCTCAACCTTTTCACACACCTCCCAATACATCCGGAGTCCCATGCGATCGTGACTTTTGCGGTACTCTCTCTGGGCAATAATAATAATAATAATAATAATAATAATAATAATAATAATAATAATAATAGACTGGGACCTTGGAGAGGCTGAGTGCCACTCAAATTCCAGTGTAAACCAATGGCCACTACCAGCGATAAATCAATGGTATGTGGCTGTTGAGATGATGCAAATTCATTTTCAAATGCTATCGAAGGAGGTGGAGAGAGCTGGACGTATGGGTAGACTTGTTGTCTCTCAGCTTCCTGAGAATACCACAGGTTTCCAATCAGATCGTTTGTTGACTTGTGTGAAAGCTCTATGTGAGCCAATAATAATAACAACAAAAATAATAATTTAAAAAACAAACAAACAAACAAGAAAAGCGTCTTTTCGGGGAGTTTTTTTCGTATGTGAAGGATTTGTTTATTTTATTTACTCGTAAATATGTGTAAATTTGTGTCTTGTCACCATCGTCATCACCGTGGAAAAATGCATGTTTTTTGTTGGGATTTCACTGTTTGAATTAATAGGAAACAATGTCCAATCGTGTATCGGTTATTTCTATTGTTGCTATTGTTGCTGTTATTATCATTATTATTATCATTATCATTAGTAGTAGTAGTAGTAGTAGTAGTAGTAGTAGTATGTTTTTATTATTATTGTACCTATTTACAATGCCTCCCTACGGGACAGAGTTAGACACCAGGGGCGTTTTTTTAACGTGGAGAAAAGGTACAAAAATAAAAGAAATTGTCGGGAAGGGCTGTCTCTCCACTGATAGGGAACAAGAAATGGAAGAGCAGCATCTAGAGAACAGATACTACACTTTGATCTTTTTATTATTGTTGTAGCTTTTATTGTTGGTGTTGTCATTGCTATTGCTGTTGTTACTGCTATTATTATTATTACTGATATTAGTGTTACTATTATCATTGTCGATTATAATTCTATTGTTGCTAGTGATAATGTAAATAGTGGTGGTGATAATGGTAATAGTTGTGTGGGTGCTGGAGGAGAAAGGGAACCCTCCTAGAGTTGGAAATGTCAAAAAACCATGGACGGATGAGGAAAGAAGAGTACTGTGGGAATGCTTTGTTAGAAGTGGAAGTACCAAATATGGTTGATATATCCGAAAAGTGAAGGAAGAATGGGAATCGAGAGGAGGAAGAGCTATAACAACCTACTTTCAGTGATTGCAAGAGGAGAGGTTGAACGGATGGTTGGGAATGAAATGAATAACGAAAGTAAAATTGATGAAACTAGCATTGATGAAAGAACTGAGAGAGTGGAAGTGCAGAAGGGAAATGTAAGCGATGGTGAGAGACAGGCAACTGAGGAGGAATGGAATCCTATTGTTAGGGGAAGTGATGAGAAGGTGTTTGAAGGATCTAAGGTAGATCATTGATGGATACAATGGAACCAGTGAAAGGAGCAGATGTATGGAGAAGTTGTGATGAAGTTCGAACTTTGACTTCTGTAGAAAAAGAAGTACTTCAGAAGTATAGAGAGGTTCTTCTTAGAGACGAGATAGATATTCCAAACATGAAGAGTAGTGATAAGCGGAAGGTGAAAAGCGAGGTAAAAAATAGTCCAAGGACTAATTCACATCATAAGAAAGAACATATCGATTACGGCACTTAACAGGCTTGTGTGTGCAACGTCATACGTTATTGCGAATCGCCGTGTCTTAATAAAGAAGAAAACGAGAGAAATGAAGGATAGAAGGTAATACTGGCAGGGGCGACTTGAAGAAAGTATTAAACGGTGGCGGAAAGACATTGGTAGAATCGAAGAAATAAGAAAAGGAGTGAAACTAGGACAGAAAGCCAAGGACAAGCCTGAAAGGAGGTATAGATTGTTGCAAAAGGGAACGAAAGCCGTTTTACCAATGTTGAAAGAGAAGGTCCACACTGGTGGTATGAAAATTAGAAACTTTGTTGGAAAAAGTGTTGCGTTTGGGCAGAACAACCTTTTCGGGAACAATCAGTCTCAGCTGTATAAATAATTAAATGGTAGTAAACTGGTGAGAAATAACAACCCACCAAATGCAAAAGATACAAGGAATTTCTGGAGTGGGATTTGATCTGTCGAAGGGCAAAATAAGGAGGCTAGCTGGTTGGGAGAGGTCAGAGAAAGCCTATCAGAAATGCAGCATATGAACAACGTCGAAATAAACATTGATGAAGGCTGGCATAGGAAGGATGACAAACTGGAAGGCACCTAGTCCAGATGGAGTGATGGGCTTCTAGTTTAAACAGTTCCAATGGCTTTATCCACCTATAGCTGCTGCCATGCAAAGGGTCGTATTGTCGGGAGATGTCCTTGATTGGCTTGTTTATGGAAGGGCAACACTTATTAGGGAAGATCCTGCAAAGGGAACGGATGTCAATAATTATAGATGAATTAATTGTCTACCACTAATGTGAAAACTGTTAACTGGAATCTTTGCAGAAAAAATGTATGAAGATTTTGTGAGTAATGGTGTTTCCCCTGATGAACAGAAAGGGGGCCATAAAGGCTCGAGAGGTACCAAGGAGCAACTAGTGACAGGTAAAGCATTAATGCAGGATGCAAAGAAGAAAAAGAGGAATCTGAGTGTGGCATGGATCGATTACAGAAAGGCGTATGAGATTATTTCTCATTCATCGATACATGAAACACTATTGATGATGAAGGTTGCTGCGAATGTGGTAGGGCTTTTGGAGGCAAGTATGGCTCAATGGAAAACGGTGCTGACAGCAAACAGAGAGGCGATGTGTCAGGTTAGCATTAAATAGGGAATATTCCAAGGAGATTCGTTATGTCCACTTTTTATAATAATAATGATGCCACTGAGCATCATCTTGAAGAGAGAAAAACTAGGGAATAACTTTGGATCCGGTGGCAGACGCCTCAATCATCTCCTGTTTATGGATGATTTGAAAATATTCGGTAGAAATGAAAAGAAAATTGAGAGACTGGTAGAATTTGTGGGGACATACACAGAAGACATCCAGATAGAGTTTGGGATTAGTAAATGTGCGGTGCTGGTGATGAAAGAGGAGTAACGGTTCATTTGAATGGAATAGTGCTGCCAAATGGAGAAATCATGAAAGAAATACAGGGTATACGTATTTGGGAGTGTAGGAGGGTGTAGGCATCATGAACAGAGAAATGAAAGAGAAAGGCAGGAAGGTGTATCTTAGAAGAGTAAAACTAATTGCAAAGTCGAAACTGTATGGAGAAAACGTAATGAAAGCAGTGAATGCATGGACACTCAATGTTTTCAGATACAGTGCGGGAATTTTAGAATGCCCTGACAAGGATTTACATGCCATCGATATTAAGACAAGAAAAATTTTAGCAATAGTTGGTATTTTTTACATTCGAAGTAGCGTAGCGAGATTTATCCAAAGAGGAAAGACGGTGGGAGAGGATTGAAAAATGTAAAAGATTGTGTTAGAACCGACGAAATGTCGCTGAAGGAGCATGTTGTTAGTAGTGAGGAGTGGATGCTTAAGGTTGTGGCCAATGAAGTGGGGGTATGTGAGATCAAGGCTGATTATGTGAGATGTATGGATAGAGAAAGGGCAGAGAAACTGGATGGGAATAAAATCCATGGAAGGTTCATCCAGGATATAGCAGAAATGGCTGATGAAAAATCACGGCAATGGCTTAGAGCTGGGAATCTGGTTAAGAGTACTGAAGAGTAGGCATTATGAACACGATTGTTCAAAAAAGTGGTTCTACGAAAGAAAGTTGCTGCAGAATGTCGGATTTGTGGTAAGACCTCAGAGTCAATTGCGCACCTTGCAGCAAGGCGTAGTGGATTGCCACAGAGAGAGTACCGCAAAAGACACGATCGCATGGGACTCCGGATATATTGGGAGGTGTGTAAGAAGGTTGGGGTGAAGTGTGGTGGAAAATGGTTTGAGGAGGCGCCTGATGAAGTGAGAACAAGTGAAGATGGCAAGGTAGAGGTACGATGGGACAAAAGTGCCATAAGCAATTAGAACATCGTCGGATTTGGTCGTCATTGACAAGTTCTGGAAGATTGTAGATATTTCAATACCCTGGGACGGGAATGTGAGAGAGAAGGATAAAAAAGTGGAGCAATTATACTCCATTGGTCTTGGAGATAATGCGTATACACGGGGTTAAAACACAAATAATCCCGGTTGTAGTTTATATACTAGGAGTATCAAATCGTCTGGAACGACAATTAAAAAAAACTACAGATCCCCGATGTTTTAGGCGGCCTTCAGACCTCTGAAATTGTAGGTACCACCAACATCCTTAGGAAAACCCTTGATCTATGAAGCTCCTGGTTTTGAGCTGGGATTGAGGGAAATCCTCTGGAAATGAATCCCATCCCTTTCCAGAGAGACGTTGATGAACGAAATCAGAATTATTATTATTGGCTCACATGGAGCTTTCACACAAGTCAACAAACGATTGGTTTTGAGACCTGTGGTGCTCTTTGGAAGCTGAGTGACAACAAGTCTCCCCAGACGTCCAGCTCTCTCCACCTCCTTATATAGCACGTGTAGATAATCTGCGTCATCGCAACAGTCGCATACCATTGATTTCTCGCTGGTAGTGGCCATTGGTTTATACTGGAATTTGAGTGGCACTAAGCCTCTCCACGATCCCAGTACTCTTCGCGTTTGTCCAGCCGAGGTCTGGTCAGCGCTCTCTCCTCGGTCTTTTCATCCTCCTTGACACTTCTCGATTCTTTTGTATCTCTTTTCTATTAAGGGGGCGGTGATAAAACAATGGGGGACGCATGATGGTGGTGTAGAACTTGTTGATATGCAGCTTCGGCGTTCTTTATTCCCTGTAACGCTTTTTTGTTATATTGTCTTGTGTTATTCCCCACATTCTAGGGGTTTCCTTAATATTTCAGCCGTTTTCTTTATCGTTAGGCGTTGTATTGTTGCAGTTATTCCTCTGATTCCAATTTCTGTCATTCTTTTTTCGAAGTTTTTCGAAATTGTTCCTAGTACTCCTACTATTACCGGTACTATTTTGATTTTTTTCATCATCCAAATCCCTTTTAACTCTCTGGCTAGCTCTGTGTATTTGCTTCGTTTCTCCTTTTCTTTCATACTCATCCTCTGGTCAGCTTGGACAGCAAAGTCTACGATTTGACAGGATTTTTCTTTCGTGTCAATTATTACGACATCTGGTCTTCTTGCCTGGATGGGTTTGTCCGTCTGTATGTCCATGTCCCATAGCATTTTGTGGTTCTCATTTTCGAGTGCTGTTGCAGGTTTATGCTTGTACCATTTTTCTGCACGCTAAAAATGCAGTCGTTTGCATAATTCCCAGTGTACCGCCCTCCCCACTTGGTCATGCCTGTTTTTCTATTTTTTGGGGGGCCAGTTTTCTGCATTCACTTACTATATTGTTTATCGTTTTGTCTCACTGTCCACAGAGTCTGCAGTTGCTGTTTTCTTGTGTTTTATCGATCCTTGCTTTTATATGGTTTGTTCTTATCGAGTTATCTTGTACTGCAGTTATTAGAGATTCAGTTTCACGCTTTATATGTCCTTTTCGCATCCATGTCCAGGTGTTTTCGTTATTCTCATCTTTTGTTATTCTTATGAATCTTCCGTGGTGTTGTTTCTCTTCCTATTTCTCTTTTCTTGTTTTGTCGTTTGTCTCTCTGTTTTCTGCTTTGTAATTTTTTCGGTGTCCCTCGCTGCCATAATTATCCTTTCAGTGTTTTGCATTATTATTATTATTATTATTATTATTATTATTATTATTATTATTATTATTATTATTATTATGTTGCTTTATTTTCTCTTCTTTCGTCTTTCTATTTATGTTTCCTAATATAACAACTAGCAACGACACTAAACGTTGCTAGGGATTGGATGATGGTCAACGAATATTTCACACTCCCATATATTTATTGTCATCAAAATCGGTGAAGTCGCCCAATTTTAAATCAATTGCCTTCAATTAGATTGCCTGATCTAGTTGGATACCCATCTCAGTGTCCCGGAAATAAGTTTAAAATGCTTCCCAACGATGACTTAGTCCACAATACATTGAAGTCAACATTGCACTGTAGAAAACCTATCGTTGATTTTATAAAATTATATAAAACGACTAAAATGAAAGTTGAAAATGCAAAAGTAAAGTACCACACTACAATTGTTCTTTAATCAAAAACAATTATTTCGAACGCGCCCCTGTCATATTAGAATCAACTGTTTAATTTATACTCCTGGCCTTCCTGCTTGTGCAGAAATAATGGCTTGAATTTAAGTTTTAAATGAAAAAGTAAAATTTTGTAATGCAATCGTGCTTAAACAGAAACATTAATTTCGAACAGATTCTGGTTATATAGAAAAAGAAAAATAGTGATCTTATATATCGGTCCTTTCTTGATTATGTGGTAATAAAACTTTTCAAATGCACTTGTGATTTTAGGTTGTATATATTGTTAACTTTAGCCAAAATGTATTATTCCTTTTTTTTATTTTGGTCGATTATCGATACTTATCGAAGACATTCCGATACAAAATTTGTCTAAAAACATTGCTAGATGCATAAAGTGCATTTGTATGAAATTTAATGAAAAATCGTCCCAGCCGTTGCGATGTCTATAGGGAACAAATTCTTTCACATAACCACACATACAAACCCTCTTTCATACAATATTAGAGATACACATGATTCATTTTTTTCTATTTCTTCTGTTTCTGTTTATTGAATTTTCTGCACATATGTACGTGTTTGTTCTGTTTTTTCTGTACTGTTTCTTTTATTTTCGTTTCGTTCGTAATTTTTGTTCATCAAAATTATCATCATCATCTTCAAAATTATCATCATCATTTTCTTAATGATCATCATCTTCATAACCATCATCTCAGTCGCAACACTTATTGATCACTAGTGTAGTTGTGCTATTGTGCCAGCTTTTATTCTGTATTTCTTATATTATTTTATTCATTTCTTCTTGTTTAATTGCTTTTTTCTCTCGATCTTCATTTTTGTCGAATTATTTGTCTTTACCCTATATTTTTGGTTCATTTTCGTCTGTTTTCTTTTTAATCTTCTTTCAGTTCTTTTTGTGTTTTTTTTGTTTACTACTTAATGTCGCATCTCTGTTTTTCATAATTATTTTTTTCTCCTTCTCATAAGAATTTTTTTCCAGGTATTTCTTGCATTTTATTCTGTTTTTTTTTTGTCTCTCTCATCCTGTTTCTTACTTCTGTTTCATTCTTCATTTTATTTTCATTTTTCCCTAACTTTTCCTATCCCTCTTCTTCCTCGTGTTTTTCTTTCCTATTCTTTTCCTTCTCAGCTTCTGATTTCTTTCAAAAACTTTAAAGACAGGCCATAATCTCAGCGAGCGAAACCAATCACGTGGTGCACTGCAGAATCCATCCGTTTATCCACTTACAGCCATCGCCATGGTAACAGGCATGATAAGTCTCCCTGTTTCGAAATGCAATTAATGTCGGTTTTTTAAATTTAATTCTATGAACATTTCTTCCAATTCCGCATGCGTTTTTTTATGCGTGCATTTTTCTCGTTCAATTTCTACTCCTATTTTTCAGTCATTCGTCGCACGTTTTTCTTATCATTTCCTTTAATAAATACATTTTCCTATATTTTATATTCCTTTGCTTCCCATTCTTGATTATATTTTAAACTTTTTCTACCTTTTTTCTCTTTCCTCCTGTTTCTCTTATATGTGATGGCTTTTCATTATTTTACGTTTCGCTTCAGATTTGAATTCATTTTAGATTAAATCTATCTTCGCCTTTCTTTTTATTCTTTGTTATCACATAGTTTTATTTCTCCATATCAAGTATATTTTATTTATTCTATTAAATTCTCAGTCACTATATCTGTCTGTCTCTAATATATAATATATGTATATATATTTTGAAAACATATTGCAATTAAGCTACATATACATAGACACACACACATACATATATATATATATGTATGTATGTATGTATGTATGTATGTATGTATGTATGTATGTATGATGTTGAACAGCTACGAAGACGACATAATACTAGTGCAGAGAGTGATCTGGACGTAAATAATAACGTTATTATTTAAAAGGTCATTCTTAACATGGGGAGGGAAGGGTGTTTTTTTACCTATTCCATACTTCAACCTTACAATTGAATAAAAAAACATATCATAAACTTTAATTAAACTTGGAAATACGATTTTAAAAAATATTGCGGATCACTCTCTGCACTAGCACCGACGATATTAGTACCATCAAAACGAACGGCGTTTTCAGCCCCAAAATTTATTTTTCAATATAGTTACCACCATCGGCAATTCATTTTTACCAGCCTCTTTTGATGTCTTGGCAGTGAAAGTCTGGAGAGTTATTTAGCGTTTACAGCCTAATCGTCGCATTCGGAGTGACGAACCCATATCTTAATTGGGCTGAGATCGAGAACATGGGCTTTGTAAACGTGTCACAGGCGCCCGTCAATGATGATTAGTTCAATTTTTTCTGCATGGAAGAATTCAATGATAGAATAGTGCTTGTTAAGCACGTCCATGGACGGAATTGCTTTTTAGAGAAGTACACCGTCAATATCGACAAATGTGAGATGAAACTTTAGCAATCATGGCAATACAATTTGTAATCCTTACTTCTCTATTCGATAAAAAAAATAATAAAAATATAGAGGGCATTACTTTTGGAACGGCCCTCATATTAACCGCGCGGAGTCAGCTTTTTGTGGAGAGAGAAAAGTATATGTCCGATGATATTGACAGTTGGCATAAAATCTAAAATCCATGTATTCCGTAGTTAACGATTATTTTTAATAGAAGTACTGCGTTCACAACTTTGGATACATTATTTTTGTAAGACTAATTTGAACATCTCGGAAAATATTATAATATTATAAAAGGTTTGATTAAATGAATAAAACCAATTTTTATTCTGGGTCTCAGTAGACCACAGGGTTTTTGAAACAATCAGACAAAACAAAAAAAAAGGAACATCTTCTTTAAAAAGCGTAAGTCCTGTTTTATTCATTTCTTTCTATGTATACATATATATATATATATATATATATAACTTATGTATATATAATAATATATTCTATATATACATATATATAACTCATGTATATATAATAATATATTCTTTATATACATATATATAACTTATGTATATATATATATAATATATTCTATATATATATAATTTATGTATATATAATAATATATAACTTATGTATATATAATAATATGTTCTATATATACATATATATAACTTATGTATATATAATAATTTATTCTATATATACATATATATAACTTATATATATATGATATATAACTTATGTATATATAATAATATATAACGTATGTATATATAATAATATATAACATATGTATATATAATAATATATTCTATAAATACATATACATAACTTATGTATATATAATAATATATAACTTATGTAAATATACATATATATAACTTATGTATATACAATAATATATAACCTGTGTATATATAATAATATATAACTTATGTATATATAATAATATATAACTTATGTATATATAATAATATATTCTATATATACATATATATATAACTTATGTGTATATAATAATATATAGTGGGGCCTCTCGATGCCATACTAGTGGGTAATTGTTACGGCTTTACCTTATCATTAACTACAAATAAAAAAAAATAAAAAATTATTCGTTTCTTTTTCTCTCTTAATTTCCCCTCTCTGTCCTGCTCTAAGTAAATCTGTCGACCTAGTCCACAAATTCCAAAATTTCATCATGACAAGTTTCAAGAAAAAATACACGATTAAACCCGGTTCCCCAACTTCCAACGTAGACCCCTACTACCATGTCTCCTTCTCCAACATCAGGGGTCTTCGTTCTAACCTTCCAGAGGTTGAAACCCAATTACAGGAGACTAAACCAGACCTTTTATTTTTAAGTGAAACTGGCATTGGACAGGCTATTTCCCTAGATGAGTTTGCAATTTCAGGATACTCTAACTTAACTTCTAAATCTGACCCCCAAGATCGCCATGGGCATGGAATATGTGCCTATATTAAAGATAGCTTTCCATGTGGGAGGGACATCTCCAAGGAAGATCCTAACTTACCCTATATGTGCTTCCGGGTTGCTTTAGCTCACACTACTGCATTTATATTTACTCTCTATCGCCCCCACAACAGTGGAGTTACTATCTTTCAAAGCATATCTGAGAAAATTGACCAAGTCTTTCTACTTATCCTTCAGCTAACATTCACGTATGTGGAGACTTCAATGTTCACAACGTTGAATGGTTGACCCACTCAAACAAGACCGATGATGAGGGGAGGTTCTGTCATGATTTCTCCATTGCCTATGACCTCACTCAGATTGTTCAGGAACCTACCCGTGTGCCCGATAATGATGGCCAGTATGCGAGCCTACTAGACCTTTTTCTCACAACTTGCCCTGAACTATGTTCAGTTTCTGTTCTGTCGCCTCTTGGATCTTCCGACCACTCTGTTGTATCAATTAAGATAAAAATGAAATGTAATAAGTCCCCAGATGTACCTCTTCATCGTACAGTATATCGATACACTAAGGCTGACTGGGATAGCTTCCGTACATTTATATCTGATCTACCTCTGCATTCCATGTTTAAAAAGGATGTGTCCTCTATAGTATTAGACCTAACTGAATGGTTAATTGTAGGTATTGACCATTTCATACCCTCTAAAAAGTTTCAGAAAAAACCTAACAGCCAGCCATGGTTCTCTCCAGAATGTGCTGCTGCCATTGCGCACAGAAATCACTTTTTCCACTGCTTCAAACGTAATAGATGTATGGAAACTAAAGCCGTTTTCAGGACTGCCAGCAACCATTGTAAGAAAGTAATAAGGAACGCAAGAGAGTTGTATGCTCAATCTGTTAAGTCCAAAGTAGCTGAGCAGCGGCTTGGTTCCCACCAGTTTTGGCAAATAGCAAACAGAATCCTGAACAGAAGCGTGTGCTCCATCCCAACTATTATCAATGGACCTGAGGTAATCTCGTCAGCATCAGACAAAGCCAAACTCTTTGTCAAGAACTTTGCAGCAAATTCTACCCTTTGCGACCAAGACCGCCAACCCCCAATATTTCCTCCTGTATCAGAAAACACGCTATGTGATATACGTATATCTGTACGTGATGTTGCGAAGCTAATCAAAAACCTTGATTCGAGTAAAGCAACTGGCCCTGATGGTATTCCAATTATAGTACTCAAAAAACTTCAACCTGAATTAGCGCCCATACTTACAAAACTGTTTAAACGTTGTCTTAAGGAGAATAGTTTCCCATCTCCCTGGAAAACCTCATCAGTATGCCCTGTATTTAAGAATTCAGGTGATCGCTCATCCCCCTCTCAGTACAGGCCAATAAGTCTCCTGTGCGTCATGAGTAAGTTGCTAGAATCTGTGTTAAATACAGAAGTAATCAAACATCTCAACAAAAATAACCTTCTTAGTGACACTCAATATGGTTTCCGTTCTGCTAGATCTACAGCAGATGTCATTACAGTTATATCGCATAGGATTAGCAAATCTCTCGACGGTGGCAATCTTTCTAGAGCAATTGCTCTTGACATATCTAAAGCCTTTGATAGGGTATGGCATAAAGGTTTACTTCATAAGATCGCTAGCTATGGTATAGCTGGAAAAGTCTTCTCAATTATTAAATCATTTCTTTCTGATAGGTTCATAAGAGTAGTAGTTGAGGGGCAAAAATCAGAAGCTCACAGTATTAATGCCGGTGTCCCTCAGGGATCCATCCTGGGCCCAACTCTTTTCCTGATCTACATTAATGATCTTCCAAATCATATCCTTACATCATTTGTAGACATTTATGCTGACGACACTACCATTTATGGTAGCACATCTAAGACAGTAAACGACCAAGTTCTCTCCAATTCTCTCTCCTCTGATCTTGAGCACGTAGTACAATGGGGAAAGGAGTGGCTGGTTACTTTTAATGCAACTAAAACCAAGCTTCTCTCTTTACATCATCAACATTCTAATCCACATTTGTCATCAATTGAAATGAATGGCTCTCGTCTTCAGGAGGCCTCAAGTTTTGACAAGCTTCTGGGCTTGACCATTACTCCTGATCTTAAATGGAACACGTATATCAAATCTGTTGCCAAGGCCGCTGGAAAAATGGTGGGATCTTTCTATCGATCCAGTAGATATCTCACTGCTGATGCTATTCTCTACCTATATAAGAGCCAGGTACGTCCAAGGATGGAATACTGTTGCCACATCTGGGCAGGAGCTGCTAGAAAGGACTTGTCCTGCCTTGATAGAGTTCAAAATAGACTTCGTAGCCTCGTAGGAGATGTCCTTTTCTCCTCCTTGCAACCTCTATCTCACAGAAGAGATGTTGCGAGTTTGTCTCTGATGTATCGTTATTTTCATGGAAAGTGTTCAACTGAGCTTCAATCTTTGGTCCCCCCTCGCCAAACTTTCACAAGAAACACTCGTCTAGCTGTAAACACTATCAATAATTTCCCCCACTCTTTATCTGTGGCTAAACCTAAACGTAGATTCCATGAACAAAGCTTCTTTCTTAGAACTGCACGCCTGTGGAATTGTCTTCCGTTTTCCTGCTTTCCGGCTGACTACAATATGGTTGTGTCCAAGTCTAAAGTAAATAAGTTCTTGATGAGCCGTTCCATATAAGTTATTAAATTTACCAAATTTTCATTACTAATGATTACTATATTGACCAATTTCTACTGTACACTCTTTAACCCTTATCCTTGAGTGGCCTCTGGGCCTTGATAATGTGGTGATGCCTTTGTAAAAAAAAAAAAAAAAAAAAAAAAAAAAAAAAATATAACTTATGTATATATACATATATATAACTTATGTATATATAATAATATATAACTTATGTATATATAATAATATATAACTTATGTATATATAATAATATATAACTTATGTATATATAATAATATATTCTATATATACATATACATAACATGTATATATAATAAGAATTACAATTAAGTTTACCTAAATAATCAAACATCGCAAAACTAAAGTAAATTATAAATATTGAAGAATTAATATTTATAAAGTCATCGCAACGAGATCTAAAAGCTCGATAAAGCAAATAGGAAATAGAGCTTATAATAACAATAAGAAGTTAATAAAACATGTTAAAAATCACTTTGAAAAAGAGTTAAAACCATATTTAATTTTAAAAAGGAAGCACAAAATAAGTGGATAGTCCTTAATCCACGGAGTTTCGAAGAGATACTTTTTTTTGTATTTTGCTCCATTAAGTACTTTTACAAGCAAAATTCGATCCAGCATTTTGTTAAATCCCACCCTCTGATGAGAAAGAAAGTATTTCTTCGAAACTCCGCAGATTAAGGACTATCAACTAATTTTGTGCTTCCTTTTTAAAATTTAATGTTTTTAACCCTTTTTCAAAAGCATTTTTTTAAGATGTTTTATTAACTACTTGTTCTTATATATATATATATATATATATATATATATATATATATATATATATATATATATATATTGGGGAAAGAAAAAATGATGTATACCTTCCTAATAGGTTTATAAGGTTTTTTGTTTTTTTTATAAGAATAAATTTTAAATTACAAGATACATTGTATATATATGTATATATATATATATTTTAATAGTATTTTACGTGTATAAAAGTATACCCAATATATATTTATATATGTGTAGTATATGTGTATATATATATGTGTGTGTGTGTGTGTGTGTGTGTGTGTGTGTGTGTGTGTGTGTGCACATCTAATACCTATTTTACGGTAATCGGGAAAAATAACAACTTTATAATTAAATGTTACGAGATTTTTTAAGTATAGGAATAGGAATCAGTACATGTATCGGAATCTAACTTAATTTAATACAGAGTCGGAACACCTCATTAACTACATTTTGAAAAAAATCTTTCGAAAATTGGTTCAGTAGAAAAAAAGTTACAACAAAATATGTGGGTTCACAAACAGGAGAGTAAGTACATAAGTGACTAACGCTTTTTTTTATTTTGCATAACTTTTTTTGTATATAAATATTTTTATTGTGGTTTTTCCCATATGACATGTTAGCGTAACGGTTAGTGTACTGGGTGTTGGTGGAAAGATTTTAAGTTCAATCCCGTGTATCGTTTTTTTTTATAATTAAAAAACTGAACTTTTTTTTAATAACTATTTTTTTTAACTCTCCTTATGATTTTATAGCAAAATATGGTGAATTTATCGATTAAAAATATTAGTGAATTCTATGATATACATATTCTTTGAATGAACTCAAATTTTTCGTTATCACATTTTATGAAAAATGTCGTCCCATTTTGGCAATGCGTCTGACCAATGATGCTTTTGAACCCGCGACCAGCACTGCGATGTCATCAGCATCAGCCTGGGCATAAATATTCCTATTTTCAAACTCCTTTAAAAGAGGATTCAGCATACAGTTCCATAGTAAAGGTGATAAAATCCCACTTTGGGGGTTTCATTTAACTACTTCCCTTTTAACAGTTGCCATCAGTAGTTTTACTTGAACTGTTCTGTGCCTCACCATACACTCAATCCATCGGATGAGTACTGGTGGCACATTGAGTTCTCGTAGCGACCTGAACATACTACTGAAGGGTATGTTGTCAAAAGCTCCAACGATATCTAAAAAGACACCGAGTGCCATCTTCTTTTTTGTTAGTTTACGCTCTATACAGATCACGAATTCATGAACCGCAGTCTCGGTATAGACCCTGGCTCGAAACTACTGTGATTGAATGATAAATATCGCATAAATGTGTGTTTGAGAGCTAATTTTTTTTTTACAATCATTAATAAATATTATAAATTTATATATTAATACAATAGCAATGCCTGGAAAAATCATGGATTATATGGAAAAATGCGCGCATGACAAGTAATATTCTTAAGATTTTATTTAACCTGGAAAAGTAAAGGACAAGAAATTCCACCTGGAAAAGTAAAGAACAAGATATTCTAGTAAAGTAAAAAATAAGAATTTTTTAGACTTAAAATATTGAAGCTAAAAATAAAATTTGAATATTGATAAATATTTTATTTATTATTTGCATATGTTGTTGTTTATTGTTGTTAGAAATAATTAAATGATCCTAATTATGATATAATAAAATTATTAATTTTTATGTAAATTATAAAATTATTAATTCCATCTACTAACTAACTAACTAATGAATTAATTTTATTCAAACAATTTTCACGACATAAATATATGCAAATAATAGGGGGGAAATAATTCAATCCAGCGACTGACACCCTTTCTAACTCAACAATAAACAACAACATATGCAACATAGGTTGAATTTCTTGTCCTTTACTTTTCCAGGTTTAATAAAATCTTAAGAATATTACTTTTCATGCGCGCATTTTTCCATATAATATACTTATTTCTGACTATGCCAAAACCAACTCTCCTTGCTATTTGCCATTTTTAGCTGACACAATGCACGAATCTGAAGATCGCAAATGAACTGAAACCGTTTGAGTTTTAAAGTAATATATTTTTAAAAAATTATTTTATACCTTCCGATTGTTTTTTTCTCATTGTTTTCTGTTTCCAGTTTTTGTTTTATTTATTTATCCATATCCTTAATCATCTTCCGACCTTGTTCATATTTTTCACTACGTTTTCCGATTTGTGTTTGTTTCTTTTCTTTGTTTTAATTTTATTTCATTTCACATTTAATGTGTTTCTCGTTATTTTAAGTACTTTATCCTGTTCGCACATTAAATATTTCGTTTTGTTTTGTGTTTTTTTAGCCACTGACTTTCTCCGTTCCGGTATTTCTACTCGTTAATATTCCAATTAAATCAAACGTGCAGTAAATTCCAGCCAGTATTCTAGATGATTTTTTATGGCTTTCAAATCATTTCAGTGTTTAGATTTCTTTTGTCCATGGTTCATCCATTAACGTTGGCGTTGTGATATTAATGCCATCGACTTCATCATCATTAACATTTAATCTCAACTTTATCTTCATAGTCGCCATGATGAGTAACATTTTCATTTCGTTCTTTTCAATAAAATGAGATACTGCTTTGCGCCAGTGGAGGAGAGAATCTAAAGAAACAAAACAAAGTTGCTATATTCACTAGAGCTGAGATTGCGAGAGACAAAATGGAAGATGAAGGAATCATTAAATATTGTATGCTAAAAGTATTCTCCAAAAAGAATGAAAAGCAGCTTGAATAGGGTGATTAAACAAAACACGCCTATAATAAAGACCAATGTGTATTTATTTACATATAAATATATATAAAAACCATAAACCTTTCATTGATATGCTAAACTGGGGATTTAACCCACCCAGCTCTTCATAATCGATATACCGAACCTAGCAACTTACTAAAAAGACGACACGGCCGAGATTTAGGCCTCCTAATATTTTATCAAATAATTTTGCTAACCTCTTATAGTTATTTTGAGGCACATTATAGCTTACTTGGGTCAGGATTCACCAGGTAAGACCCAGCACAAAACATTTCAAATGGCTGGCAATAAATAAATAACAAGTCAGACAACCCTGTTCAGAAAAAAAATGTTGGAAAAATATCCAACTCTACACTTGGTGTGTTTTGATAACACATAAACTGCCTTGTAATAATAGCAATTTATATTATTCACTTGTATATATATTAACATCAACCCGTCCAAAAGTTAAAGAGAAAAGCACGCCTTTTTTAGCATCCTGACTAAAATATTCCAAGTGTGTTGGGGAATAAAACGTTAACCAATTCCCGTTGAGGGAATCAATTTTTTTAAATACACAACACCACATAAAAATAATTAACGGTTGGTGTTTTTCTTTACGTCATCTGAAATGATGATGATAATAATAATTTATACATGAAAGATTAAATTACTGACGAAATTCTTCAATTTTATGTAGGTATTACTGCTACTAATAGCGAAGCATATTTTCTCCGTCATTTTTCATGCATGGGTACATTAGTAAATAATGATAATTTGATTGATCAGTGATTATCTTTCATCATCTCTTGTTTATCGTCTTCATTATCGCGGAAGCCGTATCAATATGCAAGCCTTACTTTGAATGGAAGGAAATAAACCACCTCGTAAACGACAAATTTTGTAACTTAAGACCAACAAAGTAAACAATGTTTCAGACGTGCGTTTACAATCAGTTAAACCTCTGCGTGTAAGATGCTAGTTACACTCGATCTGTGGCGTTACATTTCATCCACTCGGAGCGGCACTTTGTCTGGTTCCGTCGCTGGAACTACCAAACAAGGAAGGGCATAAAATAATACGAACCGGCATATTTTCTAGGTGAATACAAAATATATATTCTAGTATTTTCCGACAACGCACTTGATTAGGTTTCAAAATATTACCCACGTGTCGAACATGCTTGTCAAGACGCTCTTTCACGCACGTAACTTTGTTGTCGCTCTCTTTTCTCAGCCACGTGCTGTATTTTTCTTTTTTTCTCCTTCTTCTTCCGTGACATCCGCCCGTGCACACTTGCTTACTGTGCATCTCGCTAAAACGGCAGCTGCTAATATTTTTCCTAGGCAGCTATCCTACGGCTGCTGCTGATTTGGTCCGTTGACGCTTTGTTACGTTGGAGCGCACCGCTAGCAGTGTCAGAAATTTCGTGAAAATAGTGAATAATTCCACCCCATCTTTCCAAGCTTATAACTCCTCGAAAAATGTAATTCAAGCCCTAATTTTTTTTTTCAATTAAAGGAGTAAGGACCAAGGTTTTATTTTTAAAAAAAAACAAAACAAAACAATGTGTTTTTTTTTTTTTAAAAAGGTTTTAAACTTCGGACTTTACAGGTAAATTTCTAAAAAACTGATTTTTTTTTTTGTTTTAAATTTGAATATATTATTTATTGACCTTTTCTCTTCAATTTGTGATATATAAACCTATTAAACATAAATTAATTATTTACTTTTTAATAGACATTTCAAAATGAGAGGCGTAAATTATTCGACCCCCTATCTTTCTAAGCTTATAACTCCTCGAAAAATGTAATTCAAGCCCTAATTTTTTTTTCAATTAAAGGAGCAAGGACCAAGGTTTCATTAAAAAAAAAAAAAAAAAGACAAAAAGAAAAAATGTGTTCTTATAAAATAAGGTTTTAAACTTCGGACTTTACAGGTAAATTTCTAAAAAACTGATTTTTTTTTTTGTTTTAAATTTGAATATATTATTTATTGACCTTTTCTCTTCAATTTGTGATATATAAACCTATTAAACATAAATTAATTATTTACTTTTTAATAGACATTTCAAAATGGGGGGGGCGTGAAAATGGGGGGGCGTGAAAATGGGGGGGCGTGAATTTAAAAAAAACGTTTGTCTAAAATATTATATTCGGTTTATTGGAAAGAACATAAAATTTCACATTGACCCTGAAAATATCGTAAAAATAGAATCAATAGAAAAATTTTGATAGATTTTTAAAATTTAAAAATATTGAGTTTAAAAATTGAAAAATATTGAGTTCGGAAAATTCATTACTGTTTTAAAAAAAAATAAAAATATTTTTATTACTTTTAAAACAACTGTAATAGTTTATTTTGGAAGTATAATCCATAAAGAAAATAAATAACCCACTTTTAACAGAGAAATTACGAGATTTTTATATTGTATTCGCAGTTTCGTGTTAGGGGTGTCAAAAATTCCTACAAAAATTCTGATACTGCTAGCGCACCGCTTCGTTACATACGAAAGATTAGTTACTATCGCGAGATTCCCTATCCGGTAGCTCTTTTGTTTTCCAGTGTTTACACCTATACGTTGCTCCTAATAACACCGTACACTTGCACATTCCTACCAAGTTTTTTTTTCTAGACATTTTATCCGGTTTTGAGGGTTTATCATTAGACTATCTTCGAATATAAATCATTAATGGAAGAACTCACAACTGTCTCTGGAAAGGTTCTGAAATACTACCCTGCTTGACTTTTTATCCGCTTTTGAATTTTCGTGTTTTACTGTGGCTCTGACACGGATCGACTACGAAAGGGGCTACAACGTAATAACCCAAGCATCGAGAACTGAATGATTAAGTAGACACAAATCATGAAGGGCGCTGCAAAACAAGTTCTCCTATTTTTTTCTGCTCAAATAGATGGAAAGGGATTGCAAATTGGATTGTTATGTTGAGTGAATTATTCAGTCCTGGTATGAAAGCCTTATCACTCTCTCGCAGATATTGAATGTGTGAGACTCTAAGAAAGCAACATTTCTCATGAACGTGTGTCAGAAGCAGAGATATGTCATTGAATTTCTGGCCAAGGGCATTGTGAATAGTTGTGACTATAAAAAAGATAAATTCTGGAACACAAATAGTCGCTTGTTTTATGGTACTATCCCCGTCTTCGTAGCTCTTCTCTAGTTCTAACTTAAAATTTAAGTTAAACATAGAACCTTTACTCTTGGAACGAGGGTCCGTGCTGCAGATACTCGTGTAAAGCCATAGTTTTGAACTTTTAAAAGAGTTTACTGTGGATTTCCCAAGGTTTTCGGATTGCGTCCGTCAAGTTCGTTTATATATGTATATATATATATATATATATATATATATATATATACGAACGTGAAGGATGCAATCCGGAAACTTTTGGAAATCCACAGTAACCTCTTTTTAAAAATAAACATTCGTTTATTTTATAAAGTTAAAAAAATCCGCGTTGTTATTAGGCTTTAAAGTGTTAAATGTAACAGGTCTCTTATTTGATTTTCATATATATATATATATATATATATATATATATATATATATATATATATATATATATATATATATATATATATATATACATATATATACCAAATCAAATACCAACAAACATTTTATAAGTTAACAAATATTGATTCGTTTAAAATCCATATTTTAACGTAATACGTATTGTTCAGTATTTTTTTAATGTATGTGACCGTGTATATATGTATATATATTACAGGTCAAAGCTATTAAACAGTTATAACTAAAGGGTTTAACGAGGTCATTTAGAGTGCGAAATAAAAGGAGAATTACATATATTTTTTATTAATATAAACAATTTTTTATAAATATAAACAAATTTTTATTAATATAAACTAATTCTTATGAATATAAACAATTGTTTGTAAATATAAACTAATTTTTATTCATATAAACACATTTGCATGCTCGCGATGGTCAGTGTTGATGTCGTCCCAGTAGCAACGAATAGCAGTGGTAAGACTAACTATGTAGAGAAAAACATAGACCCTTTCTCTAACGATGTTACTATTGTGATGGTATTGCACGTATGGTGCAATGTTATATTTTATTATCATCACGATGTGTGTAAAATGGTGGTCGAGAACTACATAAGATAGTGGCTATTAGCCTAGACGTATTTAATTTGTATGTGGCATCAGTTGTTGCAAACCTACGATACTTTTCTCCAGAGGGGAATTCCTGCGGCTACTATATATATATATATATATATATATATATATATATATATATATATGTGTGTGTGTGTGTGTGTGTGTGTGTGTGTGTGTGTGTACGAGATATTATTAACTCTGAAGAGTTACCTAGCTAAGCCGTACATGTATATTCTCACACTGTGTAAAACGAATTCTATGCATGACAATCGTATTAGCACATACCAGATTAAAACACAAAGGACAATGTAAATCTTAATGCAATATCTTTGACTAACTTGCTGTTCATATATATATATATATATATATATATATATATATATATATATATATATATATATATATGCGTGTATGTGTGTTGGTGTAGATATTATAATGACGTATGTTAATTAAATCGAAAGTGATTTTAAAATGCTTAAATTTGTATATAGACAATAATTTTAGCCAAGAATTATAGGTCATGAACGACAATTTATGGTTCGTCTTTTTCCCCTCTAAAATCAAAACCTTATTTCTGTAATGAGGCGCAATTCCAGGAAGGAAACTTTGGATGATGTATAGAAATATTACCCAGACAAACTTGAAATGATGGTTATTTTATGTTTAGTCATCTTTAGTGATCTCGTCTCGTCGTAAAGCAATGATGCGATATTCATGACACGGACATATTTCCTTAATACATATTCATCATTTAACAGGGTCATTTATCTTCCGACTATCAGATTTTTAGGAAAAACAATTTGTTTCTATATTTATTGATTTCATTACAGATGTCCTAATACTGTCCTACGTTTTATATTCTTTCTATAACGCTATAACTTCTTTCCTTCTCGTTTTTATCTTAGTTTATCTTTTTATATCTTTTACGCTCTCTCTCCTCTCTTTTCGCCTTGTCTCTCCCCCCTCTATCTCTCTTTCTCTCTCTCTCTCTCTCTATATATATATATATATATATATATATAAATCTGTGTTCTTGTTTGTTTGTTTGTGTTTTCACAATTTTATTAATATATGCAAAAGGTTCCTTACTTTACTCGTGCATCTATTACTATATGTAGTATTATTCTTGCAATATATAAAATTAAGAGATCATATCATTTGCATATTACATTAAGAACACTTGATTTTATTAAATAGCGGTATCTTAGTTAATGTTTCTAACGAGAGAATTGTTTAACTGTTCCCTTTAAAAGTGGTATTTTATAAGTTTTCAACACTAATTATATTGATAACATATTTAATTTCATTTATTTGGAATTAGTGTTCGAAGACCGATTAAAAATTTTTTTAGAGTTACTTGTCCCTAGATAATTCGGAACATAAACAGAATCACATAAACCATTCACCAAATAAATTTGTTAATCTCAATAAGTTTCGAGCTTGAAAAAAAATTACGAGTAGATAGAAAAATGTTTGGTTTTTATTGTTTTTTTTTAATAATAACACAAAAAAAAACACTTACGAAAAAAACTGAAAATATTTCATTTGTTTGGCGATACAGAAATAGATAATCTTTTATGATGTGACTCAGCGTCGTTTAACACCTATAAAATGAAGATCTACTGGTCCCCCTCTAAATTTCACAATTTACATCTTCCCCTTTTTTCACGTTAATCCCATCGATTATAAACTTAGGTGGATTTTTACGACGTGATCCAGCGTTTAACCCCTAAACAATGAAGATCTACATTTTTTGGCCTAATACGTTTAAACGGCCTTAATAAGTTATATGAAAGGAGAAATTTTGAAGAAAAAAAAGAAAATTTACATTTTAGAGTGATCACTTTTCTATATAAATTCATAGTAAAATGAGCACTCACTTTTTGGCCACAATACGTTCAACGAGACATGCCACCTCTAGCATTTTTTTCAAGTTTGGCGATGGAGATGGGCAAGACATGACAAATACAATTTGTTACCTTTCTTCTTTTTTGGTGGGGGAGCGGGAATTGCTTTTGAAACATAAAATAACGATAAATTTATTTAATTTCTATTAGACCATTCTCTATTTTCACCTAATAATTACATAAACAAAATGAACCCCAAAATATGATGAATTCAATTTTTTTGCGGGGGCGGGGGCAGAAGATTACATTAGAAACATAAAATGACAAAATATTAATTTAATTGTTTTGGGATTAATTCTTGGTAGATCTTTATTTTTTAGGGGTTTTGCCTACTTGGCTATTTTCTTATTTATTTATTTATTTTGCGATCGTACGAGTATTCGCTGTTATCTTTATTGAAACAGAAGTTGTAATGATATATATTTATTACTTATTTGGGGGCTTCTTTTCAGTGCTCAATATACGGTAATTATTTCTTCTCTTTGTATCTCGTCTGCCGAAATATCTGGTGGAGAGGGTATCACATACTTCTTCTTTTGGGGGCGATTACAGTTACATGTTTTGTTTGTTTTGTTTTGTTTTAATTTTTAGAATTATTGTTGGGGTATCCACGTTACCCATGATGAAAATGATTAGTATAGCAGGTGTGTTCCAAACGGAACTTCATGTCAACCCAGGCAACGCACGGTACCCATGCTAGTACACACACACACGCACACACACACATATATATATATAATTAATTTTATTGTTGTATATATTTTAATAGTTGTGACTTTAATTTCCTTTTAACAAGTGCTATTTTTATTTATTAATTTAGTTTTTTATCTCTCGTTTTTTATTCATCCATTTGTTTTAGTTATTTAGTTTTCAGAGGAGAAGTGAGGGGAGTGCTGTTTCATTCGATTAAGCTGTTGGCAGGGTGGGGGTGTTAGAATTCTGTTAGTTTGGCGGCTACTTTTCTGGCTTTGATCTAAACTACATTTATATTTCTAATATGAGTAATCAAGTCCTCAGGTTGCTTAACAAACTGAAACATCCAAATATGCTCTGTTTTTTTTTCTTCAGATGAAAGAACTTCTGCCAGGTCCAGGTGCACAACATCTAGAATGATCGATGGATTGCCATGAATAACAGGAACGTGAGGAAGAGTGTGATGATCCCCTGTTGCAATCAGTTGACCGCTGGCAGACCTGGGGTGTGGCAGATGGAGTCGCTGGAAATCCAAACAAATCTAGGCTTGGCTTCAAAAAAAGTACTACGACTGTGTACCCTTCTCTCACTGGTCGCCCTTCTCCCCGGACCTAAACCCGTTAGACTCCTTCGTTTGGTTATGCGTTGGAAACATCACCAACATGATCTCACGATACCAAAGCCAGTCTGATCGCCGCCATCGTTGAGTATTAACTGAGTATTAGCCGAGTGTTTGCCTAGCACCTCCCGGTGGCTATGGAAAAGGAATGCCTCCAGTTCCGGATCTTTATTTAGGCGTTGATTAAGGCTGAAGGCGGCTACATTGAATATATACCAGCTCTACTACAAGTAACCTGAATTCATTTTTCCAATAAAAGTTGTCATTGTCATCCTAAAGAAAAAAAAAACACTACACTTTATTCTGTACTATTTGGTTTCTTTAGGGCGAAAATGTTATCGTTCCACCCTATAAATAAATGAATATATATATATATATATATATATATATATATATATATATATATATATATATATATATACGGCACTCATCTGCTTTCAATAACATCCCCAATTACTTCTCTTTCATGCTTTCATTAGTGAATTAGTAGCAACAGTAGTCGCTGAAACGATGTGTTTGCTATAAAACTAGTCATAAAAAAGGTCGATCATCTTCTTCTATTTTTTTAAAATTTGAACACCAGAAAATTCATCATAACTGTTCTTTTACTGAACGAAAATTGAAACTTTTTTTCACACTGTAGCGGAGAAGATGATGCATAACTGTAATAATTGTTTGAAATTTAATCGAGAATGAGTGAACAGTTAAGCTTTAAAGCAGTTCTAAATGGCTAAAACTTCCACTTAACCATATATTCAAGCACTACAGTGTTTGGATATATGATATTTATATTACGTAATCGATAATTAATAAATACTTAATTTTAGTAAATTATTAATTACATTTTTACAGGAGTAGGAAAGGTCCACATATTAGAGGATTTGTCATTTATTTTACACATTCCTCTTGAAACTAGGATGATAAACAGCATTGTATTATACGCTTGTGGAAGTTATATATATATATATATATATATATATATATATATATATATATATATATATATATATACATAATACAATGCTGTTTATCATCTTAGTTCATCATACCATTCAAACACTAATGAAAGCATGAAAGAGAAGTAATTGGGGATATTTTATTGAAAGCAGACGAGTGTCGTATATTGCTAGTACATATGGGTTATATGTGCAAAAAATAAGACTGAAATTAAACAAAGAACAAATGCATTTATTGGAAGCCTGGAAAAATCATCGATTGCAATAGAAAAATGCGAGCATGTAAAGTAATATGGTTAAGCTTAAACATGAAAATGTTTTAAAACTGGAAAAGAAAAGTACAACATATTCTAGTAAAAACATAATACATTTAAAACTTAAAATATTACGGACCTGTTCTACAAGTATTTAATTGTGGATGCACCGACGAACTACAAGCTTTTGTTCCCCTTTGACTTTAATAGCCCTGACAAACCCGTCAACAGGCAAAATCTCACCTCACAAAGTACAGACCCATAGATGTCAGAAAGCTTTCTACTCAATTAGTTTCTTCCTCACCAGAACTGCTAGAACTTTGAACGCCTTTCCGGGATTCTGCTTTCCCAACTGTACTGACATGCAGAAGTTCAAGTGTAATGTGAACAGACATCTTGCTGCTTACCTCCCTACATAGCATCTCTGCAACTAATGGTCCTGATAGGAGCCTTTACAACAAAGTGGCACAGTGCTTTGTTGGGGGGGATACAATTTTTAAAAAGATTTAATATTAATATTTCTCGCGAAAATTTCACATATATTGCATGATTCTTATATGAACGTGTAAACATCAGCGTATGAATTATATTATAATCATGAAAATAAAACCATGGAAAAATTGAAAAACTGAGTCACTAAAACAATAATATATAAAATTGTATTATTTCTACTAACGATTGATTTAAAGATGAATGTGTGGACAACATTGTAAGAAAGTGAAAACAAACAGAATTTACATCCCACCCACTGAATTCTTTTAATGTATTAATAGACAAGTGTTTTAACTTTTTTTTCAATGGCTACATTGTCAATGTACTCTGTGAATTTAATTATTTTTTTCACATTTAAGTACATTTTAGTTTTACCTTTATTCATAAGGATTAATTTATCGTTAAGACACGTTTAATAATAAATTGAATGATTATGTAAAAATAAACAAAATAAAATTGCAGGCATTTTACAATGGTTTAATTTCAAATTCTAAGAAATACATTGATGAACAGAATCCGTCAATATTTTTAGAATGTTATTGAATTTAGAGAAACTAAACAAATAGCACAGTTCGATATTGTTTAAAATGCGCCTGAATTTAAAACTAAACAAAATGTAAATATTAATATGCATAAATAAATGCCTTACATGGTATCATCAATTGTATACATTGAAAAATATGCTAATGAAATAAGCAATTATTATTATTACTAAAATTAAAAGTAATTAAATTTATGAATGTTTGTTTATAATCTTAAAAAATGCAGAGATTATTGTACAATAATGTTTCAATAATGTAAATAAAACAAATAAAATTGACTTTTTGACATTTTCAGCCTCCATAGATATTTTACCTGTCTGTTGTCATTTGTTATGATCGAGTGAAGGCCGGTTTCCATAACTAAACTCCCTGTTCGGGGAATAATTAATCGATTTTAGTAAAAAAAGAAAAAAAAAGAAAAGAAAAAAGAAAAAAGCTGTTTCTTTTTAATACAATATTTTAAGACTTTTCTTACTACGTTAATATTGTTCCATATAGTAATGCATACCTTTCAATTGATTTTTATAATTGATTTATTTAACTTTCATATTTAACATTTCTCATTATAACACTCTACAAATATAAAAAGACATTCCCTTCTATTTAAGGACAACTTTAGGCTTTAACTGTTTTTTAACACAGTAAGAAATCAATGTACTTTTTATATAAAAATATCTATAGTGGTTTTAATAACCATCGGCATTATCAGTGTTCACCATTAAATTGTATAAACTTAAATTTCACTGACATTACAAGTCAGGGTCATAAGATACGTGTGTCCTCTAAACGGTCTAATTCCGATTCCAGTTTGAGACACTTGCCGATCTAATCTCACTGTGGGGCTCTGATACAGAGAAACAGCAGTTCTGTGGATAAATGTCTTTCTTTCTCTCTCTGTCTCTATATATTTATATGTATAAATATTGATATATAAATAAATATATAAATATTATATTATATATATTATTGACGCACACACACGCACACGCACACACACGCACACACACACATTACATGCGTATATGAAATTATGTAATATTTAGTTTTAGTTGAGGATTACATACATATTTATACATATACGATATACATACGATATATAAATAGATCTGCATATTTAATAAAATAATTCAATATTCTCTGTTATATGTACACACACACACACAATTACACACACACACACATACACACACACATATATATATATATATATATATATATATATATATATATATATATATATATATATATATAAGCTTATCTTCATGTTAATTCATCTGATTGTGTTTTGGCTGAGAACGGACGCTTTTTCTTCTTGTGCGCAACGCTGGCCTTTGCCATTGATTCGACCGTGGCCTTTCTGTCCTATGCCTGACTGTTTGACATAGGCGACATCAAGGCACCTCCACCGACAATCCCTTCTGACTCGGCTGCATCTATGCCGACAGGTGACCATAAATCATATTTCAAATGACGCATTACATTCACAAGCGGGAGCGAAGTCGTCCCACCGGTCGGAGGTCATCGAGAATTTCAAAACAGAAAGCAGAACTTCTTTCGTAGTTTATCAGTCAAATAAAGTGTGTAGATTGATGGAGAGATAAATAGCTCGAACGAACATTAATATATATGCAAATATATATATATGTGTGTGTGTGTGTGTGTGTGTGTGTAGATAAGTATTATATATATATAGAAAGAGAGAGAGAGAAAGAGAGAAATATATACAAGCTTATAAAGATACATATAGATAAATAAAGCAGACGAGTAGTTAGATAGACAAATGCTAAATGACAGATGAACAGACATATAAGGCATAAGGATAAAGGGTGCCTACTGGAGAGAACTTTAATGCCTACTAGACACCATACTCGAGTGTCTAAGGTGTATCTTTTGTCAGGACTACGTTGCATGGGGATACTTTTTTTTCCTACAGGTAAACCCTTATATACTACCTATATTACATAGTATTCACAGTCTAAATATGATCCTCTTGGTATAGTTAACTAAATATATCTTTTACAAGGAATATTGTACCTTCTCCAAGTGATGTTCCCACTATCTTCAATACTCTAATAAATGTAGTTCACGTAAATTAAATTATCTTTATTAACGAAATGTATATTAGATGCATACCAATGCGGATATTCTTCAATTCCACAAAAATCGTTTTCATGTTTTGTTAACTTCATTAGGTTATTATTATATTTATCCGCAGAGGAATGATTGAAATGTCTGCAATTTATACCTTCGGACCCCAATTTGCTTTCTTTTCTCTTAGCGAAATATTGGCTATTATAACCTCATTTAAAGATAAATCGTTGAATCAAACATAGTAAATAGGTAAAATTAATTCCTTAAGTAGACCAGGTAATCAATTAGTAATTAATTTTAAGTTTTTTAAATTATTTTACTGAGAAAACGAAACCGTTTTTCTTACAATATCAATTATGTGTTGTTCCCATTTATTTACCTCACCACGAGGTCAGATTTAAACACTATGTTGGTTTTTAATGTGGAGAAAGTCCAGTTTCTGAAAGGATACCTTCTGAATTAAAACAAATATTTTGAAATACTTTAGTCATTGAGGGTTTTCTTTCACTGACTGAAGTCAGGAAGTGGAAGTCTAGTATCAGAAGAAATACTACATGTTGGCCTTTATCACAAGGGCGAATTATATTTTTTTTTGGGGGGGGTGAAATAAAACAGATTATTTACTCGAAAAATGAGTATAAAAATGAGTATAAGAATGAGTATAAAAATGAGTATAAAAATGAGTATAAAAATAAGTATAAGAATGAGTATAAAAATGAGTATAAGAATGAGTATAACAATGAGTATAAAATGAGTATAAAAATGAGTATAAGAATGAGTATAACAATGAGTATAAGAATGAGTATAAAAATGAGTATAAGAATGAGTATAACAATGAGTATAAAAATGAGTATAAAATGAGTATAAAAATGAGTATAAAAATGAGTATAAATTGAGTATAAAAATGAGTATAACAATGAGTATAAAGATAAGTATAAGAATGAGTATAAAATGAGTATAAAATGAGTATAAAAATGAGTATAAGAATGAGTATAAAATGAGTATAAAAATGAGTATAAGAATGAGTATAACAATGAGTATTAAAATGAGTATAAAAATGAGTATAACAATGAGTATAACAATGAGTATAACAATGAGTATAAAAATGAGTATAAAAATGAGTATAAAAATGAGTATAAAAATGAGTATAAAATGAGTATAACAATGAGTATAACAATGAGTATAAAAACTTCTGCAAATCTTTAGGTTTATTTTTATAAGATTAATTCAGCCAGGCAATAAAGCATTGGGAAATTCTTAATATAGTTTGCTTAAATATTATTAAATAATACGTGGCAACTCTTCAGTTTTAGTTATCAAATAATTAGCAAGTAAATATGATCATAGATATTAAAATACTTTCAAGAGATTTTTTAAATTTTAATTAATTAATGAAATTTTAATTTAGATTTTTAAAAAGAAACAATGCGTTTATTAATTTCTTTAGAGTTTTTTAAGTTTTAAACAATAAGTTCGCTTTTATGTATCTATTTTTTAATGTTGAAGGATCAAACCTAAATGCGGGCGGTACTCCCAATTAACTTGTGAATTACTCACGACTTTTATTCATATATGGCTGACGGAAAAAGATGCTACCCTCACCGTGGATTAAATAATTCGACATTCTAGTCAGAATTCTGACTTCATCAGAAAGATTCCCGAGTTCGACAAGATACACTTTAAGAAGGTCGAAGATTACATCATCTTAAACCCTGTAGAAATAACACTCAAAACAAGAACAGCAGTTCAAATAATACAACAATAAATAAAAAAATATATCATAATTGCATTATATACATTCTGATCCCTGCAATAATATTAATAACACGGTAAATACTTGGAAACAAACTAATGCAGTTATTTTAACCGATTAATTCACTTACAATCAACAAAAAAAAAAGGAATTTCAACAAAGGATTAATCCTTTGTTTTATCCTTTAGCGATTAATCCTTTGTTTTATCCTTTAGCGTTTTAGATGTTCAAAAAATTCCAAGACATATATACGAAGTGTTCAACAAATTCCAAGACACATATACGAAGTGTGTTTCAAAAGTAATGCCTTGTATTTTTTAAAAATTTGTTCATCCCGAATGGATCAGAGGGAGTTGAATATATCATTGTTATCATGACTAAACTTATGCATTCATTACCTGAAAATCTCATCTTTTTATGTTAGATATTGACGGTGGACTACGTCAGGAGAAAAACGTCATTGAATTCCTCCATGCAGAAAAAATGGAACCGCTCAAAGTTCACCGGCGCCTGATGAACGTTTACAAAGACGATGCAGTTAATGTGAGCAAATTTTGGACATGGGTTCGTCGATTTCAGAATGGCCACAAAGAAAAAGGGCTCTTCAAACTTTTACGTCGAGGCATTAATAATGGCTGGAAAAAATGTGTATTTAAAATAGTGGTACCTATGTAGGAAAATAAATTCAGAAGTACAAAATCGCGCTCGTTTCAATGGTACAACTCACGTCTTCGTAACTCTTTAGCAGTTCAGTTGTTGACAAAAATATATTAAACGTTATTTTGTGACGATCATCGTAAATAAGAAATTTGGAAGATATATGCACGATTACCACGGAGATTATTGTCAGTCTCACTACACATATATTTGTTTACTGTTGTTTTTATATGTCCACGTATTGTCTAGTCAAGCTAAGATACTAATATATATATATATATATATATATATATATATATATGTGTGTGTGTGTGTGTGTGTGTGTGTGTGTGTGCGCGCGCGTATGTATAATTGCGTGTATATACATGGTGTCCAAAACAATAACTGAAATTTTTTTAACTTAAATAGATTCTTTATTTTTGAGGTTATTTTTCTGTAGTTTTAACACAATCTGACCAAGATATTTGGAAATTGCAAAAAAATTTCGAAATCAAAGGAATCTTAATCATAAAAAATAACGTCTTCAAAATGTTGCCGATTTTCAGCTTCGCATATTTGTGCTCTTTCCAAAACATTTTTCATGACAGATTTCAGAATCTCTGAATTGCGATTTCATTTCATTGTTTTATTTCGTTTCGGACTATATATATATATATATATATATATATATATATATATATGTATATATATATATACATATGGCTTGTGTATAAAGTCACTGAAGGGTTTTGAACTTAAATATATTCTATTTTCTTTTTAATGATATCGTTCTGAATTTGTCCTTCAATTTTTGGTGTCGTTTCGAGGTCTGTCAGCTCGCGGATTAAGGACTATCTACTTATCTAGTGTTTCCTTTTCAGATTAAATATGTTTTTAACTCATTTCAAAGTGTTTTTTTTACATGTTTTATTAATTGTTTGCTCGTATTATAAGCTCTATCTCCTATTTGGTTTTATCGACCTTTTACATCTGGCTGAGATAACTTTATAAATATTAATTCTTTCATATTTATAATATACTTTAATTTTACCATCCTGGATCATTTTGGTAAATTTAATTGTAATTTTTATTTCATATATATATATATATATATATATATATATATATATATATATATATATATATATATATATATATATATATATATATAAATCGTTTTTTAACGTTGAGCTCTTTTAGTTGAAAGTCGGTCAATTTAGCTCGTATTGTAGTCATCATATAATGATTAGAACATCCTGACAGACGTTAAAAAAAAAATAAATGTTTAACTTTCAACAGTATTTCTCGCGGTTAACGGTGGCTGAATGGGCCAGGTCGTTGTTAATGGATTCAGAGATGGCTTCTGATGCCTGGGTCGAATATATCGACCGGTGTTAATCATTACACCTTGCACTGATTATTCCCGAAAGAATGAAACACTAGTGTTTGTAGGTATTTAATAATTATATATATATATATATATATATATATATATATATATATATATATATATATATATATAGGAATGTTGAAGAAATTCTCCTCTGAACTAAAATACCGTAGGTTTGCACTCCACATATGCAACATAAAATGTATTATATCTAGCCTATTAGCCACTATCTTATGTAATTTATAACGATTTTTCTTACAAATCCAGATTACTAGATTATCGAGGAAATAAACTAGGATTATCCTATCGCATTACCCTACCCTAATCGTATATATATATATATATATATATATATATATATATATAATTATTTTCCACAGACGAACCAACGTCGCAACCCACAAGAACCAATAAAGCCAACAACCCGGAAGTTCAAAACTCGAGTCTCGCCCTCATTTTGGCTCATCAGTTAGACATCCGCGCTCAGGATTTAAAACCCGAACCTCTTGCATGCTAGGCGAGCACTCTACTAACTGACCAAAAACGCCACACAAGCAAGAATGTCTATTAGCTTACTCAGATCAAGCAACCCGCGACGCAGATCCGGTAGTGGAAATAACATACATCATATTGAATAACGGACGAGGTATCAAACTAGCTTTAAACCAAGCCGACGTCTCACCAGTAACAATTTTAATTATATATATATGCTTTCCCACTTTCTGAATATATATATATATATATATATATATATATATATATATATATATATATGCAGGTCATAATAACGTTAACACACCGGTTCCCGTAAAGTCATTGAAGTTAAACAAGTCTGGTTAGTACTAAAATGGGTTGTCATTTGTAAATTCCAGATGATGGGTGATGTGCTCTCCGCTTTTCTCGCCATTGTTTCTGGTTATCAGGCGATTCCTCTTGCCACTGGACTCAAGTAGTGTCAATTCATGAGAAGTGATGTTAGGGATTACGCAGCAATTACTCACACTTCTACCCTTACATGTGACATCTATTGTCTCTTTAGACTTAAAGGAGGCACGTGCGACTATTATATATATCGATTGATGACGCCACATCACAATAAATTTCTATATTCACTTATAATCACAAATTAGATTTCATCCCTAAGCATTACGCATCAGCCGGTGGACGAGGCTCTTATAAATAAGCTTGGACACAGCTGATATAAGATGCGTAAATTTAGTCCGTGCGTTCCTTGATGAACATGCTATTTATAACGTGAGCGCTGGAGAGCGGTGGGCGGTCAGATGATCTCACAGAGACGAGTGGACGCGTCCAATAAAGTAAATAAATAAAACTCGTGAAAATAAAGTAGATCACTTGAAGAATGACTCTCCCGACCACAGGACTGATATTGTCCCAGAAATTAATGAAGCATAATTAATTAAAAGAAACATTATTAATTGAGCAATATTATTAATGAATCGCCCGTGGAATGCCTGGCAAAATGCCTTGCAGCGATGAAGGCGATCCAGAACGAGGCTAATTATAATTTTCTTTGTAAATAAATCGTCTGCACCTAATTAAAGACAACGACGACGACCCACCACGACTGTTCACCACTCGTCATTATTATGGACATTTACTTGAGGTGGGATTTAAGCCAGCATTGTTTAAGTGCCATTGCGTACTTCTTGTATTTATATAAAGCGCCATACAATAATAATACCGACCAACGGCGAAGGACACTAAATACTCTGCTCAAATAAGGCCTGTGTAGAAACTACTTAATCTTGACTTATATTAGATTCTTAAAATAACTCTTTTTATTACGGTCACAATAAAGTCTATTGCATATTTCTAGTAATATTAATTATATTATTCACTAACGTGGGGTGGGTGGGTGGCATTTGCCCAGCCGTAAAAATACGCTTAAATATATTTGAATTAATGCATATTTACTGATATATATTTGAATAATTGCTTATTTTATCACAGATCCAATTTACTATTGAATATTACATTGTGCTTAATATATAGTACGAATTTTAAAAGTTTGAAAAAAAAATTACTTGGGTGCACCTGTTAGAATCGAAACGAACATATTTAGTGCTCTAGTCGCGTCGCTGGACGTTTGAGCTATAAACAGGCAAATAAGAAGGAAGAGAAAACATATTTAGAGCCCCAATGCCGTTTGAGTTATAAACAGAGAGATAAGAAAGATAAAACTAAACCATTATAAATGAATTTGCGCATGGGCAAAAGTAATAAAAATATAGCAGCAAGTTGAAACGAACATTTTGCATGACATATTTCTGTACTCATTATTCATCCATAGAAAGATTTTATACTTTATGAACCATATATTGTGTATGATTATTGTTTCCTGCTAATTTTAGTGTTATGTCACCAGTAGTTCAAGAGTTTATCTGTTATATATTTTCAAATAGTTCAAGAGTTTATCTGTTATATATTTTCACACACATATACTGTTTATTTATATAGATTAATAATATTATTATTAACAATAATAACAACGACAACGATATAATAATATTATTATTACTCTATATTTGAAAATAATTAATCTAATAACATTATTATTAACAATAATAAAAATAACATATATCTCACTCTATCTCTCCCTCTCTCCCTCTCTCTCTCTCTCTCTCTCTCTATATATATATATATATATATATATATATATATATATATATATATATATATATATATGTATATATATATATATATATATATATATATATATATAGCGTCGGGGGGGGCGATTAAAAGAAATCAAATAAAGTGCTCAATTGCGAATGTGAGAGCTGAAATACAACATATTTATTTTCAAACTATATATACATATTTCATTGGCGGATCAGTGGTTTCATTATATTGAATCAACCATTAATGTCTCAATAATTTCAATACAAGTCATTAGAGAATTTGAAAAAGCGGATCAACGCGAAAGTAAACAAAGTATATATATATATATATATATATATATATATATATATATATATATATATATATTTATCTATATATATATATTTATATATATATATTTAAATATATATATAAGTGAGAATATATATAAGTGAGAATATATATATATATATATATATATATATATATATATATATATATATATAAGTGATAATATGAATGTGAGAAGATTTTGCAACCTACATGTTTGATCTACAGACGTGAAATTTGGTGTATATAAAAATCTGACATGTGAAAAAACATTTTAATCAGTTTCCATCCGAAAATAGTGCTGGTATGGGTGTAAAATAGAAAACTTGATACAGGGGCGTCGTCGCATTTATATCTCTATCTCAACTGTTAAGTAAATGCGCATGAGCGGCCGGAAAACATGGTAGTTTCTTTATTTTAAGAATAAGTAAGTGTAGAAAACACATTATATAGATCGTGGCAACTTGATTATCGTACTTGACTGACTGTCTTGAGGGGTTTTGTTTCGATATTATCTCGACTATTTCGGTTTTTTTTTGTTAGTTTTTGTTTTTTTACTTAGAAGAAGTTAACTGTTTAGAAAAAAACGTAATACTCGCATACACATGTCTTAATTTCTTTCCGTTTTTTTTTTACTATATCGTTGAAGGAATTTGACGTTACATTCAATACCGGGCAACGCTTGGTACATATTCTAGTAATATCTGAAATTATAACTACCATGCTTTACAGGAGTTAAAGTTTTTTTTTCTATACACACTTATACATAAATTTTATATATGTTAATATCAAATGTCATTCTCATGAGGGGTGTCCTTTGTTTCTGTCAACTCTGATCAAAGTAAAATAAAACAGGAAAAACTTCATAGTCATATTTACAAATCTAAGTATTTTATATTTTGTATATATATATATATATATATATATATATATATATATATATATACATATATATATATATACACGAGTGTATGTGTGTTTAAGTGTGTACTTTTTAAGTAAAAACTATTGCTTTATTTTACCTTTTGCGTGTCAAAATCAATATATATTATTTTTATTGTTATCATTAAAATGATAACAATAAAAATAATATATGAACTCGTAACAATATATTTTTTTTATTCTGACACATTGGCGTTTCCACTATATGCAAGCTTATACATACATTACTAAACTAATAAGTACTATAAGTAGATGCAAAGTGTATATTCATAATCATGTTCTACTTTAAGCTATTCATAACTTTTACTAATAATGAATGCAAATAATAAGTGCAAATATTACGTACAAACTGTACAATAGAAAAAACGAAAATTTAAATTACCACAGGTTGAACAAACCGTTAACGCGTTAATATATATGCCTATAAATATAAAAAACAACTAAAATATAGAAGATTAAAAATAACGAACATATATATCGACTAAATAATTATGCTAAAACATTAAATAAGGGGGATAAGACGCTGACAGTGTTAAGCAATTAAATTTCATAAACATAAATGCGTTTTGACAGTAAGTGAAGCGTCAATATCAGAAAATGTGAAATAAACAACGGCATATAATGACGAGTGTTTAAACATGGCAATAAAATGGCTTGTATGTTTGCAAATTTCACTAAATTATAATATTGGAAATTAGACCAATAGATACAGATATAAGCAACTAAAAATGCATTGAAAAAAATAAATAAATTCAATCTTAAAATTTGGCTCAAAATTTGCTAAACTTAAAATGGCGTCCGGTAGTGTGACGTAGAATGTAATCTTATCGAAAAAAAAAAACAACTGTAAACATAAACCTAATGCATATAAAATTTGGTTTTAAATGTAGAAATTACATAAAGAATGTTTGCAAAATACTAATTAAATGTTATTTTGAAAAATTAATCAATAGAAAATAAGAAATTGAATCATAATAACATTTGCTGTGAAGTTAATAAAGTGAGTCAGAATCACCGGAAACAGAAGAACAGGAAAAAATATTATTGAAAAGAACTGACTACTGAATACTGTGAAATTAAAGTGATTATTGCATTGCTAGGCAAGTGTGCTTAATGTTAACATGTGGACAAGTTTTACTTGAAACTTTATACACATACACACACACACACACACATATATATATATGTGTGTATGTACATTGCGCATAGAATATATATATTGTTGATAAGAAAATGAACACCCGCTGTGTAATCTGCAATGGTAATATGCGTAGGCAGTGAGACTTTTATAGTATTATTTTTTTCCACGCGCTGATGAAGCCTAGTGTTGTGGAAACTGTAATTGAATGAACAAGTATATTCTATTTTGCCAACAGCTGGGGTTTAAACAATTATACGCAATGCTGTGCCCAATAAAAATCACTTTCCGAAAATGAGTAAATCGTCGTATATCTATCCTTACGTATGTGTAATATTTTCAAGGAAAATACATATATATATATATATATATATATATATATATATATATATATATATATATATATATGTTGTTTAAGCTCTTCGTCGAATTATCTTCAGGCAACAAAAAACACGAATGCCTGTTCTTGAAATACTTTCGTTTTCACAAGTGTTTTAGTTCACGTGACTCGTCTAGTGTTTTGGGTGCGTGCGTGTTAGACATATAATACACGTAACGTAGATAACATAGCACGACATACCTGTCAGCTGCTGTCTGCTTCTGGGAGATTCGTCGATGATTTTCGCTGGAACACGATTTGTTTAAAGGAAACTCTTCAAGACAGGGACCCTAGACGAATGAGTGTTTATATATTTATTTTATTCACTCCTAGGATATCTCGTCACAACAGCAATAGAGAGAATCTCTTGGCTTGTATAGTGAATCTTTTGGCTTCTCTATTTAGAACTGTCACCTTTCCTATGGGGAGACCTTCTCAATCTATCTTGCTTTTTCGGCGTCTAGGATTCAACTCACAACTTACTCAGCTTACTCAAACTGGAACAGCTGACACGTCACGTCCGGTCCCCCTCGCATACTTGCGATGCAACTCCTCAGTCAACAGAGTTTGATACTTGTCAACACATGTCATTATTCAAATATCTGTTGTTTACCCGGCTAGATAGAGAAATAATTATATAGACAAACATAGATAAACAGATAATTTACTGCCTCTACTCGGCGGTTTCCAAACATTCCTTCGCCCCCTTTTTTACCAAAATGAATTGCGAAGACATACATTTTTTATTTATTGCGTTTAAATTAGGAGGAACGAAATACACCCACACCGATGGCAGAGAAAGATGTCATACCATAATCCATTGTAAAATAAAACCCATAAATATTGACATGTGGCGCAAATCTTTGTGCCATGTCGAAACTACGGCTCAGTCTTCTATGACCTCACGGTCTTGTTGTAAAACCGAATGCCAATTTTACTCGTGGTCGATAAAATCCTTGACAATCAGCCGAAACAACACAACTCGAGGCCCTTTGCCTCATCAATACGTACGAATTAATGCCCTTGGTTTTATGGACAAGCTCTTATTCCCGCAGGTTACACATGAACACTTCACCATCCCAGGCCTTACTCCCTCTCACATTATCAACATTCAATCAACTATTAATTCTGGGGAACAAAAGAAAAAACTCCTTTAGCTACAACCTATCTTGGGATCAGCACACTAATTTCTTATATACAGTTTAACATACAGATCTACTCGGACTTCATCAGATCCGGGGAGGGCACGACCATCCGACCAAGTTCAAGGAATGAAGGCAAATCCACATTTAAACTAACCAACAATTTTCACAATCCCCACGGTATCTAGCGAATCGTTCACTAGTTGCAAGATATCATGTGGCAATCCCATCCCCTTTCGTGGTGCGAAGCCAATCAACTCCCTTTTCCTACAACTCTAAACGTCCTTACCAGGTATCTTAATACCATCACTCATCCTATGATATCATCTTAATTGGTAAAAACGGCCCCATTTATGCTACAGCATCGTCATAACTACGTGGTCCCAACACAATTGACCAGTGTCACCGTGGTTGTCTACGCATGACGGTGTGGTTAATAACATTTGACCCTCAGGAATGAGCCTTTATAAACGTCTGAAGAACGAAAGAGTGGCACCATCTCACATATTAAGGTCATGTGGAAATCTCGTCAATCTTCCCATCATATCTATTACGTGCTTTCTATAAGCACATAAGCCTTAGGAGATAATGCGATTTTCCGAGCGCATTCTAACCTATGCGTTCTGCCGAAAAATCATACGAACAACAACAAATAAAACAAAACAAAAATACACAACCCTCTCGAAAACTAGAATAAACATCGACAGAGCTCTGACCCTTCGAAAACTCGCTGAACCCTTTCTCATAATCCGGTAGCCTGTCTTTTATGTTTTTTGTTTTTGTCTATTTTCTCTTCTCGGTATCTCTCTAACTGTTACTTTATATTTCTTTTCTCTTTAATAATTACCAATTAATTAAAATAAGTACGTAACATTCAAGATCATTGGACCCGCTTCAGTCTGCAATAAGAATACAATACAATAAAACCACATACTGTCGTTCAAATACGAAAATATATTTCCTTTAACAAAAATATAACAAACAACAATTTCACAAAGTTCCGTTTCAGCAAGGGATAAACATTTTAAAACGGTAAATAAAAGAAGAGTTCGGGGAAACGCAAAACTTTCACGTCAGTAAGATTCATTGTTACATGATACGAAACAACTTTTCAGGCTACACCAAGCGCCCAAAACAATTCGTTTCAATTCCTTTGTTTCTAATCCACTGTTTTTCTTTTCTTACTTGCCCAAACAAAATCATCAAAAAACACAATGAAACATTTCAACAATGTCAGAAACTAGAATTCCCAATTTCTATTAAAAAAATACTATCAAAAAAACATAATAAAACATTTTACAAACTATTTCATGAATCGATTAAGTACTATTTCTGCGGAAAAGGCATTCACATTTGAAACGACTACATCGCTACATAAAAAAGTTCGAATTAATCCTTTTCTTTCGAAAACTGTTTTAAATTTCGTCAATTCGCCAAGCGGCATCGTCATACTAATGAACTACTGGCTTACGAAGCTTAGTACGCATGCACACACACACATACGTGTCACAGATATGCATCGCATTGTAGTCGCTGGCACGGTAATGTCTTTCTCTCCTTCCTCTTTTTTTCTTTCTTTCCTGTCCGGTCTGTTTTTCCATGTGGCTTCAGTATTGACAACAAATATAACGACAACAGAAAGGAGAACCACGAATCATTCAAACCCATTCTAATAACACATAAAAAACAACTTTTCCCCCCCTCTCTCTCTCTCTCTCTCTCTCTCTCTCTCTCTCTCAGATAACACAAGAAAAAGAAAACATCATTTTGTCAGCAATTACCTTTTCCTTTTTTAATCGACTACGCGCGTGTATTTTCACTATTTTTCTTTATTGTAATTCATTTATTTTTCTCTGTTGTAATTAATTTTTTTGTATTTTTCTTTCTTTATTCCGTTGTATACTATCCTTAGGTATTTTACGTGTGAGCGTGTGTATATCCTTTTCTGATATAGATTTCTTTTTTCTATTTCATTGTCTATTTTTTGCGTCAAAATGCGACGCCAGTGTATTTCGTTGTGTCTATATATTTTTCTTTGTTTGTTTGTTATTTTATTGTTTTTTATTCGCAACTTGAAGTCACAGAGTTGCACGGCGACCAAAATGCACAAAATCGTACATTATATAGTTTTTACTAACGGGCCATATATAGATATCTATATACGTTGTTCGATATATAATAGACTATTTACTTCGTGTTCTACATGCCTTAACGGCCCGTGTCTCGTCTAGTGTTGTTGGTGCGTGCGTGTAAGACATATAACACACATAAGGTAGATGATATAGGAAGACATATCTGCCTGCTGCTGACTCTTTCGGGAAAATTCGTCGAACATTTTGGGTTGAGCACGACCTGTTTAAAGGAAACGGTTAAAGACGGGGACCCAAGACATATACATTTTATTCATTCCTCAAGCATGTTGCCACAGCAGCATGTTGCCACAGCAGCAATAGAGTGAATATATTGGCTTGTGGTTTTTCTATTTGAGATGGGGAGACCTTATTAACCCATCTTGCTTGTTCGGCGTCTAGTATGTAACTCACTTAAGCTTATTCGGCTTACTCAAACCAGAAAAACTGACACGTCACGCCCGGTCCCCGTTCGCATATATTCGGTGCAATTCACCTGTCAACAGACTTTGACACTTGTCAATAAATGTCACAAATTCAAATCGCTGTTATTTTTCTCGGTTAGATTGATAGATAATTATATACACAGATAGATAAACAGATAATTGCTTCTACCTGGCTATTACCTTACAATTACTACAGGGAGGCAATTGTAGCGTTTTGCTTGTACACCGGGGCCAGTCTTCAACTAAAGCATAATCGATTTTATTAACATTGTGTGTTTGTCTGTGTGATTAATTACACTTTTGTGCATGTATGTGATTGAGTTGCATCGTGGCATGATAACAGTATTTGGAACAAAAACTATTCCTGGAAAATGATTCTCCTTATTCTTATACCGGCCAGATGGTTTCCTTCAGCTGTTTCACCAATCAATGCTCCTCTGCTCTTCGTCATATTATGTATATTTTGTTCTCATATGTTATAAAAACTGAAGCATTTGTGATATTTTGTAGTCGATTCTTGCCATATTTATTTATTTTCGGTTTTTAGTTCGTTAAGGCTTGGTAATTTGTCTGCCATTTTGCTTTTTGGCATATTTTATTTTCCTTAGGCAAGCATCTATGATTATTAAATTATTCTTTTAAGATTATCCACATGGTTGATAGGCAGGATATTCTCTATAATTAGTTTTGATTGGTACCATCTTAATGTCTATCTGAATGAATGTAATTCTTCGTTTAGTCATACATTTCGATATAGTTTTGTCGCCCTCTTTCTGTGACAGAGTTTTATCATTATATTTAGTCTTTATATTATAGATTTAGTCGCTGTATAACTCAAGTTGCTTAAGTCTGTCATTGTATCTGTAAACTTATATGAAGAAGTCTGTTTATTTTTGCTGTTTTTAATTTTAACCTCTTGAATCTTTCTTTCCTTAAGCATGTCACGTTTATTTTTCTCCACGTTAATCATTTCTTCGATCTGTTAAGCTTCTTTTAAGAGAATTATCGCAGCAACAGCTGTATGCAAGTGACAGAACTGAGTACGAGGTGACGACACAGCAAGGAAGAAGGAAAGATTATATAAAAAGAACAACGTGGCCCACCAAGGATAGAAATAGCCCTGATAGTTGCAGGGAAAGACATCTTAACCAGGCCGGACAAAGACATGTTTGACACGACAGAGTCTTTTTTATGCAGATTACAGTATTCGAACAAGAGTCAAGGCGTCATTTAGGAATTACATGTAAATAAACGTTTATTATTTCAAATAAAAATGTGAGTCGAATTATTTCTTTGTTTTTATTTCCGTGCGATTTTCAACATACAATGTGCGTGTGTCCCGAATGTTGCCATGTAGCGACTACGTTACTCTTTTTTCTTTTTTTTTTTTTTTACAAAGGCATCACCACATTATCAAGGCCCAGAGGCCACTCAAGGATAAGGGTTAAAGAGTGTACAGTAGAAATTGGTCAATATAGTAATCATTAGTAATGAAAATTTGGTAAATTTAATAACTTATATGGAACGGCTCATCAAGAACTTATTTACTTTAGACTTGAACACAACCATATTGTAGTCAGCCGGAAAGCAGGAAAACGGAAGACAATTCCACAGGCGTGCAGTTCTAAGAAAGAAGCTTTGTTCATGGAATCTACGTTTAGGTTTAGGCACAGATAAAGAGTGGGGGAAATTATTGATAGTGTTTACAGCTAGACGAGTGTTTCTTGTGAAAGTTTGGCGAGGGGGGACCATAGATTGAAGCTCAGTCGAACACTTTCCATGAAAATAACGATACATCAGAGACAAACTCGCAACATCTCTTTTGTGAGATAGAGGTTGCAAGGAGGAGAAAAGGACATCTCCCACGAGGCTACGAAGTCTATTTTGAACTCTATCAAGGCAGGACAAGTCCTTTCTAGCAGCTCCTGCCCAGATGTGGCAACAGTATTCCATCCTTGGACGTACCTGGCTCTTATATAGGTAGAGAATAGCATCAGCAGTGAGATATCTACTGGATCGATAGAAAGATCCCACCATTTTTCCAGCGGCCTTGGCAACAGATTTGATATACGTGTTCCATTTAAGATCAGGAGTAATGGTCAAGCCCAGAAGCTTGTCAAAACTTGAGGCCTCCTGAAGACGAGAGCCATTCATTTCAATTGATGACAAATGTGAATTAGAATGTTGATGGTGTAAAGAGAGAAGCTTGGTTTTAGATGCATTAAAAGTAACCAGCCACTCCTTTCCCCATTGTACTACGTGCTCAAGATCAGAGGAGAGAGAATTGGAGAGAACTTGGTCGTTTACTGTCTTAGATGTGGTACCATAAATGGTAGTGTCGTCAGCATAAATGTCTACAAATGATGTAAGGATATGATTTGGAAGATCATTAATGTAGATCAGGAAAAGAGTTGGGCCCAGGATGAATCCCTGAGGGACACCGGTATTAATACTGTGAGCTTCTGATTTTTGCCCCTCAACTACTACTCTGATGAACCTATCAGAAAGAAATGATTTAATAATTGAGAAGACTTTTCCAGCTATACCATAGCTAGCGATCTTATGAAGTAAACCTTTATGCCATACCCTATCAAAGGCTTTAGATATGTCAAGAGCAATTGCCCTAGA
Organism: Euprymna scolopes; assembly: GCF_053919585.1. Taxonomy (NCBI): domain Eukaryota; kingdom Metazoa; phylum Mollusca; class Cephalopoda; order Sepiida; family Sepiolidae; genus Euprymna; species Euprymna scolopes. Next base: position 80,990,376 of record NC_136489.1, on the reverse strand, counting down.
AAGATTGCCACCGTCGAGAGATTTGCTAATCCGATGCGATATAACTGTAAGGACATCTGCTGTAGATCTAGCAGAACGGAAACCATATTGAGTGTCACTAAGAAGGTTATTTTTGTTGAGATGTTTGATTACTTCTGTATTTAACACAGATTCTAGCAACTTACTCATGACGCACAGGAGACTTATTGGCCTGTACTGAGAGGGGGATGAGCGATCACCTGAATTCTTAAATAGAGGGCATACTGATGAGATTTTCCAGGGAGATGGGAAACTATTCTCCTTAAGACAACGTTTAAACAGTTTTGTAAGTATGGGCGCTAATTCAGGTTGAAGTTTTTTGAGTACTATAATTGGAATACCATCAGGGCCAGTTGCTTTACTCGAATCAAGGTTTTTGATTAGCTTCGCAATATCACGTACAGATATACGTATATCACATAGCGTGTTTTCTGATACAGGAGGAAATATTGGGGGTTGGCGGTCTTGGTCGCAAAGGGTAGAATTAGCTGCAAAGTTCTTGACAAAGAGTTTGGCTTTGTCTGATGCTGACGAGATTACCTCAGGTCCATTGATAATAGTTGGGATGGAGCACACGCTTCTGTTAGGATTCTGTTTGCTATTTGCCAAAACTGGTGGGAACCAAGCCGCTGCTCAGCTACTTTGGACTTAACAGATTGAGCATACAACACTCTTGCGTTCCTTATTACTTTCTTACAATGGTTGCTGGCAGTCCTGAAAACGGCTTTAGTTTCCATACATCTATTACGTTTGAAGCAGTGGAAAAAGTGATTTCTGTGCGCAATGGCAGCAGCACATTCTGGAGAGAACCATGGCTGGCTGTTAGGTTTTTGCTGAAACTTTTTAGAGGGTATGAAATGGTCAATACCTACAATTAACCATTCAGTTAGGTCTAATACTATAGAGGACACATCCTTTTTAAACATGGAATGCAGAGGTAGATCAGATATAAATGTACGGAAGCTATCCCAGTCAGCCTTAGTGTATCGATATACTGTACGATGAAGAGGTACGTCTGGGGACTTATTACATTTCATTTTTATCTTAATTGATACAACAGAGTGGTCGGAAGATCCAAGAGGCGACAGAACAGAAACTGAACATAGTTCAGGGCAAGTTGTGAGAAAAAGGTCTAGTAGGCTCGCATACTGGCCGTAATTATCGGGCACACGGGTAGGTCCCTGAACAATCTGAGTGAGGTCATAGGCAATGGAGAAATCATGACAGAACCTCCCCTCATCATCGGTCTTGTTTGAGTGGGTCAACCATTCGATGTTGTGAACATTGAAGTCTCCACATATGTGAATGTTAGCTGAAGGATAAGTAGAAAGGACTTGGTCAATTTTCACCGATATGCTTTGAAAGATAGTAACTCCGCTGTTGTGGGGGCGATAGAGAGTAAATATAAATGCAGTAGTGTGAGCTAAAGCAACCCGGAAGCACATATAGGGTAAGTTAGGATCTTCCCTGGAGATGTCCCTCCCACATGGAAAGCTATCTTTAATATAGGCACATATTCCATGCCCATGGCGATCTTGGGGGTCAGATTTAGAAGTTAAGTTAGAGTATCCTGAAATTGCAAACTCATCTAGGGAAATAGGCTGTCCAATGCCAGTTTCACTTAAAAATAAAAGGTCTGGTTTAGTCTCCTGTAATTGGGTTTCAACCTCTGGAAGGTTAGAACGAAGACCCCTGATGTTGGAGAAGGAGACATGGTAGTAGGGGTCTACGTTGGAAGGTGGAGAACCGGGTTTAATCGTGTATTTTTTCTTGAAACATGTCATGATGAAATTTTGGAATTTGTGGACTAGGTCGACAGATTTACTTAGAGCAGGACAGAGAGGGGAAATTAAGAGAGAAAAAGAAACGAAGAAATTTTTTTTTTATTTGTAGCTAATGATAAGGTAAAGCCGTAACAATTACCCACTAGTATGGCATCGAGAGGCCCCACCAGAAGCTACTGCATGGTCCAGAATCCATTCACCAAATGGCAATACAGCAGCCCCAGTACTTTGCACCTGCTGATAGGACAGCCTCCTTTGTGGTTAATCCAAGGATCGGGTCCCTGACTATCAGGCGGATAACGTCAGCCCAGACAAAACGTTTACCTCCAGCACCCTTACTAGTGACATGGCTACAAGGATAGACATAGAAACAGAAAATTTCCGCCATCTCAGCCAACTATTCGCAAAAATACTGCCAACCTAGAAAACAGCTTTTTCTTCTCCCTTTGTCCGAAAAATCACTCATTTAAAAAATGAGGACTGAGGGACAAATAAGAAGAAGCGAGAGTAACAGGAGCTGCCGATAACGCATCCACAATGCGTTTTCTACTCTCCATTAAAAAAAAAAAAAAAAAAAACTATTAAGTATTGTACTTAATAAAAGTCCAACAGACGTGTTTAAGGGAAAGTATGGTGATAGATTCCTCTCACACGAACTAAAAAATGTGTATAATTCGTAATTTTTGCTATCAACTCGGTAGATAAATAAACATATGTACGAGGAAAAAAAAAAATATCTTGCATATACCATTCTGTTTTGTTTAAATGTTTATGTTATACCATTCTTCTAAAAGTAGGTTTTCATTGTGCTGTGTTTTTCATGATCCTCTCTTCTAAAATTTACCTATTTTTATTCCTATTAGTTGAAGCTTTTGAAAGTTTTATTATATTTCTCGTTTGATCTGCAACATTCTGTTTCTTGTAGAGTAGTCAGTAGATATGTCGTATGGATTCATTGTGTAGTAGTATCGTATGGGTTAGACCTCTATACCGCTATTTTTAGCCAGTCTAAGAAATTGTGCTCAGATTAATGGGCTGCCGCATAACCTCTTTTCAGTCAGGTGACATTATAGAATAAGCTGATCTATGTTCGGGAGGGGGCTTCCTTGCACTTTGTGCAGATTATGGAGTCTATTTTTCTCCACCTGTGTTTGTTTACTGCAGTTCTACAGGGTCTTTTCTGATCCGGTTTGCGACTACCAACTATTTCTACTTTTTGTAGTAAAAGCTGAGGGGTGTCAAATTGGGTCTTCATTGTTGTCCCCTCATTTGGCAATATTGTTTCTCCATTCCGCTTTCCATGTCTTAACTGGTTCAATTCATTATACCTTCAGAAAGCATTTTTCGTAATAACACTTATTTCAGTCTGTTTTCGTTTATTTTTAGTTTTTCCGTTGCGCTGTCATTTCTAATTACCTGTATTTAGTCCGTTATTCTCGGACCTGCATTTAGACGAGTTAATCAAGTTGTGTCTGTAGTATTCTCCTTAATAAAATTAAAGGGGTTATTATTCCTGGGATGTCAACCGGGCGCACCCTGGGCTCATAGAGGTAGCACCTACCAAGTGAGATATATATTTTAGTCACACGGTTTTTAATTATTTTTTTTATGATATTTTTAATATTTTTGTGTATTGGAAAACCAGGTATGGAATTAGTAGTAACCAAAAATATACTTTATTTCTCTCTTAGATGTGAAATAAAAGCACAGATGATGATTTTAGTGTGATTAAAACTAGTGAATTTATTACATTTCTTCTATTAATTTTATTTTTTCATTTTACAAAAAGACTCTTGTTTTTCCCAAGTATGTTTTTTTTCTCCGTATCGCATGTAAATTCAAACTCTTATGAAACCATTCCACTTAAGAAATGAATTATTACTGAGATACAACTTACTAGTATGACATGTGGAAATACCACAGCAGCCTCTTTTATATATAGTATATTGCTTCTATGAACGAAGACCTCGAGATTATTCTAGCCCTTTTGTTAAAGCTGTAAACATAATTATCTAAGTAATCTGGTTAATGTAGGGTTAGAATATATCGTGTTATTACGGTTTATCTCCAACATCCTTATACAAGTCTGGGACATATGGCTATTGTCTGGGCACTCGGCGCGAACAGAACCCCCACAATATAATTATAGCATCTTTAGACAGAACAGATTGCAGTCTTTAGGTCATAACCGAAGACCAAGACTGTATATTTTAGTTTTACATACGGCACAAAGCCAACATCATTTTTTTTATATATTTGTGTACATTGTGTCTTCAGTGATCGAGAAATCCTATTTATTAAAAAGGAAATAGAAGGTGAAAACATACCACGAACATTAAATTAGCGTATCTGTATAGCAATAATTTTATAATAAAACAATGTTATAATCTTCTATCTTCCTTTTTAATCAATAGAATATCCCGATCGAATAATTTATAATCTGGAAGGCATGATACACGTATGCACGTACGTACGTTTAAAGTACTGCATTATTATCTATATATTAATACGATAGTGTGTGTGTTATATTCTTTGTCACGCTTATATTCGGTTCTTGTAATAAATAATTTTACCAAGAATTCTTCATAATTCTTGGTTTCGGTTTCCATTATAGCTGATTGTACTTAAGTCATTTAATTTGTTTTATATATAATTTTACTAAGAGTTCTTCATAATTTTATTTTCGGTTTCGATTGTAGCTGAGGAAACTTAAATCACCTATTTTATTTATAAACTAGCGGGGGTACCCGGCGTTGCCCGAGTGTTTGTTTCCGGGACGGGGGGAGTTTTAAGAAAAGTTATGGTAAGTAAGTAGGAAGGATCAAACCCGGAGTCATGAGTAAAAGTAGGAAAATAAAGTGTGAAAAAAAAAATCTGCAACGTTAACAGTTCGGCCACCAAGAAAAGTCCATTCCAGTTGTTTAGGAAAAAAAAAAAAAAAACGACTACGGTAGGTCGGCGCGAACGTGAAAATATAATGTTAATTGTCCAGCACGCTAACCACTACGCCACAGAGCACTGCAGCTTAGTTTAGTGATTTTAAATAACTTCACATGAAAGAACTACGAAGCCAAACCGGTGTTCTCTTCTCAACTGTTCCTTGTGAACGATCCTCAAACGGTGTTAAGTGGTGGCAGGGGAGGAGGAATTTATTAGAGAGAAAATATTTTACCACTTCAATTGATCTTAACCGATTTTGGCCGTGACTTCTCAGCAGAAAAAGTATAGAAATCTAAGATTATCGAGGAATTTGAGAAATAATACGCCTATAACACACCTCAGATATTGTTCTGCCGTTTGTGCATATTATATTTGCATGAAATATCTTGATTTTTAATCCTATTAAGGTCAAAATCAGACGCGAAAAAATGAGTTCATTTTATTTATATAGAGATAATTTTACCAAGAATTCCTCATAAGTTTTCGTTTCGGTTTCGATTATAGCTAATGGCACTTCAATAATCTATTTTTAACAAAAAATTTAACAGGAATTTTTCATAAGTATTGGGTTCGGTTTCAATTTTAGCTGATGTCAACTTAGTAATCTGTTATTCATAGAAATAATTTCATCAAGAATTCTTTATAAATTTGGGATTCGGTTTCGATTAGAGCTGATGAACCCAATCATTTCGATATATATTTTTTTTATTTTTGAAACTGCAACTTTATAATATATAAGAATTGATAGAAAATGAACTCTATAATAATATATACGAAATCTGCAAGAATAAACATATCATACTTAAGCGTATTTTAAAAACGGGCTACGCCGAGCGTCCTTGCTAGCTTAGATAAATAGTTTTTCAGTTTTAACAAAATAGCTACACTAATATCAAAGCGTCTCCATTAACGCTGAATATCTACAGAATTTCAACATCAATATATTACATATGAATCAGTCCCCTATATGATTTTCCCAGGCTACGCTAGTTATACTTAATATTTTAGTCCTTCCGTGTTTCTGATTTGGTCTTATCGAATATGTCCTTTTTTCGTTTCTCTGTCCTGGCATTAATATGTTTATGTTTTAATAAAACTAGCTTACATTATAGTAAAAGTTTTTTTCTTTGCATTGAAAGGAATTTATACGTTTATCCTCATACTATTCATTCGGCCCCTACTATCTGTTATCTTACACGCTTATGCTTCTTTAACAACCTTTCATATTTTTTGTCTCTTTCTAGCGTTATTTATTAATGTCACCTTCTTTCCAAGCTTTGACATCTATATTTAGTTTATATATATATATATATATATATATATATATATATATATATATATATATATATATATATATATATATATATATATATATACATACATACATACTCGGGTTTTTTTATTCAAAAGTAATGGACTAATTAATTCAACGAGGTTGTTAGATAGTGCTCAATAAAAGAGCTGATAATACTTGTTTATTGTTATATAAACATGCTCACATCCCGCTGCTACAAATAGCCACTTGTTTCAACCAACAATAAACAAGTATATATATATATATACATATATATATATATATATACACATATATATGAGAACAAGTAGTTAATAAAGCATGTTAAAAAACTCTTTGAAAAAGAGTTAAGAACATATTTAATTTAAAAAAAGGAAGCGCAAAATAAGTGGATAGTCCGTAATCCGCGGAGTTTCGAAGAAATACTTTTCTTCTCATCAGAGAGCAGGAATTAGCAAAATGCGGGATCAGATATTGCTTGCAAACGTATTTAATGGAACTAAAGTAAGGCATAGATCTTACTTGGTAACAAATAGTGAAACAGAGGGAATAGGGTGAAGAAACAGGTGATTTTACGTGAAGGGATAGTCTGATAACTGGTAAAATATCCAATAATGGGAAAATCCAAAAAAGTTGGTTAAATTTCCATTTCCACAATTAAAATCGAAGGGAATCGCGTTATTTGAAGATGGTTAAAATTAATCCAAAAGGCAGAAATCCGTGGAATAATTCAAAAATGGATACAAGGAAAAAGGGAATAAGTTCAAATAATATTATTAAAAAAAAGATAATTTGTGTACAGAAAAAAGAAATAAAGATTTTTTTAAAACACGACTATCAAGGCTGGGCTGATTTAAGAACAATAAGAGAAGAAGAACAAATTGATAGGTGATTGACTTAATTTAAGAATAGAAAAGCAAATGTAAAAATGACACAGACAGGATGAGTAAAAATGGCGCCATAATTAAAGCAAATAAAGGGGTCAACAGAAATATAGAAGTTATTACCTAAAAATTTAATTATCAGCAGGAGTTATTAATGAAGCAAGTTAATTGAGAAGAATGATACATTAAATACATACTTATTTATATACATGCCCGCATGTGTAAAGATATACATACATATATATGAATATATACAATTACACATATACATGCATATATGTACATATACAACAAACACACCCACATATACACACAAGTATATATACATACATATAAGTAAATAGATGAGTAAATAAATAAAGAGTTAAAAGTAAAAAATAATTTTAAATTATATATATATATATATGTATATATATATATATATATATATATATATATATATATAGCTACTGAGAGCTTTATAGTATTTATCCGCATAGTCATCTGGCTATTAAATATGAAAAACGTTTTTTATGATTCTCATTCTACCCCCTCTTTTCTATGTGATAGCGTTTGACTCAGTATCTCTCTCTCTTTATATATATATATATATATATATATATATATATATATATATATATATATATATATGCATGTATAATTATTACTATTTTTTTGCTTCGTTGCTAAGTGTCACTTCTTGCACTGATGATTGAAAAAGTATGAAACACTAACGTTTGTAGGTACAAATATTATTAATTCATGATTAAATATATAAATACGAAGGGCGTGCAATAAGTAATGCCCTGACACATCTCCAGTTGTCTGATCTTGCTGAAATTTTGCATGTGCAATGATTTATATCGCTACGGGTTATGTAGCAAATTACAGCTGTGAACTTATTGTGGTTTCTGTTTTAAAGGTGTATGAACTGAGTCAGGTATGAAATGGCGCCTGTTGAATGTCGAACAGTGATGCGGTTCTTGTATTTGAAAGGATGCACACCACAGGAGACTTTTGATGAAATGAAAGAAACTTATGATGATAATGTCTCATCATATGACCTTGTACAACGCTGGCATCATGAATTCAAACATGGCCGGAAGTCTGTGGAAACAACTCCCAGACCTGGTCGCCCCCCCTTCTGCCATTGATGAGGCATCTGTCCGTCAAGTTGAGGCTGCCATTTTGGAAGATCGGCGCATTACTATTCGCCAAATAGCCCAAGATGTCAAGATTAGTACAGGGTCTGTGAAACTATCAGTCGTGACAATTTGTATATGCATAAGTGTCTGCCAGATGGATTCTTAGGTTGCTCACACCATTCCAGAAGCGAGAACTCGTGAGTGCTCGAGTATGAATTTGGAGATGTGCCAAGAAGATGAGTCAAAGTTTTTCAAAAGACTGATTACACAGGATGAAACCTGGGTCCATCACTATGATCCAGATACCAAAGCCCAGTCAATGCAGTGGAAGCACTTGGACTCACCATCTCCAAAGAAGACAAGGATGCAGCCCTCCGCTGGCAAGATTATGCTCACAGTCTTCAGGGCACCACAATTACAGGAGCCTATTGTGCTTCACTTCTGAGGAAATTAAGGGAAGCTATCAAAATCAAGAGGCGGGGCAAAATCAGCAAAATTCCCTCGTCCTGCAGGACAACGCTCCGGTCCACAACTCGCGTGTCGCCAGATCAGAAGCACGGGCGTGTGATTATGAAATCATCCCCATCCTCCCTACTCTCCTGACCTTGCACCCTCTGACTTTTACCTCTTCCCAGCCATGAACTTGTTTTTGAAATGAAAGCGTTTTCCAGATGATGAAGCCTTGATTTCTGAAGTCACGTCGTGGTTCGAGGACCAACCTGGGATGTTCTACAAAAACGGTCTCCAGAGCTGCATCAAACGATGAGAGAAATACATAACTCTGGGTGGTTCCTATGTAGAGAAAGACTAATAACTGTGCCAAGTTTCGTTGCTCTACTACCATGGGAAGTTGGTCAGGGGCATTAATTATTGCACGCCCCTCGGATATTAGCTTCCACTTAGGTTTCTTAATACGAGATTGGTAATCAACACTTTTGTCAATGTCGAAGTTTATTTTTATTTTTATATTCGGAATATCTCGGTCAAAGATTACATTATTAGGTAAGCATTAATGTATTGTAGCATGAAGGAGATTAGTCAGTTCACGTTTTTCCTATTTCAGTCAATCTTCATTCTCTGATCATTTCAAAAATTGTATTCGTAATCTGCCAAATTCTACCGACTGTTTTATTTTAATCTGTCTATAGACCCCGCTCTCTGATTATTTCTGTAAGTTTTTACTCTAATTCAGATGAAAGAATGAACCACCTGATGTACATGGATGGACTAAAACGGTTTGCAAAAATAAAAAAGGAACTAAAGACGCTAATGCACACAACCAGAATCTTTAGTTAGGATATCTTATTGGAATTTGGTATAGAAAAGGGCACACTGCCTATCATGAGTAAGGGAAAACTTGGGACAACGAAAGGCATGTAACACTTAAATAGAGATGCAGGCCTAGATGCACGTGATAATTTTGTGAGTTTTGGAAGGGGGCACCAATTATGCAACATAACTAAAAGAGGAAATTGGAAAAGAATACTTAGGAAGAATAAGATAACTCGTCGAAACTAAACCATACAGTAGAAAACTAATTAAAGTTATAAACACATAGACAGGAGCATTCATAAGATACTATTGACCGTTTATAAGTTGAACTAAAACAGAACTGAGATATCTCGACCAGTAAACCAAGGTGATACTGATCAACTTTATGTGAACAGGAAAGACAGAGAAAGAGTGCTGATTTGTATAAAATATTATGTAAAAAACGAAAGAATTATAGAAATACATAATATAGAACACAAAAAATACTTACTGCAGCAAGTTAAACTAAAAAAAACAAGATAGAAAAAGAAAACACAAGAGATACGGCGACAAAAGAAATATGAGAAGATAAACAGCTACACGGACGATTCATAAGGATGACAAAAGATGAGAATAATGAAAACACTTGGGCATTGTTTCAAAAAGGAAACCTAAACAGACTGACCGAATCCCTAAAAACAGCCTCACAAGATAACGTAATTAGAACAAAACACATCAAAGCAAGAATCAACAAGACACAAGACAAAAGCAAATGTAGACTCTGTGGACAAAGCGACGAAACGATAAACCATATAGTAATCTAATGCAGCGAGCTACCCCAAAAAGAATATAAAAATAAACACGATCGAGTAGAGAATGCAGTACACTGGAAATTATGTAGAAAAATGCATCTGGAATACGCTGATATATGGTACAAGCACAAACCGGCAGAAATACTTGAAAATGAAAGTAAAAAAATCCTATGCGACATAGATATACAAGCGAATAAACCCGTCGAAGCTACAAAAAACGGATGTTAATATAATTAACAAGAAGATAAACTATTGTCAGAGTGTAGATTTTGCAGTTGAAGTAGATATCAGAGTGAAGATCAAGGAGACAGGGAGCTCAAAGCCATATGGAAGATGAAAAAATAAACATAACACCACTAGTAGTAGGAGCACTAGGAACAAAACCGAAAACTTTGAAAAAAAAAGAATAGAAGAGATTAGATTCAGAAGGATGGCTGAGAAGATACAACGTATAAGAATAATGAAAACGGCTGAATTATTAAGGAAACCCCTTAAAAGCGGAGATCAACACGCAGGAGCTACAGACACAAGGCGGATATACAGAAACTGCTACAGATGTAAAACGAGAAGGAATATCACCTGAATTATGAACATGTATAATTTAATTTATCCTGCCTCACTTTTTGTGTGTCGTCATACACTGGCGCCACACCAACTAAGTGAGGAGTGTTAAGGAAGATACAATGGTCGAAAAGAGAAAAGCCCTAGCTAAATCTGCGCTGAATAAGTGCAAAGAGGACAATGACATTAGGAGGGCTTATTGTCATCAAAATCCTAGTGAAGACCAATGGTAACCGCCAACGACAAATCAATGGTAAGTGTCCGTTACGATAAAATCAAATACATCTGCAAATTTTTTCGGAAAAAGTTGAAAGTACAGGAAATCTGGGGAGACTTCTTGTCACTCAGACTAACGGGAACACTTCAGGTTGTTCCCAAAGAAAAGTCTTTGATCATTGCAGTGTGAAAACTATGAGTGAAGAATAATAAAAATAATAATAATAATAATAATAATAATAATAATAACAATAACAATAATAATAATAATAATAATAAAAATAATAATAATAATAATAATAATAACATTAATACATTTTAAATGACACTTAAGCTATATATACATATTAGTAATTATAGATATAAAAATACACTGGATCATTGGTAAGATACTCTGGTCCGTTTATAAGTTGGACCAAAACAAACTGAGGCATTTTGACCAGTAGACAAGGAAGCTCGTGACTTTGCATAATGTACCTCGCTTAAACGATGATACTGCCACTTTGTTAGAAAAGGAAAGACGGAGAAAGAGGACTGGTTTTTATAAGAAGATTCTGTAAATGACACAAAAAGAATTAGAAAAATACATAATACAGGACACCGAAAGAATAATTATGGCAGCAGGAGATATTGAGAAAAAGAAACAAGACAGAAAAATAAAGGCAAAGGATAAGGCAAGAAAAGAAAGAGGTGAAAAGAAACAGCAACGCGGGTATATTGCGTTTATCGTGAGCGGAAATTGATACTTTTAATGCTCATTTCGATTTATTATACTATTACAGACTATTTTACTCTTTTAAATCTCAATTTAGGAAGGTAGTGTAGTATTTATTTTGCTGTTACGAATCTATCCTATCAGACACTGTCTTCTCTGTTTTGAGAGAAGATGGTAGTATAGTGTATATTCTCTTCTTGTGAGAACTTTATCACACGGATGACATCATCCATTTGTTTGGGGGGGTATTGAATATTTATTTTGTTATAATACCATCATCCTCGGCATTATATATTGCTTTTAAGAGGTTTATGAAGTATCGATTTTAAGTTGCATTGATACAGTCCACCAAAACATTGTCTTTATTGGAGTAGCGAATATATGTTCCTTTGCGGGGAGTGTGGTATATGTGTGTTCGCCATTCACAGGTTAGAAGAATAAGTAGCCGTAGACAGCAGATATTTGTAAGTAATTTGGATGCATTTTTGAATAAAGAAATTAAATCTTGATTAAATAAATAAGTAAACACTGCAAGTTAAAACAATAAGAATATGAAAGTAAACAGGACTGAAAAAAATTACTGATTAGAATGTAATATTTTGAAAGTTGCGAATGCAGACAAATAGTACAGACATGAAAAGCACCAAATATTGTGGGATATGGATGTATAGACTCATGCAAGCAAGGTTACTGAACATTAAAAACTAATCACGAAAAGGTTAGTTCTTAATCTTAGGTATCGACATCTCACCATACCATAGAGTGAACATCTATGAGGCTGAAATGATTATCAATGTCGTGACACCTGCCTATAAACTGTAAGGAAATAATATAATACCAATCATTTCAGAATTATTATGAACAGAGAAGAATTATGAAAAAATTAGAATAAAGTAAAAGTTTCAGTGCTTGCAACTTAAATCAATGATGTGAAGAGTCGAAATCTTAAGGAAAATTATTTGGGTGCGGAAATAAAATAACACAAACAATGGGCGTAAACCAATCACGATTTGAATTATAGAAAGCACATTATACGATTCTAAGGGAAGTGAAACTATCAAAAAGCTAATAATTTTGCGTTAACAAATGTGATGTTATCATTCTCATCTGCTGCGGTCCATACTGTTTGAGCAGGGTCAAGTAAAATGAAAATATTCCAGCCAGCATAAACAATGAACAGGAATGAGCTACATGTAGTTGTTTGAAATAGAACTAAATATATAGAAATAGCATTATACGGCACTAAAAGTGCGACAAGTCACATCACCTGAGTTAGTTCCCTTTATGGTTCCAGGTTAGGTCGGTATCATAAAACGATCATCAAGTATCAAGGTGGAGTGTGCGGCCGTGGAGGATTAACGTCATCTAAATCTCTATTAAACCGGTGAGGAAGGTGTTGCAATATAGTAGAATGGTTATTCTGACTCAAATTCAAGACAAAGAGAATGGTCGTTATGTTGTGTAGCAGGGGACTCATATTAAAGGTGTCAGGGCATTCATATTGGGGCCATATAATAACGGATACAACGATAGCGATGATGAGGGAGAGAGAGAGAGTGATCTATACATATACCGAATGGAGATATATACAAGTTAACATAGAGGAGGGGAGATACATATTCTTAGAAGGGTTACCAATGTTCATTACAAGATTATTAACACATTACCTTTGGGTGTTGAAAGAAAACGCATGACAACAGTTACAAAAACACAATGATGATTCTTTATTCATTGGACCGGTCGAATGATTATGACGTTAGGAATTCAAATTTGGGATCTACTGAGTTTAATATTCTTTCCTTCGCTTTCAAAGGGACTGACTCCAACTCAACTCAACTCAAATGCTAACTCAACTCTCAACTACCGACTCCTCTGACTGACTGACTAACTGACTCTTAGCTCCTTCGTTATGACGTCAGAAGTGGTTTTTCCAAACGTGACCAATTCACGTGGCTATGCACACGCTTTTGACAACAAAAGAACTCTCAACATATGACGTTAACCTATTTTTGTAACAATATATTTTTAATTTGCATTATTCATTCTTTTTGGCTGACCTTTTTTAACATTCCGACTCCAAACAGAATAAACAATCAATTCTTTTTACGATATAAACAATATTTATTTCTAATAGAATTTAACAATAGCTAAATTCTAACATTCCGATCCTTAACCTTGCTTACAAGGTTTGAGTCTCGGCTTGTCCTAATCTCATTTTCACCTATATAATACTCTTGTTATTTACATGCAAAGGGGACAGTCTTTTCTTGTAACATCTAAACACGAGAAATAAATGGCAATAGTGTGTTCATATGACGCGCAAAAATCATAACAAGACTCGTAGATTTCTGGAAAATCTTTGGAGAGTTTTGTTACCCGGATTCAATTGAAACCCATCTTTTATTGCTAGTAAGCAATTAATACTGCTGTCCCGTGTAAAAACTGCTAGTGAATGAATGAATGAATGAATGAATAATAATAATAATAATAATAATAATAATAATAATAATAATAATAATAATAATAATATCGCTTAGCGTTTCTCCCCGTCACACCCTGTTCCAACCTGGATCCATGCTGATTCTTTGTATAAGTAGAAAAAAAACATCCTAAAATGTCAATATTGAGCTGACGATTTGACTTGAATAAAAGTGTTTATTGTCCAAGTTGAAAAGTGCTACTTTTTATTTGTTATATATTTTTTCTTGTTTTTTTTTTCTTTCTTAAGTCTTTCTCTCTTTCTCTCTTTCTCTCTTGCTATCTCTCTAACATCAATCAGTTAATGTTAAAAAGATCTTAAATTCTTCCTTCTGCTGTGTTTGCTATTCTAGTAATCTTTTTTATTTGGCTCGTCTGTCTAGACGATTGGGGGGATAGGTGAGTAGTAAAAAATAACCCGTTTACTGTAAACAAAAGTGTATGCATTCCGCTATTACACTACACATTAATATACGAGAAACTGACTTATTCTTGTTACGGAATATTTTAATAAATAATGATAGTAAAGCTGCAGTGATAATAACAGATACGTATGTTTTCAGTATAATGTTTTGCTCTTTTTCTTACATGAAGGCCCGGAGGCCACTCAGGGATAAGGGGTATTTCGTGTACAGTAATCATTGAGATAGTATTGTAGTAATCATTAGTATTGGCGATTTGATAAAGTGCCTTACTTAAGAGGGCGGTTTGTCAGGAATTTGTTTATGTTGGACTTGAAGACATCCAAGTTGTAGTCAGGTGGGAAACAGGTAAACGGAAGAGAGTTCCACACTAGTGCACTTCTGAGAAAGAAGCTCTGCTCATGGAATCTACGTTTGGATTTAGACACAGATAAAGAGTGGGGAAAATGATTGACAGTAGTTTCAGGCAGACAGGTATTTCTCGTGAATGATTTGCGAGGGGAGACGAGAGATTGGAGTTCAGACGAGCACTTGCCATGGAAATAACGATAAAACAAAGACAGGCTCGCAACGTCTCTTCTGTAGGAGAGAGGCTGCAGGGAAGAGAAAAGGCCATCCCCCACTAAACCACGAAGTCTATTTTGAACTCTGTCAAGGCAGGATAGGCTCTTTTTAGTAGCTCCTGCCCAGATGTGGCAGCAGTACTCCATCCTTGGACGTACTTGGCTTTTATATAGAGAATCGCATCAGTAGTGAGATATCTTCTGGAGCAGTAGAAGGATCCCACCATTTCCCCGGCATCCTTGGCAACAGACCTGGTGTACGTGTTCCATTTCAGATCAGGAGTAAAGGTCAAGCCCAGAAGCTTGTCAAAACATGAAGCCTCCCCAAGACGAGAGGCATCCATTTCATTTGATGCCAGATGGGGATGAGAGCGTTGATGATGTAAAGATAGAAGCTTGGTTTTGGATCCATTAAAAGTGACCAGCCACTTCTTCCCCCACTGTACCACGCGCTTAAGATCAGAGGAGAGAGAATCAGAGATAACTTTGTTATTTACGGCCTTTGATGTGTTGCCATAGATTGTCGTGTCATCAGCATAGATGTCACCGAATGATTTAAGTATGTGTTTTGGGAGATCATTGATGGAGATCAGGAAGAGTGTTGGGCCCATTAATACTGTGGGCCTCTGATTTCTGCCCGTCAATCACTACTCTTATGAACCTATTAGAGAGAAATGATGTAATGATTGAGAAAATATTTCCAGTGATACCGTAGCTGAAAATCTTGTGAAGTATGCCATACCTTATCGAATGCCTTCGATATGTCAAGAGCAATTGTCCTAGAAAGGAAGCCTTTGTCAAGAGATTCACTAATCCTATGAGATATAACCGTTAGCACATCTGCTATAGATCTTGCAGAGCGGAAACCATATTGCATTCAGTAAGAATGTGCTTGACTACTTCTTTATTTAATATGGATTCCAACAACTTACTCATCACACACAGGCGACTTATTGGTCTCTACTTAGAGGGAGATGATTTTCACCTGATTTCTTAAATACAGGGCATACTGATGAGGTTTTGCAGGATGTTGGAAAACACTTCTCATTAAGGCAACGCAGTTTTGTAAGTATGGGGGCAAGTTCTGGTTGGAGCTTTTTCAGCACTATAACGGGAATGCCGTCAGCGCCAGTTGTTTTACTAGAATCAAGGTTCTTGATTTGCTTGGCGACCTCACGCACAGATATTTGTATGTTGCATAGCGTGCTGTTTGTAATAGGAGGAAATACAGGGAGTTGATGGCCTTCGTCGCATAGAGTAGAATTAGCTGCAAAGTTCTTGGCAAATAGTCTGGCCTTGTCTGATGCTGACGAGATGACCTTGGGTCCATTGATGATGGTTGGGATAGAACGCGCGCTTCTGTTCAGGATCCTGTTTGCTATTTGCCAAAACTGGTTGGAACCAAGCCGCTGATCAGCTAATTTTTCATTCGTTCCTTATTGTTTGCCTTTCGTCCCTTCATTTGCAAGTTTCTAAACACTGATTGTTATTCTGTTTTCTTATCTAACGCATATTCGGCGGTCGCTACTTTAGATTTGTTTAGTTAATTACATCTCATATCGTACATTGTCTGAGATAATAGAACGAACACATTTAGTTTTTACCTTTAGCAGCCTCATAACTCTCGCTACCATTATTGTTATCTAGTCCTCACATTTCACGATACCTCTGACAAAGGGGGAAGAATTGCAGTTTTATTGTTATGAATCTAATCTTTTAACACTTACAGCTGGTTAGTTTTTGTACATTGAAATAGTATTTTATCCATTACATCAAGTGTTATTACGTTTTGTCTTTATAGTTTTTCATTCAACAATTTAACTATATGTTCACTACCATAAAATTTGGCGATTCTTTAGACGATATGGGAGAATATTTTAGTTTTTTTTTTAAATATCATCCGTAACTGCAAAAGTACGATTATGATAAATAAATGTTTGTGGAGTACAGGTTTGCCAACTTTACTCGTTCTAATTCCACATAACAAAGACAGGGTTGTTGGAAACATTGGGGTAAGCCACGACATAGATATGTAACAACATTTACTTCCTCACCATTTATCGAAGCCAAAAATGATTGGCGTGAAAGGGTTAATTAAACGAAATGATCGCCATCCTAAAGATTAGAAGCACGATGAGAGTACTAACATTTATCAATAACATAGATTACATTTAATTATTTATAAATCGGTTTATTTAACATTGGATTTGAAGTACTTGAAAAGAAACTCTGTCAGTGAAAAGTCCAAAAGCACGTAGATGAAGAAAATAACTTAGGTAAATGATAAGAAAATAGGTATAAGATATAAGCGGTCATTGCAATACGATTTTGTTTTATTAATTATTTAATTTGTCTTTTAAAACTTATAATATGTGTAATATACAATTATGTGTGTGTGTTTTGTTGAAGATTCTCATCCCGAAGCAATCAAAACAAATTGGAGTATGCATATCTTTTGAGTAGCATTTGATTACAGAGTTTCTGGGTCTTTGTTTTATTTTTTTGCGTTCTTTGGGTTTCTGCATCTATTACCATGAATGTATTAAAGCGTTGCATTTTCTATATATGCTTCTCATGTGACTTGCGTTATTTGTAAATTCTGTTGAGGTTATCTTTCTCTGAAAAAATATTTGAATACCCTTCAGGCAATTTGATATTTGCACTATTTGTATATTAAGGAGCCGGCGTCTTATCTCCCAGACATCGACGTCCCTGTCATTTATGTTCTTTTGGACATGTGGCCGTCGAAATTTACGCCCCAGCTAATTATGTCGCAGGACTACAACCAAACAACTGCGCTGCATTCATTTTCTACATCAGTAATTTAAACATTGGTCATCAATCTTAGCATATTTTTCTATGTCGGTTGATTTTGTGCCGGACAACCTTATTTCTGTCACTTGGGTCATTTGAGCCCAGTTTGTGTCCAAAACAAGCAAGTCCTTGCTGAATAAAAAAACTTCGGTGCTTGAAAATTATCGTCTCAATTATTTACGAGGATCGTTCTGAAATCAAGGCCTCCTTCTTTTAAATGAAAAACTGAAACGTTAAAGAATTGCAGTAACTCGAGTAGTACCATTCAAAAGAGCGACTTTTTGTGTTCCTAAATTTAATTTTCTATGTAGGCACTACCATTCTCAATTCAATTTGGTAAGCGATGAACGTTGTCTTTGTCGTAAAATATCCGTAGCGCGCTTTGTCAATGGCGTCTTTGTCGCCAATCTGAACCCGACGAACTCATTTGCTTACTTTGCTGAATCAACTGCATCAGCTTCGTAGACGTTCAATATGCGCCGGCGAATGCTGATGAGTTGAATTCCGCCATGGAAATTGCACTTTTATTGAACCAATTATATAAAAAATAAGAATTAGATCAGTATATGATTACGGGAATAGGAAATTTGAAATGAGACATGACGTATAAAACAACCAAGTACAAACACAAACGACGTAGCATATCTTTGTTAATCAGCTGACTTGGTTCGTTTTTCATTTTCGATGCTCTGACATATTTTAGGACCCTTTGCAAGTATATCATAATGAGGATCTTATGCATTTTGTTTTTTTACTGTTTTTTCACCCAGCACAAGGCATATTATCACTCCAGCGTAAAAGACTTCTACTATTAAAAATCATATCTAAAAAGAACTTAGGGTAGTTGAGCTGCGAGATATCTGGTTGCATTTAAACTTATACAGGTGAGTACAGACAGTGAACAAGCCTGAAAGTACTGCACTCATTGTCGATGTCACAGTCCCAAATGATTTCGGTCTTAACAGAGCTGAACGGGAAAAGATAACAAAATATCAGGACCTAAAAATTGATCTAAGAACGACATGGTCTCTGAAAGAAATAAACATTATACCGGTTGTGATAGGAGCAATTGGCTTAATAAAAAATAATCTTGATAAATACTGAGAAGCGATCCCTGGAAGACCAAGCTGTAATGATATACAGATAGCAGCCATAAAGGGAACAGTATCTATTCTTAAAAGAGCCCTCGGATATAAATTTAAATCATAACAGAATCAAGTGCTAGCTCTAGGAGGGAGCCCTTGATCTCTTAAAACTTACAGAAGTAAAATACAAATAAAAAGGAAAACCCGAAACAAAATGTCTACAAGTTGCATGGAAACAAGTGATATAAACTCATCAGTACACATTCCATTAATATACTTGTAAAGCACGCGCAGAGATACACTATTGCGTTGATGTGGCACATGTTGGATCTTGCCCTGTTGTACAGGATCTATTAGATTTGAGACTGTTTTTTGACCTGTTTGAAGGAAGAGAAATGTTGGTACATGCACTAGTCCGGATGTGGCAACAATACTCGATGCATAGATGAATTGTTGCTTTGTAAGTATATAGAAATATGTTCTAGTGTGAGTAATTTTCCAGCACGCAACATGGGGTCCACATTCTTTCCACGAGTCTCTGAAATGTAGTTAATGCATTTGTTATAATTAATGTTACTTGTGGCGGCTAAGCCGAAGTGTTAAACGATGAGCTCTAACCTTAAGTGTTATTTATCATAGCAGTCGGTAGTTGATCTGTAATTTGTAAAATTATAAACGATAAAAACACATGATGCCATTGGGGAAACTATGTATGTGAATTTGTTTTTTATTAAGTGTAGTATAAGATCAGTTACAAAGAAAGAGGAATACGGTATTGATAAATAAAATTGCATCTATTAGTTATATCAATGTGTGTATGTGATGTCAGTTTAACAGTGAAAATCTTACTGCCATTTCTGAAGAAAAATAAGCGTATACTTGAACAAAATCCAAGCTTATCATGTGAACACTTTTCCTTCTTGTAATATTCAGACGAAAATTCATAACATCCAGAAAAACGTTTCACGTAAGACAATATATATATATATACATATATAAATATATACAATATATATAACATCAATATATATATATATACATATATAAATATTATATATATATATATTGTGTATGTATGGATAAAGAATAATTATTTTTATTAGAATTATCAAGCACATTTTACAATACTTAAGAATAGCCACTGTCTGCGGAATGATAAGTAAAGGCAGTACAAAAGCTTTTACGTATCTCATCGTTCGAACACTTCAGATTGCCTTATGTATTTGCCTGCATTTAGCATTTAATGTTCTTAATTCCATTCATCATTCTCTGTCAATTGTTTGGTTGCCCTGATATAGATTTCTTGCTATTCAAACATTTTCGATCATACACTGTTGATTGCGTATGTATTGTTTATAAGTCTATAGAATAATTATTGTTCATTATATATATATATATATAGAGAGAGAGAGAGAGAGAGAGAGAGATATGTCCAAATGCTAGAATCAAAATTATCCTTTATATATATATATATATATATATATATATATATATATATATAGTAATTTATAAAATATATATGGCGATTAAGCTACACTGAATATTCCGAAAATATGTATAAAAACGATAAACAACCGCATAAGCCTGAAGAGTCCTAGAGTGAATGAAACGCGGAATATTCAATGTAGCTTAATCGCCATATATATTTTATGAATTACTAACTAGCTCTACCTACATATTGAGCACTTTTGAAGTAAATACTTAAAATTTACGCATAAATCTATACTTTCGTATATTAATTTTATGTGAGTAAATTAAGTAGTTATATATATATATATATATATATATATATATATATATATATATATATATATATATATATATAAAGGAAATTATTGATTTTAGCATTGTGACAGTTTTCATACGTTTTGCATTTGATTCTCGCAAATTTTCTTTCTATACATATGCAAGACTCTTTATCTATGCTAAGCCACCTATTCTCTTTTATGTTGGTTTTCTTACATTAATATATGATGTAAAAATTGAAATTATGAGACGAGCTATTTTTTAGTAAAGTAGTCTAATGCAAATGTCTCTATTTTTTATAATCCTCATCATACAATGAACTTAGGAACATGGCTTGCTCAAGCGGATACATTAGCTTCCTAAACATTTGTATCCGCTTGAGCACGTTACGGTGACGTTTATTTTGTCATATTATTGCATTTTCGTATTCAGAAAGTACTTAACAAAGTTTATATTATTATTATTATTATTATTATTATTATTATTATTATTTCTTACTCCATATGAATATTCATAGGAGTTATTTTCATATCCTCCATAAAGACATTATCCAATTCTTCTTTTTGTTTTACTATTATTAGTTTGACTAGTCCTATTATCATTGTTATTATTCCTAGTAATGTTAGTAGTATAATCTATGCATAAAGTAAATAAGAGCTGGCGGTATTTTGTTATGCACCCAATCTTTTTTGGTATTTTCTAACTCTAGTCACTTAAATTGTTTCGGGATTTCGCGATTCAATTGTATATGTACGTGTTTTACATATGCATAATTTTTTGTAGATACATTTTAAATTAGGAATCATCATGTTATGAATAAAAGATAAAATAAATAAAAACTATCCAACAAGATGGAAATAATAAATTATTTGTTTAGAAGTTTATTATAATTCGGTGTAATTTAAAGAGATTAGCATATTAGTATGAATAATCCAAGTTATTTATCAATATTTGAGAAACTCTTCAAGAGCTGCTCTTTGGCGTAATGACACTTTATTTGTTGGTCGTCTTACATTGCATATGAAGTCTTATCCTTGTGATTGACATCTAAATAATTCCAGCAAGAAATCGGTTGCCATAATTCGTGATAGTTGTTGTCAATATTTAATGAATTGTTTACGTATTTAAATTGATTAGATCTGATTCGTAATTAGTAATTTATCTCAATTAAATAGGAATTATCAAAACCATTAAAATAAAATTCTATGGTAATTACGGAAATTCGAATATCAAACAAAAAAACGATGTTTTTTTTGTTATTTTTCCCCTTTTCTGGTTTTCTCATTGGTTTGATATAATTGAAATAATAAACAATGTTTTCAAAGTGCTAATATTTTACTTAATTAACTCATTCCACGAAGCTACATGTCAAGCAAGACATTTAAAGCAACTGTTACTTACACCTTCACGGACTATTATACACAAAGGAAAGATAATTTACAAAAGAATGTCAGGACCTAATGAAAGCATATTTAAAAATCGAAAGCTTGTTTTTTTCTTAGCTAATTTATTTTTAGAAAAAGATTTTTAAAAAACACGTCAATTTTGCTTTCTAATCTCTTTACTCTCTCTCTCTCTCTCTCCCCTATATATATATATATACATATATATATACCTATATACATGTATATATGTGTATATATATATATATATATATATAGAGAGAGAGAGAGAGAGAGATAGAGATAGAGACAGACAGACAGATAGACAGAAAGAGAGAGCAATCGCTCTTTACTCATAAAACTCCTTTGACAGATGTTGGCATAAATATCTACTTCACACACTTGATTGCTATTGAATATGTAAAAATTTCCTCTCAAGTATCAAACCATTTTAATCTATATATCTATAAAAGCAAAGTGTATGTCTGTCTGTGTGTGTGTCTGTCTGTGTACATTTCCCTACGCAATGACTCTGTCGATTTTCAGTCTACAGACTCGAAATTTGATATACAGGGCACTGAGATTTGAGAAAATCTTTGTAATTCATTTTCCGCCAATTTTGGGTATGAACAATTGAAATTTTAGATATAGGTTTCTTGGACATGTAGCTAACTTAATCACTTGCGATGAGTCCAAAACAATTAATGTTAAGGGGTCATAATAGGGGTCAAAGTTAAAAACATTGACCTCTGTACTCAGACAATTTCTTGTTTAAACATTTGAATTTTACATAAAGGATATTCAGAGATAGGGCAAGCTTTTAATCGGTTTGGGTCGAAAATTTGAGCTACCAATATATTAATGTGTGTATGTATGTTTGCATGTCTGCCTAAAACATTCGACAGAGGCGACGAATTTTTACAAGATCAGTATCGTTTTTAAGCCCGACCATTCAGTCGACAAATACCGAAAATTGGCTACAAACAATTAATTACTTCACACTTGAGTGGGCACTTTTAAACAGGGAGCGGCCGCTTTTTTCGCCGATATTTTCGAAAGTCATCGCCTCTTTTCGATTGTCTAGCCTTAATTTAAACCTACGTCACTTCCGGTTTGGCGGTGGTCGTAACAGCAAAGACGCCACGTTTTTTACCGTTCTTTTCCTCCTTCGCGTAACGCCTGCTTTCCTACTACCACTTTTTTGTTGTTTTTTTTTCTTTGCTCAACACACACCTCCAAACACCCGGGCAACGCCGGGCACCGATGCCAGTATGTTTATAAAAGTAGTTGTTGATGTGCGGAAATCTAGTTTTTATTAACGGCGGTATGCCTCTAAGATCCATTCTGTTCCCAATGTTCTTGATTCATAATAATAACTTTCCTAATCTTAGAACATTTGCGGCAGCACTTCGACTCTTCTAAATTGAGGCACGTAGTGCAAAGGAAAGAATGGTGACTTTTAATGCGTCTGAAACCAATCTCCTCCATTACGCTCGGACGATCATTTAATTCTTTCTAAAAAGTAATAATTCCCCTATTGATGAAGCTCGTACATTGAAAAGCTTTAGATTTAAAATTGAAAAGTTACATACATTCATTACTAATTCGCTTAAAAGATGGTTGAATCATTATATCTACCTTAAAAATATCCGACGCCTTGGACACTCTTCTACATGCCTAACAAACAAAGACACTCTAAAAGAAATGATTGTTGGTACATCTTGTGAGGCGCCGTCGAATATGTTATTATTTGCATTGACAGATAATGTAACCGACTGTAAAATCTAGGAGGGGTGCTAATTTCCACTTTAGAGCTTTTTATATATATATTTTTTTTACTAACGTTCACCCTACCAAGGCATATCGCTACATGGACGTAAGCTTAGAAACGATTAACAGGATATTGGTTTACGTTACATTTAAACTGCTGCATATCATCACAGCCAGGGAAGCAGGTAGCAGGAAGGGAATTCCAAAGTTCGAGGAAAGAAACTAGTAGAATAGAAAGCTTTCCGGCATTTAGTGACCTCAACAGTGAATGGGTGAGATTTCATTGCTAAGCGCGTTTGTCGAGGATATTTACGTCGTGGGAGAATAAGTGCAACGAGTTCATCAGAGCACATTCCATTAAAATATTTGTAGACGCAGGGATGCAACATTGCGGCGATGGGACAGGAGTCGAAGCTTAGGCGACAAATTGGGATATATTAGATTGAAAACTCTTTTTTTTTTACCCTATCCAAGAGGGAGAAGGTAGTGGTAGATGCACGTTAGTAAAGAAGCGATGCTGCTATTTTGTTTTGTTTTATTTTTTCATAGGAGATGCCCAGGAAAGCCATAATATATGTTACCACACGTAAAATATTTAACACAAAAAGTCATTTAGCTATAAACACTGTTAAAAATTCATTTTCTCCTCTTACGTTTCTTAAACTAAGCGGAACATCCATGAGCAAAAATCTATTTCCTAGCTCTACCCATCTGCGAACACAACAGATCAGGTAATCTTCCAGCTGACTATGACATAGTCGAATCCGGTCGAATTTAAAAGAATTCTTATAAAGACTTCTTTTGAAATAATCAAATTCATCATAGTTATACGCATCATTACTAATTATTACATTATTGTATCTCAGTCCATGTAAAAAACGTATAAACCGAATATTTGGGTAACAATTATGTGTTAAAACGGTTGTGCCTCTTTATTAAAAAGCGGATTATTTAGAGTGTCCCATTCCTCATGAATGGGAACTATGCATGATATAAAAAAGAAACTGAAATCTTAGAAAAGATATCAATCATACCAGTTATTATAGGTGCCACAGGGCTTGTGAAGAAGAACCTGAAATCCTACCGTACAAATATTCTCGGTGAACTAAACGCAAAAGAGATCCAGACAATTTCACTTAAGAAAACAACAAGATACTAAAAAGAGCTCTCGGCTGATTTCACTGAAAAGCAGGGCAATGTGGGCAGATTGTTTGGCTGCTCCATATCCATCGCTACAATCTTTAAAGGAAGAAAATTAAAAAAAGACAATATATATATATATATATATATATATATATATATATATATACATAGTGGAAATGGTAATTAATAAAGACTGAAGAAAGTGCTCAATACTGTTGTAGAGCAAATATGCGTTTTATTTTTTATCACCGTATCTTTCTGTTAAGTTACATTATTGTTTCAGCTACTTGGCCGTTTTTTTTTGGCCGTCTGTAGCATACTCAGACTTTTACAGAAATGTTCGCTATTTTGGGATGAGAGAGTGAAAGAGTGAATGAGGTCGGGAGTGCCAGGAGGGCGGAAGAAATAGAGGAAGGGAACAAGGGGGCAAGGTAGGAGAGGGCGCTTGGTATGTTGATAATTTTTTTAATTTTGGGGTTTAAGGAACTTGTGGGGAGGGTCTGGGAAGTTCATTTCTGGTGTGGCTGAGGGTATATGGATACATGGAGGGGAAGGGGAATTTCTTTTTAATTATAATTTAATAGCACATACTTTCAAATCAAAATAACCGACATAGGTATCGTTTTAAAAGTAATTACCCCCTTCATTCAGTTTTTTTAATGGTTACATATACCAACGATCTTTTTTAGATTAAAAAATATCTTTATCAATGAAGTTGGCGCTCCGATAGGCCCCCTTTACAGTTAAAAAAAAACAATATGGAACAACTCCCTCACAAAAGTACTTATTTTATAAACTATTTTATTAAATTGGTCTCTCTTCTCTTCTCTTCTCTCCTCTTCTCTTCTCTTCTTCTATTCTCTTGTCTATATACATAAAATTAAGTCATTTTTCTCCTCTGAGTTTGACCTTAATAGGATTAAAACTTTCATGCAAATATAATGTGCACAAACTGCAGCACATTATCTGAGATGTGCTCTAGAAATATTGCCCTTACACTTCATCGATAATCGTACATTCCTATATTTTTTCTGGTGAGAGTTCACTGCCAAAACCTGTAAGAATCAATGGAAGTGGTAAGATCTTTTCTCTCTATTACATTCATACTCCTCCCGCGACCACTTAACACCGCTGCGGATACGTCCACAGAGGATTTTGGGAGGAAACACCGGTTTGAGTTCTTAGTTGCTAAAAAAAACTGGAATGGCATTTTACCGTCGGCTGAAACGCGACTTTCGCTTGCATCTATTACATGGTTTACTTATACCATTTCTTTTATTTCATCTTTTTTTTTTCCTTTTCTATTTTTTCCTTTTTGGGGGGAGGGCTGTGATTCGAAGGGTTACTTAAACGAAACGAACTAACCTTGGATTGAAGGTTTTACAACAAAATATAACAGTCAGCTGCTAGCGTTCTTCAAATGTTCAAACGATTACTCGATTTATATATTTTATTTACTGTATTTTTCCTTCTATTATGTTTTCAGTGGTTTTATACGTGATACTAGGGGGAGAGCTGACTTTTTTTTTATTGCATTTTCACCCCAAACAAGGCATATTGCCACTTTGGTGTAGGGGGCTACTATCAGGGGCAACAACTACTGGGGTACTATGTAGGGATTTGGGCAGCAAGGTGTCGGTTCACGTTACACTTGAACTTCTGCACGTCAGTACTGTTGGGGAAGCAGGGACCTGGAATGGAATTCCAGAGTCTAGCGGTTCTGGGGAAAACACTATTGGAGTAAAAAGATCTTTTACATCTAGGGATCTCTACAGTGTGGGGGTGGGATTTAGCAGCCTGTCGGGTTTGTCGAGGGTGCTCACGTCGTGGAGGCACAAGTGATTGCAGTTCGTCAGAGGTTTCACCACTAAAATACTTGTAGAAAAGGCAGAGGGATGCAACATTTCGTCGATGGGACAGAGGCTGAAGCTTAAATGCCAGTTCAGGGCCTATCAGGTTTGCGACTCTCTTTTGAACCTTGTCAAGGAGCGAGAGACTAGTAGCAGATGCACCATCCCAGATGTGGCAGCAATACTCCATACATGGGCAAATGGTGGTCTTATAGAGGTACAGGATACTTTCGGGTGTTGGTAGTTTTCTAGCACGGTAGAGAGAGCCCACCTTTCTTGCAGCGGCCCTGGCAATGCCTTCAATGTAATTGTTCCAACTCATGTTTCCTGTGAACGTTAGGCCAAGGAGTTTGAAAGATGGACTCTCAGATAAAGAGTCGTTGGCCATTGCTAGGGGTGGTAGAGAAGGTTTCTTGTAATTATTGAATGAAACTAGTTTAGTCTTGGCAGCATTGAACTCGACCTACCACTTTTGTCCCCATTCCATTACAGATTGGAGGTCTTCCTCTAGTGTTTCTGCCATTTCTTTAGAAATGTGTTCATTCGTCTTCCTGTCGTTCCTGCCATAGAGTGTAGTGTCATCAGCATATATACCCATCTAAGAGGCAATGTTGTCGGGGAGGTCATTTATGAATATCAGGAACAATAGAGGTCCAAGGATAGAACCCTGGGGCACTCCCGCATTTATATCATATTGTTTAGATGTACGACCGTCGAGGACAACCTGGATTTTTCTCTTATCTAAGAAAGATTTAATTATGTTAAGTATTCTACCAGTGATACCGTAAGATCTGATTTTACTGAGGGTACCCTCATGCCATACCCTGTCAAAAGCCTTAGATATATCCAGAGCTACCGATCTGCCCTCCCCTGCTTTGTCCAGTGAATGGTATATACGTTCAGAGATCACAGTTAGGATGTCTGCTGTGGAACGGGCTTGTCTAAATCCATATTGTTTGTCAGTCAGTAGTTTAGCATCTGTAAGATGATGGACTAGAACATGGTTAAGTATGGTCTCAAATATTTTGGCAAAAAGTTGGAGGAGGCTAATGGGGCGATAATTTGATTGGTCTGTCCTTTCGCCAGAATTCTTGAATACTGGTACAACAGAAGCAGTTTTCCAACAGCCCGGAAAGCAAGCTTCATTAAGGCATTTCTTGTAGAGTTTGGAGAGAAATGGAGCTACTTCGGCTGAGCACTTTTTTAATAGCACAGCTGGGATAAGATCGGGTCCACATGCTTTTGAGGTGTCAAGGTTTTTTATGATAGCATGCACCTGAGCAGGGGTGGTTTTCAGATCGTCTAGTGTGGCGTCTGTCCGCATAGGAAATTGAGGTAGGGGGTGGTTGGAAGGGTCCAGTGTAGAGTTTGAGGCAAACCGACTGGCAAGCATGCTAGCCTTGTCGGTTGCTGAGGAGACAACCTCGTGATTGTTGGTTAGTGGGGGTATTGTTGATTGCCCATTATTTACTACACTGTTGTAGATTTTCCAGAAGTCTCGAGTTCCTAGTTTTTGTGCTTCGATGCGCTTTTTAGTGGTTTCCGTAAATTCTCTCTTAGCTGTCGCTATTTCTTTCTTAACGTTATTTCTAGCTTCTATATACTTCAGTCTGTTTGAACTGGACTTATGTCGGTTAAACCTACGGTATGCATGCTGCTTTTGAGCAATGGCAGTTGCACAAGTCGACGTAAACCATTGGGGAGAGTGGGGCTTACTATAAAATTATCGCATGGGAACATGCGCTTCGATTGCAGTTTTGAACCAGGGAGAAAGAAAATATTTTTCCATGGAGCATCTCTAATTAGTTCCCTGATGGCTTCCCAGCCAGCCTTATTATAATATCTCGTTGTTTTGAGCACTGGCTCTTCAGTTTTGGCTCTAGAGTTTAGGGCGATTTCAACCATTATCACTGCATGATCAGCGTTCCCGAGTGGGCTGTGGGCCTTCGTTATGCAGTCATCAGGAACGGTGGTCAAAAACAGATCTAGAAGTGATGCGTGTTGTTCTTCCTGGTCAGGGAAACGGGTTGGAAACGTAACAATTTGTGATAGGGAGTGAGATATAGCGAAGCTATGGGTTGTGCTGCCCGCTGCATCTGTGTGAGTAGAGAATCCAAGCCAGTTTTTGTGGTGGATATTAAAGTCACCAAATACATGTATTTGTGCGCTAGTGTCGAGGGACAGTGCCGTGTCTATGCTGTCAGATACTTTGTTTATTATGGAGCAGTCCTGAGTCGAGGGAGAGCGGTAGAGAAAATAATAGTAGCTAATATTGTGTTGCAGGTTTAGTCTAAAGCACATAAAGGCTTGATCATCTGTTTCTAGGTTTGTTTCTCTAGTTAAGGGAAGGGTATTACGAATGTAAACTCCAAGTCCGTGCATATGTCTGTCAGAGTCCTTACGGCAGAGTGGGAGATATCCAGGCATGTTAAAGTGGTTAGAGGGAATGGAGGAGTGTAGGTTAGTCTCACTTAGTGCTAAGATATCCGGGGTATTTGTTAAGAGAAATGCTTCAACATCAGCTAAGTTAGTTCTTAGCCCACGGATATTTGTGAATGAGAGCCTCAAGGGAGGAGGCAAGTTGAATTTGTTTGTCCCTAATCCTGGTTTAAGCTTATTTTTAGATTGTACTGTCGTCATATTTTTTTAAAGAGTTTCGGTAAGGGGGAGCTAAACAAGAGGTTATGCGGAGCTTCAGACATGCATCACAAGTAGACCATCAGCTGACCTTTCTCCAATTAGGATTGTGGCCTCAGGAAAGCCCACCGGGGATGAGTGCAGGGTCCCTTTCCATGCGCGTCATGGCACTACAAACAACCCGATATTATTCAACTGTTGATGGAGCAGCCGCTCTAAGCGCTACCAAAGAGTTAGTGCTCCTGTACTACCAGTCGGGAACAGCAGCCAGGAACTGTCAATCCGGTACCCTCAACCCTTTAGAAGAAGGTCAACCCAATCTAATCGCTCAGGCATATCTTATACTCAAGCACTCCCATATGTTCAGTTTTAGGGGTGGGGCGTGCTGGGAATGGGGAAGAACGGCGTTCATTGCCCTAGCCAGAAAACAAGATCTACCGCTGGGTGTTTCTGTCGAATCACTGAGATAGTGTCTCTGCGCTTGACTAATAGGCAAAGAAGGAGTATGGAAGCCGGGCGATAGACAGAGCCTATCTACTCCTTAAGCAATTTAGGTTTGCAAACCGGTGAATTTGTTTGAGTCACCAGCTCTAGGAAGGTTGTCATCCAAGACTAAAGAGGCCTCTCTCCCCTTTGGTTTAGTTTCAGAGTTTTCCTTCTCCTAGACGGATGATCTGGGAAGACCTACTGGGTCCGTCAGCCCTGAGAGGGTTTTCTCCGCGCCTAGGTTCTAATCCAGGTATTTCTGCGACCCCGCGTGGTTAGTGTTACTGGGTTAGTTTGTGGGGGATTATATCTCTACTGATTAGTTACACTCCTCAAAGTGATTTAGGGACATGTTATTTACTTGTTAATGGATAAAGGGGGTGGGTGAAGTTCATGCAGTGTAAGCGTCTATGATTGTAAGAGGGCTTGTTAGGGAGGAGATAATGTGATTTTAGTCTTACCCCTTTTTTTATTAGTTTATTTATGTTAGCTTAGGTCTAGGATAATGTTACAGTATGAGTAGGTATTAAGAATTGAGCTACGAGTTGTGCCCGAGCTATTTTAGATGATAGGAGGGTTAAGATGTAAGTGCAATATAGCATGGATAAGACAGACTTCTTATTTTCGGATTTGTTACTCATTCATTATTTATTTCTATACATTGAATTTCTGGTAGATTCATAATCCCAATTACTATTACGCTATCAATATGGAATCAGACGATATTCCAATTGGAGAAAAGCA
Organism: Euprymna scolopes; assembly: GCF_053919585.1. NCBI lineage: Eukaryota > Metazoa > Mollusca > Cephalopoda > Sepiida > Sepiolidae > Euprymna > Euprymna scolopes. The sequence continues at coordinate 80,959,657 of NC_136489.1, read as the reverse complement.
ACAACAAAGAAAACAATACAAAAAATAAAACAATGCATAAAAGAAAACAAAACGTTATACTTACACCTAAGAATTTTACGGTTACAAAATACTTTTTTTACATAAAACAAACCAACAATAAAAAAAAGTATGACTAAAATCTATTGTGCGGCTGACACCGATGATCAATGACGGGAAATCACGAGAAGTGGGGGCAAATTATTCAGGACTACCTTCATTTTCCTCTTTTCTTTTCACTATTCTTGGGCCTAAACACCTATAAATGGTTTCTTAACACCCTTTCTTACATTTTCCCCCAGTTTTTGCCATTAATTCTTTCAATTTTACGCGCATAAAACACATAAAAATAACATTATAAATATTTGGGTCCTTTTGCTTACCAGGGGGGGGGGATACAGTTTCATTTCTTCGCCAGATTGGACACTAACAGAACAAATTCAACATAAATCATTACGGGTTTATTTCGTTTACAAAATAAAGTCCGCTGTTTGCATTTACAGAAAATTTACTCCCGTCATATATTAGCTAAACCAGGTGAGGCATCTATAAATATAAAAGTGAAAATGTGTGTGTGTGTTTGCTTCTTCTTGTGTATGTCTGCGAATGCTTTGGCTTGCAGCACAAAAATAGGTCTGACTTCCTCGCACCTGTTCATTTCGCTTCATAAACCTTCATATAAAGCCCCTATCAGTTCCTCTCCATCGAGGCACAGATGACTAGGTGACTGTTTTTTTCCCTTTCGTTTCCACCTTCGTGTCAAGTCTTTGGGGTTCAATCCGACCTTCCGACCAAAACTTTTTTCTTTTACACCTCTTTTTAACACACACACCTCCAAACACCCGGGCAACGCCGGGTTCCCCCCCCCCCGCTAGTTTAATATAATTCCTTATTTTTACGTAAATCTTATATACTATTTAGAAAATTCTATAAAACCAGATTTTCATAATTATAGCTAATTTCTCAATTTAAAAAGTAGTTGAGGGGCAAAAATCAGAAGCTCACAGTATTAATGCCGGTGTCCCTCAGGGGTCCATCCTGGGCCCAACTCTTTTCCTGATCTACATTAATGATCTTCCAAATCACATCCTTACATCATTTGTAGACATTTATGCTAACGACACTACCATTTATGGTAGCACATCTAAGACAGTAAACGACCAAGTTCTCTCCAATTCTCTCTCCTCTGATCTTGAGCACGTAGTACAATGGAGTAAAGAATGGCTGGTTACTTTTAATGCATCTAAAACCAAGCTTCTCTCTTTACATCATCAACATTCTGATCCACATCTGACATCAATTGAAATGAATGGCTCTCGTCTTCAGGAGGCCTCAAGTTTTGACAAACTTCTTGGCTTGACCATTACTCCTGATCTTAAATGGAACACGTACATCAAATCTGTTGCCAAGGCCGCTGGAAAAATGGTGGGATCTTTCTATCGATCCGGTAGGTATCTCACTACTGATGTTATTCTCTATCTATATAAGAGCCAGGTATGTCCAACGATGGAATACTGTTGCCACATCTGGGCAGGAGCTGCTAGAAAGGACTTGGCCTGCCTTGATAGAGTTCAAAATAGACTTCTTAGCCTCGTAGGAGATGTCCTTTTCTCTTCCTTGCAACCTTTATCTCACAGAAGAGATGTTGCGAGTTTGTCTCTGATGTATCGTTATTTTCATGGAAAGTGTTCGAATGATCTTTAATCTATGGTCCCCCTTCGCCAAACTTTCACAAGAAACACTCGTCTAGCTGTAAACACTATCAATAATTCCCCCCACTCTTTATCTGTGCCTAAACCTAAACGTAGATTCCATGAACAAAGCTGTTTTCTTAGAACTGCACGCCTGTGGAATTGTCTTCCGTTTTCCTGCTTTCCGGCTGACTACAATATGGTTGTGTTCAAGTCTAACGTAAATAAGTTCTTGATGAGCCGTTCCATATAAGTTATCAACTTTACCAAATTTTCATTACTAATGATTACTATTATGTCCGATTTCTACTGTACACTCTTTAACCCTTATCCTTGAGTGGCCTCTTGGCCTTGATAATGTGGTGATGCCTATGTAAAAAAAAAAGCTAGTTAAAATTTGGTATCGTTTCCAATCTTTACCAGAACCCTCCCATTTATACTGAAAAGGAGACGCTATCCAGAAATAGTTTACTTTATTTCTCGATGGTTTTATTTGTAAATATCGAATGCCTAAAGAATAACGTCATCTAAAAGATCGTACGTATTAATTTTATTTTGTTATGTTTCCGCTTATGCTAACTTGATTAATAATTTCACAATTATTAATCTTTCATATTTTCTATGAATATAGATTTACACCTATTCAGTTTATCATATATCTGCGTACTCGGAGTACAGCACATTTAGACTCTTGCCTATTACTCCCCCTCTCTCTCTATCTCTCTCTCTATCTCTCTCTCTTTCTATATACATATATATATATATATGTATATGTATATGTATATGTATGTGAGAGAGAGAGGGAGAGAGAGGGTGGATTCTCACATGTACGAATAGTTTTCCAAAAGTAATGTTTCTTAGTTTTTAGTTCGCCTGAATGTATATGATGAGATTGCAAAATGCATTGTTATGATGACTGAATTTATATATTTCCGACAGGAAATTCCATTTCTTTGCTGCAGATATTGACGGTATCAGACTCGAAGAAACCATACTTGTCATGGACGTATGCCAAAAGCAGGGATGCGTAATTGAATTCTTTTTACACATACAATGAACCGGTCAACATTCACTATCACATGTTATTCGTTCACGAAACCCATATCGTTGATGTCAGCATAGTTAGGATATGGCTCCGTCGATTTCATAGCGTCAAAAAAAATCTCACTCATTGCAATGGTATGCCAATCGTCTTCGTAGCCCTTCATATTTTCTTGGTGAAAAATATATTATGGAACCACCCTTCTCTCTATGTCGTATCTATGCATCTCTCTTTCTCTCTCTCTCTTTTTCTCCCCATCTCTCTCTATATACACACATATATATATATATATATATATATATATATATATATATATATGTGTGTGTGTGTGTGTGTGTGTGTATGTGTGTGTAATAAAAAGTGTTCTTACTAGAAACATTGCATGGCTAATTTTTCGTATAATTTTAAGTCCCTGCTAAGCATGATCAGGTCAAAACTCAACGACATGACGCTGAGTAAATCGAAACACTTTTGTATTTAATAAAGTCTTATTACACACACGCACACACACACACATATATCTATATGTATGCATATATATATGTGTGTGTGTGTGTGTGTGTGTGTGCGTAGATGATTCTTCATTTATAAATATTTAGAAAAAATCATGAAGTCATTTCAATGCGTATAGAGAATGATATATTTAATGCTGAGTCTATTATTAATATATATATATATATATATATATATATATATATATATATATATATATATATATATATATATATATATATATATATATATATATATACGAGCATTTCAGCCCGGCGTTGCCCGGGTGTTTGAACGTGTATGTGGAGCAAAAAAAAGCGGTCAGTTTTTTTTAACTTTGACTTCTAATATGACCCCTTTACATTTATTGTTTTGGGCTCAAATCAAGTTATTAAGTTAGATCCATTTCCAAGGAACCTATATCTAAAATTTCAAGTGTTCAGACCAAAAATTGTCGGAGAGGTTCGGTAGAGTTCTCAAAGGTCAAATCGTTGAATGTTGACCCCTTAACAGCAAAATTTATGGCCGAAAACTGATCCGATCGATCTTCCCAAGTCTCAGTACGCTGTATATCAAATTTCGAGTCTGTAGACTAAAATTTGACAGTTATTGCGTAGGGACATGTACACACACAGATACACACACAGACAGACACTTTTACTTTTATATATATATATATATACATATATATATATATATATACAACTAGTTTTGGACTTACGTTTTGTTGGCTTTCATGGCTCATGTAAGCTGCGACGTTGTTTTTACCTCACATTCTGAAAATTCCGATATTTATTTGTTTGCTATGATAATTTGTTTGATTACAGGTACTTTTCAGACACCTGCTTTGGTTCTCAGTTGCTGAATGACTGCATCCCTTGTTGAAGTAAAAGTAGGTACATTCCTTAGTCGGATTTGGCCAGGCTTTGCTTGATCTAAGTTAGCTAATAGATTTTCTTGTATGTGACTAGGTTGTTAAGGTGGAAGGGTGCTTATTTCGTATGCTAATTATTAGGGTTTCAAATTCAGAGTTCGGATGTGTGAAAGTGATGAGCCCAAGGGAGGCGAAACTCGATTCTTGACTTCCGGTTTGTTGCTTTCATGGCTCATGTTAGCTGCGACGTTGTTTTACTGTGAAAATAATTATATAATATCATGTTCTTAATATTCCATATATATATATATATATAGAGAGAGAGAGAGAGAGAGAGAGAGAGATAAAGAGGGGGGAGAGAGATGGTGTTTATTTCTTTTTGTTATCAATCCTATTTTAATGAATTCAATTATTTATACGAAAGCGCATATTTACCTTAATTCCCTTTGACCAATTTCGTACCCCCAAATGGGGAGCGGCATATGTATTGTTTTTAAAATATAATTATCCACTAATACGTGTTTCGTCGTCTACGACGCATCAGAATGGCTGAATCCAGCAAGATTCGAAATTGGGACTCCGTGATAAGAAGCCTAAACCTCTCTCACCAAACTATCTCGAACGACTGCTAATGTATCGCTTTTTTGCGTAAATGATGTTTATTTGTTTTTGTTAGCGATACTTTTTGAATGAATTCAATTGTAAATAATTCCAATGGTGATGTCGTAATTGAGTGGCATACGAAGTTGCATCTCGTTGATCACCTATAACACTTTTTAGCTGGAGCTGGCTCAATCATAATGAGCAAAATGTATACTCGTATCTAGGTTTCGTCGACGACGGAGATATATGTATGTGTGTGCGTGTGTATGTGTGTGAGTGTGTTATCAGAGAACAGAAAAGCGCAAGTCGGTGGAAAATCAAATATTTTAACAGATAAATGTATAATTTACTGTGTCGTACTTAATGTTTTGACGATTTTAGAAAATTTAGAAACCGAGTAAATCCATTTTCTTTAATCGTTTTCCTTTCTGTTTGCATTTTCCTCAAGGTAATTTTCTAAAGCTACTCCCTTTTTTAAGTTTTCAATGAAATGAGAGCAGGTTTTTTTTGTTCAAGTGGTCGATGAACTCGATTGTCTATATGTCTATATATTTAAACAATACCTATATACACACATATATATTTAGATTTAAGCACAGATAAAGAGTGAGGCACATTGTTGATAGTAGTTGTATCTAGTTGAGGGTTTTTTTGAAAGTTTTGCAATTGGAGTCCAAACGAGCACTTGCTATGAATGTAATGATAGGGTGGAAACAGGCTTGCGACATCTTTTCTGTTAGGAAGAGATTGTAAAGAACAGAAAAGTCCATCACCTTCTAAGTTTTAAAGCCGATTTTAAACTCTCTCAATGTAGGATAGGATGCGTTCAGCAGCCCTTGCCAAGATATGGAAACAGGGCTTTATTAAAGGGTGTACTTGACTCATACAGATGGAGAAATGCATCGGCAGTGAAATAATTATCGTTGTGGTCGAATGATCCAACTATTTTTCCAGCGATCTTGGCAACTGATTTGTATGGATGTGTTTCTTTTCAGATCCGATTTACATGTGAGTTCCAGAAGCGTGTCCAGACATGGTGCTTTCCCAAGATGAGAGCTATTCATTATAATTGGAGAAGGCTGGGTGTCAGAACGATTATGATGAAAAGAGAGAAGCTTGGTTTTAGATGCATTAAAATTAGTGAGTCACCTTAATCATTTTTGCATTATGTGTTCAATATATATATATATATATATATATATATATATATATATATATATATATATATATATATATATATATATATACACATATATATATGTATATACGAATGTTAGTTTACAAAGAAGTCGTACTTATCTAGGCTCTGAGTTTACTCGAGTTGAGATTTAATGAGTGTAAGGGGGTCAGTGAGACAATAGCTCAGTGATCGTTTTCGGTAAGAATAAGGCAGAATAAAACTATGTAAGGAGATAGGATAGCGAGACATTTTTTTACATTGGACATTATACGATCATGTTTTTATCTGCTGGAAAGCAAGCCAGTGGGACAAACTTCCACGGCGGGCAGTTCTAAAAAAGACTCCTTAATCGTAAAATTTGCATTTAGATTTAGGATTGATAGAGATTAGGAGAAACTGTTGGTAGTGGTTGTAGTTTAGCGAGTGTTGTTTGTGCAACAGTCTACTTTATATATATATATATATATATATATATATATATATATATATATATATATATGCATATATATATATATATATATGCCTGAAGAATCCTAGAGTGGATGAAACGCGGTATATTCAGTGTAGCTTAATCGCCATATATATTTTATAAATTATTAACTAGCTCTACCTACGTATTGAGCACTTTTGAATAAATATTTAAAGTTTACGCATAAATTTATACTTATGTATATTAATTTTATTGAGTAAATGAAGTAGTTATATATATATATATATATATATATATATTGTATTGTTGTATATGTATATATTCTTAGTATATATTTATATGTGCGTGTATTTATATATTTATAAGCATATAATCCTACCGTTACGAGCTATATGTGTGTGTGCTTGTCTGTCTAATCCAATAATTTCTTTATCCTTGCATTTTATTTCTTACTTTTTTTTGTCTTACACGAATTTCCCTACTCTTTTATACATGTTTTTTTTTATCATTTATTCTTAACATATAAATCCTGTTTGGCGTAACCTACTTAAACCAATAAAAATTTTCTCGCCTTTTCCTCTCTTTCCACTGATTTTTCTTTTCCCCTCTTTCTCCTTGTCCTTTCGAATTTCTTCACTTCAATCTCTTTCTCTACGTTCTTCCCTGACATCAAATCCGATCTTCGTTTCTTAATTCGCCAATTTACAGCTGCCAGTCACCGCTAGGCACGCCATAAACCTGTACACTTCGAACGCTCATTTTATGCTTAAAACTCTTTCCGACAACTTCCGACATCAGCTTTTCCGTAATTTTCCGGGTTTTTTTGTTTTTTGTTTTTGTTTTTTTTGTTATTTTTTTGCATTCTTTTCTATTTTATTAACTTTTTTTGCATTACTTCTCACGTCGACATCTTTTTTTGTATTTTTATTCGTAAGGTTTATTATCAAACGCCGATATTTCTTTTCCGAAAATACTTATCAATCATTAGCATACACACGCTCTCATTCCAGTATACATACACATTGACACACAGACGCTCACACACACACACACACACACACACACACATATATTTTTGTTCTACAAGGTGGTCACCACTTATCAAGGCCCGGGAGTCACTCAGGGATAAAGGTTATTGTAAGTACAGTACGTTAGTGTGGATATTTAAAGTGTCTACTTAAGGGGGCAATTCATCAGAAATTTGTTTACGCTGGGCTTGAAGACACCCAAGTTTTAGTCAGGAGGGAAGCAGGCAGACGGAACAGAGTTTCCACATGCGTGCAGTTCTAAGAAAGAAGCTTTGTTCATGGAATCTACGTTTTGATTTAGGCATATATAAAGAGTGGGGAAAGTTTTTGACAGTGGATTCAGCTAGACGGGTGTGTTTTTGTAAAAGATTGGCGAAGGGGGGACCAGAGATTGGAGTTCAGACGAGCACTTTCCATGGGAATAACGATAAAACTAAGATAGGCTTGCAACGTCTCTTCTGTGGGAGAGAGGTTGCAGGGAAGAGAAAAGGGTATCCCCCACTAAGCCACGAAGTCTATTTTGTACTCTGTCAAGGCAGGATATGATGTTTTTAGCAGCTCCTGCCCGGATATGGCAGCAGTATCCCATCCCTGGACGTACTTGGCTTTTATATATATAAAGAATTGCATCAGTAGTGAGATATCTTCTGGAGCGGTAGAAGGATCCCACAATCTTTCCAGCGACCTTGGCAACAGACTTGATGTACGTGTTCCATTTCAGATCAGGAGTGAAGGTGAAGCCCAGGAGCTTGTCAAAACATGGGACTTCTCCTAGACGAGAGTCATCCATGTGTGTGTGTGGGGGGGGGGGTTGAAGAGACCTGAGTAGAGTGTTCGATTATCAATAAAATATCAAAATAAGAGCGTAATATCTATCTAAATTTGTGTTACATAAGATTCGAAAGAGATCGGTACAGTCGTATTATATTAGTTCGCCTATTTCAGACTCTTTTCAGCGTCTGTTCGTATTTTACCGGATATGGTGTCAGCAGAAAGTTAGATATTAGCAATCTGATATTGGTCTCAGTTGTTTTGGATTTGAAATGTAGCAATCTTTTTCTCGTCTTCCGTTATACAAATAAACACACACACATATATGTATGTATATATAATAAAGAACAAAAAGAGTGTTTTGCTTTATCACATCTCTTCGGTAAGATTTAACAGACATAGGCTCTGAATGCTTTCGCTAGTCAGCGTATAAGAGTAAGTGAAACGTTACTGATTGTAGGAACATCATAAACGCGTATGAACATTAGCACTTAACTCAGTTTTTCTCTGCACACAAATATATATATATATGTGTGTGTGTGTGGGGGGGGGTATATATATATATATATATATATATATATATATATATATATCGTCGTCGTCGTCGTCGTCCTCGGCCGATTTATCGTATCCGAGAATTTCAGTTTTCTCTTCCCTCAGTGTTAGGATCGCAGATGGCTTCTCAGACCAATATGAGCGTGGAATTTGCGTGGGCAGAGAAGGCAAGCAATGATTGGTAGGGGCGTTGTTGTTCAGCACGAATTTTTCATGCCTGCCTCTTGATCTCCACCAGTCTTCTTTCTGCCTCGTATCCTTTGGTACCGTGGATTATTGATTGGCGCCACGGGCATTGATCCTGAGATGTTGTTTCCCAGATGTGAAGATCAAATCCGGTGTTTTTTAGGGTGGATTTGAGTTGGTCCTTATATCGCAGTAGAGGGCGGCCAATAGGTCTTTTTTCCTGTGGCTACCTCCGAGTACAGGGTTTCACGAGGGAGCCTGTTTTCATCGATTCTGAGGATATGCCCCAACCAACGGAGTATGTGCCTCATGATGGTGGCCTCAATACTGCAGCTGTCTCAAGAACGCTTGTGTTGGTTACATAGTCATACCATTTGATTTTCGGTATAGATTGAAATTTTGTTGGTGGAATTTTTTGTTGGTGGAATGTTTTGCTTCATGAGATCACTTTGGTATATATACCAGGTCTCACACCCATACAAAAGTGTAGGTATAACAATCGCGTGGTATACCATGAGTTTTGTTTTTTATTGAAAAATGTTTATTATTGAAGACGCGCTTCGTCAGTTCACCGTAAGCTCCATAAGTAAGGCCAATTCGGCTTTCTATTTCATTCTCATTTGAGCATTTTTCCGATATGATGCTACCGAGATATGGAAAGTGATCTACTTGCTCAAGAGGAGTGTCATTTATGTGAATGCTTACGTCCTGTAAGATGGTATTGGGTACTGGTTTTACTAACACTTTTGTCTTACCAATATTAACAGAGAGTCATAATCGATGGTAGGCTGCCGTGAAGTTGTTTACGGATCTCTGGATGTCTTCCTTAGAATGTTGTCATCTGCATATTGATGTGTTGGAATTTCACAAGGCTTTGAGATTTTAGTCTACCAGGCTTTGAGATTTTAGTCTACCAGTCTACAGTCCACCCCTAGGTTATTTGGGGGAAGTCCGTGCAACATTGCCGCAAGATATAAGGAAAAAAGAGTAGGTGTAAGGACCCAACCTTGTTTTAGTCCACAGATAATTGGAAACCTTTTTGTTTCCTTGCCCTGGTGCGATACATATCCTAACATGCCGTCATGCAGTGCCTGGATGCATTCTACAAAGTGGATTGGCCAACCAAAATGCTTGAGAACTTTCCACATTGCATCTCCTGAAACGCTACCGAATGCTTTTTGTAGGTCATAAAATACAAGAAAGAGGGGTTTCTCTTGTTCCCCGCTTTTCTCCTGCAGCTGTCTCGCACAGAAAATCATATCTATTATTCCCCAAGAGGCACGGAAGCCGCACTGAGATTCTGGGAGGACGGATTCCGTGACTTGCAGCAAGCGATTCAATAGTATGTGGGAAACGATTTTCCCCATTATGGACAAAAGGGCAATCCCACCATAATTGCCACATGATTTTCGGTCACCTTTCGTACTTGACGTTCTTCCCACATCTTAATAATGAGAGTGAATAGTCTTATTTTCAGATGCTGTACACCATGGTCGATTAGTTCGAAGGTGATATTACAGACCCTGGGGCTTTATTTACTTTCATCTGTTCCATCGCAATTAGAAATTTTGTAAATGATGGTGGTGCATTCATCCATAATTGCGCTGGGTACTGTGGGACCATTTTGAGAAATTCCTCATCTGCAGAAGATTCTTTATTGAGTAGAGTGGCAAAATGCTCCTTCCAACGATCCAGAATTGAGTGTGGATCGTTGAGGATGGTGGCATTATCCACTGCAAGGAGTGTTCCGGTTGAGGATCTGATGGGGCCAAAACTTTGTCTTACACAGGCATGGAAATATCTAAAGCTTTCAGCTTCTACCATTTGTTTTCTAGTTCCTGTAATTTTGATTGACACTGTTTTTCGCGGTTTCCGTAGATGTTGGTTTAATGCCGGCTTCGAGGGTCTTGTTCTGGAGCACGGCGAGCGTTTATCTTTTCTTGAATGAGTTGATTAATTTCAGCACAGTTTTCATCAAACACGTCTTGATTTTTCTTTTTCTTTAAACCGACTGTGAGTTTGGCTGGTTCATAATTGATCTTACTGATTTACAACCATTCTTCTTCGAGGTTGCAAGAATTGGTTGGGCTTTTGTTGTTCGATGGTGTGTTGGTATTTTGTTTTTACCTCTGTTAGGTGAAGTTTTCAGAGGTTATATGTTTTCCGAGGTTGATGTTTTATTCAAATTTGGGCTTCTTTCTGGTGGTATACTGAGCACGTGTGATGACTAGACGGTGGTCAGTCAAACAGTCATCTACACTTAGTAGATTTAGTGATATGGATATCCGTTTTATCTTTTTGACGGACGATGACATAAACTGAAAAAACGAGAAAAAATTTTATAAGCAAAAATCACTACCATTATCTTGTAGAATAAAATATATGATTTCTAATGATAGTTAACACTTTGACAAATATCAAATCATATTTTAGAACAACACTGTTTATGAAACGGCGGGAACTCATGCAACAACCTGATAGTAGAAACGCATATAATATATATAATGAAAAGTGTACTGTTAGGAGTATGATGCAATATGCAGAATTTAACAGGTTAAATACCAAAAACAAGTGCGGACTTTTTTATTGAATAAACATATTTTTTAATTAAGATTATATTCGATATTGCGATTCATAAAAGAATCGACATCAGCTAAGACAAGTTTTTTTTTCTTTTTTTACGAATCATAATCGTGATATAAATGACTGTCACGTATTCAAACATCAAGTATAGTAGAAACGCCAGTCTAGCGTGTATTTGTTCGGTAATAAACAGCCTACTGTTAGGATCCCTGTTGATATGGAATGCAAAATTCAAAATTTAAAGGTTTCTTAGACCAAAAACAAGTGCAATGTTTAAAAACCAAATGGACATATTTATGTACAATTTAAGTCTGTATTTCGATTTATCACAGAAATTTCACCAGGAATTTTTTTTTCGAAATATTTACGTACCATGATCACGATAATAAGCCCTAGCAGGTTTTCCATTCAAATTTTGATGAGGTGTAGTGTTCAAATATTTGATATAATAGAAACGCTGGTATGGCGTGTATTTCTAATATAGTAAAACCTATTGTTGGGAGCACTGTTCATATAGAATTCAAAATTATATGGTTTTTAAGAAAAGAATTATGTGCAGACTTTTTTTACTAACTAAACATTTATTTATATAGATTAAATTTGATATTTCGATGAATAATAAAATCTTCATCCAGGAAAAACGTTTTTTTCGTTTTTCTTTTTACGTACCATGGTCGTGTTGGTCATGGCAACCAGTTTTTTCGTCAGATGTTGGGGAAGTGTAGTGTTCAAATGTCAGATATAGTAGAAGCGCTGGTCTCGCTTATATTTGTAATGTAATAAAAAGGACTGAGTATATAAAATGCAAAATTCATATTTTAATAGTGTTAAATACCAAAAACAAATGTAGATTTTTAAAAATAAATAAACATCTATATTTATTAAAGTAAATTCGATATTTCGATTAATAACAGAAGCTTTATCAGGAAAACAAGATGTTTTTCTATGTTTTTGTGTACCATAATGGTGATGGTAATTCTTGAAAAGTTTCTATTTCGAGGTCAGACACTCAGTTGATAAGGAATGCAACATACAAAATATAACGGTTTTAAAGAACAAAACAAGTGCAGAATTAACAGTGCTTCAAACAGTAGACGTTTTAACAATATTGGACATTTGAATACTACACTTCAAGCTCATTTTAAGGAATATGTACCAGGTATTACTATCACGACTCTGGTTTGTAACAAACAAAAACATGTGTTTCCTCATTAAGATGTTTTTAGCAATGGAACTATCGAGTCCAATTTTAATTAATAAATATATTTATTTCTTTAAAAAGTTCTACACGTGTTTTTTGTCTTTAAAACTATTTAATTTTGAATTGTGCATATATATATATATATATATATATATATATATATATATATATATATATATATATATACTTATAATAGAAAAAACATCTTCGGGGGATTCCCGTGCACCTCAGATCTATCTGCACATAACATTCAATGCCCCGCCCTATAACCAATCAGTTTATTTCGAATAAAATTTGTCGAAAAATGCGATGATAAAATTAAATTTGTGTGAGAGTTTTACAAGTAATATCCTGTTTTCTGTAATCGCGCCAGACATAAACAGAAAATAAGTTGTTGTTTTTTTTTTTCAAGCTTAACCTTATTTGGCTCGATCGTTTTGGTTTCCGGCATGATTAGCCTTCTTTCTCGTTAGATTCAGGATCAAGTAATTTGGGGAAAATTTGTTTATGCTTCAATATATGACTACACATATAGCTTATTCTGGTGTGCGTTTTGTTTCTGTAGTAGAAAAAAGTTTTGTTTTGGGCTTTGTAGAAAATGATTTAGTTTTGCAAAGCTACAAGTAAAAAAAATTATAAAACAATAATATTGGCCCTGTCGGTGGGGCATTAGAATACGCCGACTGCCCCCCTACAGAGGGTAAAAGTCCCTCAATGGGGGTCCTGGATATGACCTTAAACTATATCCAGTCGTGAGGCCCCAGCTTGTGGGCTTTAATTACCATTGCTCCTAGGTCCACTCTGACCCGGAGTGGTAGTACCTGTTAGGGTCCCAACTATGGGTTAAATAGAAACAGATGTGAAAACAACAAATATATTCTATTTAAAAAAAAATTCTTCAAAATCTTTGGAGTTGGCATTAAATAACCCGAAAAGGATTGATATGCCATAACACAGAAACAAGCAACCAACCAAAACAATAATATTAATGTTTGGAGATTTGGATCAAGAATTGAGTATCTTCTGACAGATTGTTTTTGATGCATTGGAATCATAACCTGAAAATGTATGGATGAATACAATAGAGTGAAGTGCATATTGAAATGAAAAGAATTACAGGAATCCATTTTTATTTCGGGGCAACGTTGATGTGCCAACTACTACTAATAAATTCAATATAATATCTAAATATATTTTTTTAAATTTTATTAAGAGAAGTTGTGAAAAATGCCTTGTTTCTCTCTATAATTTGCTCAGCGCTGTTCGTGATTTTTGCTTAATTTGATTAGATGCGATATTTGAAGGGATCTTTAGTGCCGGTATGCGATTTTTTTTCTAAGTCTTTCACTTGAATGTCTTTATTCCCGGCTGTCAAATCCGATTTGTCTTCTTTAATTCGCTGTGGTACAGCTGCTAGTCACAGTCAGACACGTCATAAATGCTAACACGTCAAAACGCTCATATGCTGAAAAGGCTTTCTTACTCTTTCCGTCAGAAAATGTCGCGCTGATTTTCTCCTGTGATTCTTATATTCGCTTTTCCATAACTGTTGGTGAATTTTCTTTTATTTCGCTCGGTTACTTGCATTATGAAACCCCACTTACTTTGTCAGAAATATTTGTGAATCATTATTCAACTTGCCATTAGTTTTCGATACTCATATTCAGATTTCTTTTATTAGCTACTGCTCTCCTGGCAAAAACATATAACAATTCTAAAGTCTACACGTATTTATTTGTTTAAAACAAAAAATACGCGTATTTTAGTAAAACATGCTCGGATACCGTTTATATTTTATTATGTATAACCATATTACATATAAACCATATTACATAAC
>NC_136489.1:80817687-80940187 GCF_053919585.1 Euprymna scolopes | reverse complement strand
TGGACCTGTGAGCAATGGCAATTAAAGGGTGGCTCCACACTCCCCGAAGCCCGCAAGCTGGGGCCTCACCACTGGATATAGTTTAAGGTCATATCCAGGACCGCACACACATAGGAATATATATATATATATATATATATATATATATATATATATATATATATATATATACGCATCATCTCGACATTCATAATTTGTATATATATATATATATATATATAAATATATATATATTACTACTTTATTTACTCACATAAAATTAATATACGAAAGTGTAAATTTATGCGTAAACTTTAAGTATTTATTTCAAAAGTGCTCAATAGGTAGGTAGAGAGAATATTCAGTGTAGCTTAATTGCCATATATATTTTATAACTTACTATATATATATATATATATATATATATATATATATATATATATATTAAAAAACAAGGCCATCGTCCTACAGTTGAAGTTTTTTCTTTATTTTAAATTGTCAAATTTCTATTTGGGTGACTGCTATTAAAGATTAAAGTATTGCTATTTATTTTTATCATGTTACTGTTATTCTCATTTTTATTGTTACGAGTGATATATTTCTCAATTTTTACAAATTTGCCTTTCTTTTACTGTAATCTTATTTATTTGATGTTTTAATTATTAGTTTTCAGTATTTCAGCAATTGTTTTATTTTTAGACTCTGGGTTTAGTGTTGTGTAAACCAAATTATATTTCTCTTACATCAATTATTTATATTGGAGCTGGGTTCAGAATTTTTCTTTAATTCTGAAATATATTTTTCTTGCTAGTGTTATAAGTTAAAGTTGGATTGAACATGCCCTATGTTTTATTATAATAGGGGCTAGACGTTCGGCTCACGTATCATATTTTGTATGCAATAATAGATCAATAATATTATTTGTGACAGGTCTGCTTACTTAGTTTAGTTTTGCACATGTTTTAAAAGTCCAGCCCATGTATTAAAAAAAATAGATTTAAATTTATTGAGTTTGGTGCCATCATATCAAAGAAAGTGTTAAAATTCAAAAACGAACTAATGAATATCTGCTCTATCTTGAAGGTGTACATTTAACCGAGTTTGAAAATAAAATCTAAATTCATATACAAAAGGGAACTTCAGATGTTCAATATACTAGTATGATGTGCCGTTTACGTCTTCACGTGAACTGATTGGTATATGCATTTTCCAAATCACATCAGTTTTCAAAATTACATCCGATTGCTTCATTCCCCATTATTTTGTACTTCATTGAATGTTCTATTTTTTATTACACATATTTCTACTTAGGCTTGTGTTTTAAATCATTGACTAAAATAAGCTTTTGCGATGAAAAAACTGTTTCCTACCTCGGTTAAATAATATCAATTATAAATTGCATCCCAAACCACAACACACAAAAGAAGACAACAAACTCATAAACACCTATAATAATTTTCTTGCAAAATTAAATTCTATAATTTCAAGTTCATGTACAAATTAATTATTTTATTATTTTGTAAAATTGTAAATTACATCCAAAGAAATCATTTGAATCGCATATTCGCTCAGCCAAAAATTAAATCAACATTCTTCAATCTAGAGGATAATTTTATTTCAGAATTTAATTTCACAATTCATTTCCGTTAACTCGTATATAAGTAAAACATTTTATAACTCTCAAGTAAAAAAAAAATCTCATCTCTAAGAATGACCGCGGCAAACAAAATATAATAACTATTCATTTTCAAATAATTGTTTACGTATGTTTTTGTCTGTCATAAACGCTTATGATTTTCCGCAGAAAATAATATTTCCGTTCATATCTGATATTTTGCTTTGCACTTTTGGGTTACATTTCTTGCTTTACTTACATTCCTTGTCCAACACTGGACAGTGGTTGCATATGTAATGAATAAGGTGTATGGATACTCGTCACATGACAGGAGTGAAAAATGCAAATATAGCACATCACTGTTTGACTATACGAGAAGCCTTCAAAATGTAATATTTCCTATTTTTTATTTCGCAGGAATATATCAGAGAAAGTAATGCATTGTAGTGTTATGCTGACTTAACTTATGCAATCATGATCTGAGAGATTAATCGTTTTGGCAAAACTGCATTAAGAATGATGATGAAGGTGATTCAAAAAGTAAAGTCTCCTATTCTTTTAACTCAAAAAGTTACAAAGTTACTGAGACAGGAATGATAACCATCAACAAGTGACCTCAGGTGCCCCCGGAATTTGCTTTTCTACATGGTCACTACCATTAGCAATGCACTTTTTCCTGCGAGGAACGATGGTTATGCCCGAGCATCATAACAAGCTTTATCATACGAGGGATGTTTGACTAGTAAAAGAAAAGCACATTAATGCCTAGCATCCTTCAGTTTTACAATCAGGCGTTGTTATACGCTTTCATCGCATTATATCCTACCGCTCGCACTTGCATGCGAGTAGGAACCAGCTAAACAAAGAGACCCTTATCTGTCTCACTCTCAGATTTTCCTTCTCTCACACTCTTTTAATTGCGCCCTTTCTCCCTCTAAAAAGAAGTGGAGAAACGCCAAGTAACATAGCAACAGCATATTCAATACTGAGACGATTAGGACAAAGGTCAGTAAGTCCTTAATTCACAAGAGGCGTATATGAAATATTTGAAGCGGGGAAATAGACCATGAGGGATCACAATATTTCTAAAAAATCAGTATACACAAAGCCAACAACTAAAATAGAAGCAGAAAACTTCGCATACACCCCGTTCTCTGAGATATAGTGTGAATCTGCGGCATATACACCTGCATGCCGTGCGTCCAAGGTTGTTCAAGCGGAAACGGCTGAAAATGGCGACTTTCAACAGAGTTTTTCTCTTCTGTGATGGAACAAAAAAAACATTGGAAGACATTTTTCTTTCAGTCCAGGATTTGTATTAGGAACTAGTCATATTACAACTTAAGATATTTGTTCGTACAACATAAACCAAGATGTCTATTATAAGACATGATTTGTCTCAGTGTAGGATATGGCAGAAGATTCCAAACTCGTCATAATAAAACTTGTACTATAAGGATAGGATTAAAATATATTCTGAGTTTACACTAAGTGACTGAATGATTCGCAAAAGGATTATAACGAATTGTTTATTCGCCGCTAAGAATAATCGATTCAGTTTCTAACGCCACCAAAAACCGCCTGCAATCACACAGCACAACAAAAAAGAAATAAACTTCGCGGCCTCGTAATTTGTTGTGTATTGGGGGTGTCTAAATTTTCGCGTATATACTGTACCAAATAACCGTCTATGTGCATAAAGTTGACTTGTACTATTTTGAATATGTACGTGGCACTAAGAAATGCATGTCGGGTTCTCATCATACACGGACCATATGTATGTATTACGTTGGATTTGTTGTGTAATGGATTATTGTTCTTGTCCGAAATGTCTATTTTACAGCTCCTGATTCATCTCATCTTGTAGTGTTGGTGCGTGCGTGTCAGTACATAAAACACGTAGCATATATATGCCTGTTTCTGCTGTTTGTCTCTGCTGAGGGCTCATCATCCGTCTTCGGAGAAAGCTGGAATTTGTTTAAAGGAACACTCGAGAGAGCACCAAAGCAGATGTGAGATTTTATGTATTTTATTTGCTCCCAGGTAGTCGTCAAAGCAGAAGGGAGTGACGGTCTTGGCTTGAAGGGTACTTCTATGCCTCAATTCTGAGACTTCTCCTTCCTAATGGGGAGACTCTTTTTAAACCCACCTGTCTCCCTTAGGATCCTAGATATAACTACCAACTAAACTTGCGAAAACCAGAACATGTGACATGCGACACGTCACTTACAGTCTACGTTCGCATCTTTCAGTGCAAACTTGACCGGTCACAGTTTGACATGTTGTCAAAACATGACTTCAAATCTCTATTGTTACCTTATCTCTAGATAGATAGATATTTATATAGACAGACAGATAGATAGATTAATAGAAAGATATATAGATATATAGATACACAGATAATTAAATAAACAGATGGATAGACGGATGAACGCACAATTTACTGATCTGCGCAGTTATTATCTAACACTTTTATCTATTAATGTTCGATGTTTGGCATTGTAATTATTGGAAACTCTTTCACATAAAGAAATGAGTTTAAAATATAAATATGTCAAAGCTATTTTTTAACTCACCTAATATTGCAATTTATATATAAATATATATATATTTATATATATATATATGTATACATATACATATATAAATATATATATATATATTTATATATATATGTATGTATATATATACATATATATATATGTATATGAAGAAGTGCCTTGAATAAGTTTCTCGACGTTTTTGAACAGACATTTAAAATTCAGTAAGTTATTTTTAGACATCTTATGATATAAATGACCGAGTTTTCTGAGTTCAGGTTCCAATGAATAGCTGCAACAGGAATTGGAATACACCCTACTAAAACTCGATTGTTACAGCTAGTGAATTTTTAACCGAGAGAACACTTTAGCAGAACGATGTGCAATAAAATTGTTTTAAACTTGGAATATATATTATAATTTGGCTTGCTCCTTTTTCATCTTATCATCATATCCGAGTATTATTTCTATAATGTGCATCATATATATATATATATATATATATATATATATATATATATATATATATATATATATATATTCATGTTTATAAAGTAAAACAAGCTTCGGGGTTAAGACGATCTTTAACCGTATTTATCATTTAAAAAATCAATAAGAACTATATATATATATATATATATATATATATATATATATATATATATATATATATATACATAAAACCCACATGACCTTGTAACTGGCGTTGTAATCCAATATCCGGTTTACGACTTCCGATGGCGCATGCGTATATAGACTTAAACCTATAACAACGTCCCGTTTTTAGCGTCCCATTTTCTTCGCCTTTAAATTATCCAAATAAACAATTGTTTATACTTCTTGTTTTTTTTTTACGCCGTTCTTTTCGTATTACGTTTAAGTTATTTTAACGCAATTTTCTTACAAATAAATTTACTTAAACCCGTTCACAACCATAAGAGGATTTTACAACGTATTGTTTTACTGTGAACGTTTTCAGCGTCCCAATTGTTTGGATTTTTTTTCGCGTTTAAATTTTCCAAATAAACAATTGTTAATACTTTCTGCATTTTTTACATGGTTCATTTCCCTATTACGTTTAAGTTATTTTAACGCAATTTTCTCACAAATAAATCTGCTTTAACCCGTTGACACCCATAAGAGCATTTTACATGGTATTGTTTTACTGTGTACGTCTTCAGCGTCCCAGTTGTTGCTTTTTTTTTCGCGTTAAAACTAAAAGATATATCACAATTTGAATGGTAAGTATTATTGTATCTGTTCTGTGCACATTTACCTATAAGTATGGCAAACCACTTATAATTCAATGGCCATAAGTTTTTTTTTCAAAAATAAACAATTATAAACATAACGACTCATAGAAATCAATGTATATATATTTTTTTTATTTCAATATACTTTCATATAAATGTTTCTGTTATGTCACAAAAAAACTATTTTCTTTACGTCATAAGTGTTACGCTCATACATTAATTCCATAGCTAATATAACATACTGACCCAACGGGTCACGGGTAGTCTAATATATATGTATATATATATATATATATATATATATATATACATATTTATGCATATATATATATATATATATATATATATATATATATTGTATGTTTTACAATGTTACTCCTCGTATATTTATTCTATATAAAGTCAAAATTTACGCTTGGGATTTATGATACTGCGCAGTACTTCATAGATCGATATTGACACGATACTCGAAAATAATCTAATTAGCAAAAAATGATAGTAAACTACGAATATGTATGAACATGTAAGCATGTACATACGTCAAAAGGCGTGTCTGTGTAAGAATATAGGTAAACTTTAATATGAATTTTGTTCATAGAATAACGGGTGTAATTAATGAATGTTAAATAGTAAGAATCCTGTTTCTGGCTGACTGTGTATATTGCCTCCTATGGTTGTTTATATGTATACTAGCAGGCCGCCCGGCATTGCCCGTTCGTAAAATACGCTTAAATGTGACATTTTGATTAATGCAGATTTCGTATTTATTATAAGTTATGACGAATTTGAAACTTGTACAAGTAGAGAATGTCGCCATGAGTGATATGTCTTATGCTCATGACACACATAAGTCTACTTGGTCTGTACTGAGATGCTGAGGATCGACCGCCAGTATTTTTTTAAAATATCGGACAGGCTAATGAACTTTACTAAGTTGTTGGAAAGCTTGCTTTGTTTATGCAACGCTTAAGCAGAGTTGTAAGCATAGGCGCTTGTCCCGGCTGCAGCTTTTTGAGTATTATGATTGACCAGTTGCCTTTCTAGGATTAAGGTTTTTGATGAGTTAGGCAACGTCGTTTTTTTTTCGTTATACTGATTTGGTAAAAAGAAAAAAAAACGTATATCTATATCTATATCTATCTACCTATATCTATCTATCTATCTATTTACATAGATATACGTATATATATATATATATATATATATATATGTATATATATAATGATAATATATATACATGTATATATATATAATGATGAAATATATATATATGTATATATATATATATATATATATATATATATATAATGATAATATATATATATATATATATATTCAACGGTAAACTTTCCAAAATTAGAAAAACTTATATATCATAGAAGCCATTACAACAGATCTTATGGTCTACAAGGTTGAGTTAAACGTGCTGGAAATAAGATGGTGGGGATTTAAAAAAACGATTCATATTTTAACATAAACCCCAATTTCTTGTGATATGTAATAAATAGATTTTGCTTAGTTGTAGATGATTTACGAAAGTATATATTTTTGCGCGAGTTTTGCCTCCAACTTCTCTCTCTCACCATATCTATTGTTTCTCTCTTTACTTATCTCTCCACTCTCTCGCCCCCTTTCTCTATCTTTCTCTCTCTCGCTCTCTCTCTCTCTCTCTCTCTCTATATATATATATATATATATATATATATATATATATATATACATATGTATATCTGTGAGTGAAAATTTCTCCCTGTGTGTCCGTGTACATTTCCCTACAAAAAACTCTGTTAATTTCCGGTCTAGAGACTCGATATTTGAGATAAGGAGTATTGAGATTTGGGAACATCGTTTAAATCTGTTTTCGGCCAGAAATTTGGCTGTCAAGGGGTTAGAGTTCAACGATTAAACCTTTGAAAACTCTACCAAACTTATTTGCTAATTTTGGGTCGGAACACTTGAAATTTTAAACTGAGATAGATTACTTGGATATGGATCGAACTTTATAATTTTATTTGAGCCCAAAATAATTTGGGTCAAAGTTTTTAGAAAATCTACCTTTACAGTCTCTATCAAACTACTCAGCCAATTTCTTGTCTAAACATTTGAGATTTTACATACAGATTATTCAGAGATAGGGCAAACTTTTTAATCGGTTTGGGCCGAAAATTTGAGCTTCCAAGGGGTTATAGTTCAAAACATTTTATCTTTTCGGTGTCTTGCAAACTACGCAGTAAATTTTGGGTCAAAACATTTAAAATTCATGCATAACGGGTATTCAGACATGTGGCAAGCATTTTACTCATTTTGGAGGCGAAAATTTGGCTGCCTAGAGGTCAAAGTTGACCTTTGAAGATTCTACCAAATTCGTCCGCTAATTTTGGATCTAAAGACTTTAAATTTAAGATGCATGTAACTTGGACATGGGAAAAACTTTGTATTTTGATTTGAGACTAAAATAATAAATGTTAAGGTATTGAAATTGGGGTCAAAGTTTAAAAAAATACCTCTGCGGTCTCTACGAAATTACTCAGACAAATTTTGGTCTAAACATTTGAAATTTACATAAAGTGTATTCACACGTAGGTCAGCTTATGAACAGTACATAGGGCCCGAGAAAAGGCGGGCTGAACTGCTTGTATATATATATATATATATATATATATATATATATATATATATATATATATATATATATATATATATATGTATATATAATTGAATAGGATTACATCTATGTTAGTCTTTGTGTTACGTGTGTGAATTTGTACGTGATTTTATGTGTTTCAGAAGGCAAATAAGACGGTACTTGCGCAGTATTTACATAAAATGATGACGACATTGCTATAAATGAATAAAAAAACATCTGAAGAGGAAGGACGAAAAGCAAAAAGATTAACACAAATAGAAGACGAAAAGGAATAAAAAAAAAACAAAGAAGAAGACAAATGACACTTTACGTTCAAAATAAAGGCAGATGGTTGGAACGGATGCTGATATGATAAATTAGATTCGAGAATTGAGACAAAATGGCGAAAGCATCGTACAAAATACGTAGTTAATAGCGCAAGGAAAGAGCGAAAAAAACACCCAATTTCTTAGGCAGTAACAAAAAATCATTTATCAATTCGTACACGCGAATAGGTTTAATCAAATTGCATTTTGCCAGAGAAAAAAGCATTCCGAAAGACAGTTAAAAAATAGAAATTAAATTAAAAAGTTCGGAAATATTGCTCCATCCATAAATACGTATATGCTCGATATATTATCATGTTAAAAACAAAACCAGATTCCTAAAATGCGTCCATTAACTCTATGGGTTTAGCGATGACAATCCTATTTAAAACTATAGTGAGACAGACAAAACTAACGCGTGACAGACAAACAAACCAAGACTTTCATATATGCGTGAGTGGGCGATAAAGTATATATTTTCATGAAGCATGGATGAAATATGAATACTGTTTTAAGTAAGCCCCTTGAAACATTTTAAAATCTTTATATCGTTATGTTTGGATGGGGCATCCTACCGGATGGTATTCAATCATTTGTTATCTAAGATATTCCAACTAAAACAAGTTTGCACAATTTTGATAGTAAATTTAGGTGTAGTTGTTTATATTTTACTTGTAGTTGGTTTCCCGGGTATAATCTTGAAGGTAGATTTTTTAAAACTCTTTTTCATGAGTTCACTTTCCTTTATAATTACTGATATGGTAAAGCTCCTCTTAAGATTCTAGTTTATTTTTATGTCGTACATAAGACATTAATATTTCATTATCATTTGTCTTTCAGCTCTGTTCAAACAAGTAACACTGAGAACTCTAATTTCTTCTAGGGCTGCTTCCTCTCTTTCTTTGTGTCATATAACTGTTAAGTTTAACAGATCCATTTATTATGTACGTAAGTGGATGCTGTACGAGGTTTTTTTAACAACAGTTGTTTCCGCTACCGTACTTTGCGGTGATTGCGCCAAATCCGGGGTAATTGCCCCAACTAGCTAAAAGTGATCTTTTGGCAACCACACATATAAAGAGCACCTTTTTTAGTTGGTGCAATTACCCCGGATTTGTCGCAATTACCCTAAAGTACGCTATATTCTCTGCTACCCTCGATATTCAACTTTCCTATCTATGTACTAACGCGCTAAGGTAATTAAATGTTCGTATGTACATTATCATTATCAATGTAAATTACAAAACAAGATCACCCTATTAGTAAAAATGATGATTTATGATTAATGTGATTTCACTAAAGTAAAATAATACCAGCTTAATCATTTGCAAAATTACTCGTTCCAAAACTGAATTCTATCGCTACGTCGACTAAAACAGATGTGAATGAAGGCATTTTAAAAATTTGCTTTCAGTTTATTGATTTCTATGTTGACGTCGTTTGCAATGCAATTTCTTTGCCAATATTACTTATTATTGTTAATTAATTTGATCTTGCTCTCTGGTAATTAATTTGTAATTTTGTAATATATTTCAATTCCATATATAAAAAGAAAGTTGCGTTTCTTAATCATTTCCATTCTTATATTTGTCAACGGAATTCAGAAAAAAAATTCTGAATAGAAAGGCCTTAATAATACTATATATTTTGCCATGAACAGATAGAAATATATATGACATAGTATTTTGCAACCCTAAGAATATGTAACTGTGCAGAATAACTCAACATTTACGTAATCTCAACTACGATCGATAGAAAACGAAAGGCATACTTAATAACTATCAGGTCATAGACAAAAATGTAATGAAATGCCCTTCATGTAAGGGTTGTATCAACGTCTCCACTAAACATTTAAATAATATCCCATATAACAACCATATGAAATACAATTGATAAACAGTGGTTGATAGCTAATAACATATAGATAAATAGAAATGAGGATCTAATTCTCAGCATATAAGCAAACGAAAACTTTAAAATTTCACGTAAACGCAAATAAAAATTAAAAAGTTGCATTCGATTTATTTATTTGACCAATATACAATTAGATACCTAATGGATAATTCTAACTTATGAACGAATCGTTATGAGATTCGGAATAAATACTTTCGACAACATGGTGAGTAACCCGAACACAATATTTTCTTTTGTAAATAGTTACATTTATGAGCTACGCTAACACGACTTGTCCCCTTCCCGCTAAAAATATTTTGAAAATTATTCAGATATAAATTAATTAATAGAAGAAATATTTCTCTATACCAATTGGTAAGTTGTACTAAGTTAAGTACTACTGTGCTTGGATACAGAGTCTTTTTGTAATGCTTCGTGTGACGTAATTTTGTCGGCTCCCCTTCTTAACTGCCCTTTCTAACTTTATTTTGCACTTTTCATTTGTTTGTTTTATTTGTCTTCTGATTGATTAAAACGAAAAAAGAATGGCAGAGAGAACAATAAAGAAGAAAGGGGGTCACCATTTGGTGTTATTCCAATATTATTAGTAGTAGTAGCATTTACGGTGGTATTTCTTATACTTATCCGTCGCACTACAATTTAAAGCGACTAGAGCGCGTGTAAGTGTCAATAATATGTATGTATATGGTAAAATCTTAACGTATATAAGTGATAATTATGAATTATGTAATATGAAGTCCAGGTAACAAGGTGAGTATCGCAGGCTTAATATTTATTGAATAATATGATGTAATTACTTTTCTTTGAGGGAATTTCGTGAAATGTTTTTACTGAGCTGTTAAGAACTGTTCGAGACCAGGCGTTACTTTAAGCGAGAGAAAAGACAAGAGTATGAGCTTAGTTGGGGCAAGGGAGTACTCAGTTTAGGTTAGGTAACTTATTACTTGTCACTTTGGATTTGATGAGATTTCATCTAGCTCGGAACGAAGACACGTCTTACTCATTTCCCGGTAACGACGATGTCTTAACATTCATGCAACGTTCATGATATGCGAGAATTCACATGTTGATAGATATGAGCAAACTTGTTACTTTCTTATTAACTGTTAGATATTTGCCGGGCAATGCTGAAAGATGTTTTGGTCGACGATTATTATTATGATCGTTTTTAATATTTACAGATAAATTATATTAAAATGTTTTGATATAAAAGAGTTTAGTTTTCATAACGATCACATACAAAACTGTTAACTTGATGATAATTTGCTAGATTAAATTAAAGCTAACATCCCTATCTGGCATCAATTGAAATGAATGTATCTCGTCTGTGGGAGGCCTCATATTTTGACAAGCTTCTGGGTTTGACCTTTAACTTGATCTGAAATGGAACACATACGTCAAACTCGTTGCCAAGGCCACTGGAAAAATGGTGGGATCTTTCTATCGACCCAGTAGATATCTCACAGCTGGTGCAATTTTCTATCTATATAAGAACCAGGTACGTCCAAAGATAGAGTACTGTTGCAACATCTGAGCAGGAGCTGTTAGTACGGACTTATACTGCCTTGATTCATTTAAAAATAGACTTCGTAGCCTCGTACGAGATGTCTTTTTTTCTTCCCTGCAACCTCTTTCTCACAGAAATGTTGTGAGTTTGTATTTACTTTATCGTTATTTCCATGGCAAGTGCTCGACTCCTCATTCGCCTAACTTTCACAAGAAACACTCGTCTAGCTGAAAACACTATCAATAATTTCCCCCACTCTTTATCTGTGCCTAAACCTGAACGTAGATTCAATGAACAAAGCTTCTTTCTTAGAAGTGCACGCCTGTGGAACTGTCTTCCGTTTTCCTGCTTTCCAGCTGACTACAATCTGATTGTCATCAAGTCCAACGTAAACAAGTTTCTGATGAGCCGTTCCACTTAAGTTAACAAATTTACAGAATACCCATTAGTATATATTACTATATTGTCCAATTGACTACTGTATGCTCTTTAACCCTTATCCTCGAGTGGCCTCTGTTGTGATGTCTATGTAAAAAAAAAGATACGAGACAAAAAATCTAGCAAGGATAGTTATACTATGTGTAATAAGGACGCTATGGAAAAGGTAGATTTTGAGACGCAGAGATTAGGGAAGAGGAAAAATAGTTCGATACGCATCGCGTTAGAAGGCGGACGGGTTTTTTGACAGGACGCCTATGAAAATCAGAAGGGGGTACTTCGAAAAAAAATGTAATCTTATACAAAGCGTGATAATTCTGAAAAGAACTCAGCTCAGAATAAAAGATTATATCAAAATATAATTCCCGCCTGGGTGTTTTCGTTTTCGGAGAAAAGCACCTTTAATTGCAGGACGCATGAAAAGAAAGGATCGAAGGGACGCATGGAAGGAAGATTTCGAGGTATTTTATTCTAACCGACAACGATGTCTATAAACTGTTAATAATATGTATAAAAACCTCAACACACGGTAGAAAATACACGTATCAGAACGTTTAACATTCATAAGTAAAAAGTAACTCATTATGGAAGATACATATTAATTCGTATCTATTTCTCTCTCTCTATCTCTACTATTATATAAAAGTCAATTTGTGTGTGTGTGTGTGTGAGTGTGAGTGTGTGTGAGAGAGAGAGAGAGAGTGAGAGTTCCTTCATTATAGGCTTCGGAACAGCTATGCCTATCTTTTTGTAAATTTGCGCAAAGATAATTTATATGTCTGACAGTTTTCTTATATATGTTTTGTACGGAAATGCATCCGATAAGTATCGAAAATCTACAAAAGTCTTATCTTAAAAATAGCTTATCTCTAATCTCGATTAAAAAAAGATTAATTTTTACAGGAGAAAAATTTTACGTTACACCACCAAATGGAGCTAATAAAATTTCAGTAAATCATTTCTTATAAAAAACAGAAATATAGCGTAGTGGGGCATTCGACCGTTGTTCTAGCCCGGGTGTACCTCACCATTTTTTTTTTCTTATTAATGAGTTCGATTTACCATAAAATAAAAGGCACTTTTTAAAATCGCTACAAATAAATAATTCGTTTGCATATTTTAAAACTAAACATTATTCAAAAGTGACTTTTCCAGAACATTCATCCTTAACCCCAAATATCAGCTGACGTGATATTGTAACCAAACACAGACGGAATTATATGAACGACGTTATCTTCATTATATATATACACACACACACATATATATATATATATATATATATATATATATATATATATATATATATTACTTTTTTTGTGAATTACTCCACCTGGCAAAATATTCCTCGTAATATATAATAATAAATAAAGGATTGATTCTATGATAATACATATGCAATTGGCATAAATTAAAATATCATGTTTAAGCGTATTGTACGATCGAGCAACGCCGGGCCGCCAGATCGTATATATATATATATATATATATATATATATATATATATATATACAAGCCACACATATATACTCGTTATACACCTTCCCCCAGTATACAATCTGACATCTCTGCATCTCTGATTTCTACATCCCAATTTTCAAAAGGACAATGTGTTGAATATTCGCTGTTCGTTTACACTAAACAAAAGCATTCCAACTCAGTATTGCACTTGTATCATTGGCTCTTTAAACCAATATTCATTGATCAAATCTAATAAATAATTGAACTAAAAGAACGAAAATTCAAACGTTCGATCCGTCTGTTATCTTGGAGAAAAGAAAATATTTTTTCTCGTAGCTAATCGAACTTGATCGCTTGGCATTTAATGCTATTTCTTATAACTCTATGGCTACATCTTATTTTGAGTATCGTTTTCATATTTTTTCAGATTTTATAATGGAAATGACACAATTTTTATAGATGCCACGTAAAATTTTATTTGTTTATGGTTTATAATTAATCAGATTCCTACTTGTATGATGAAATAGTACAGGGTGGTCACTAGAAAAGCGGGGAATTTGTCACACGACGATTTATTTTTACAAACAATTATTTTTACAAAGTTTTATAAAGACAAATGTTATATTATACTCATAGATACTCAATATGTCGTCCATGCCCTTCACTGCAGCGTCTTAACCTAAAAATCCAAGCTCGTGTGGCGTTGTCAAGGGTAACTTGTTGGATATCATTCCAAGCTCATGATCTAAGCTGACCTTCAAATTTCCTTCTTTTCTAGCGACCACCCTATGCTATGAAATAACTGAGAACGATTGAGTTTTTTTTTTAGTTTTTTTTTTTTAGTTAAAATGACGCTATCTCTGATAATGTCTTTAACAGGTGGTATGTTTTTGAAAAGTAATTTTGTTTATGGAAGTTAGGACTTACTATAAAGTACTAATACAGAGTTTACATACGACAAAACTGACTTTCGGTCAGTTTTTGTTTCTTAATATTTACATTTACACAAGGAAAATTCCAAAACACTTAGGCAATCAGAAAACGGGAATATCAGGCGACAAATTATATTGTGAATTAATTAAATCGTAAATTATCGATTGTAAAATATTTTTAACCGAAAAATGGGTGAAAAAAATCGAACGAATACACGTTATCAAAATTAATAAAAGTTTGTTAGAATCAGTTTCGGTTATTTTATGGATTGGTTAGACTTAGAATTATTTGAGAGTTAACTTGCGGTAGATTAGGGTTAGATTATTTTTTAGTTAAAATATACGATTTCGTTTGATTTTAGTTGAAAACACGAAAAAATAAAACCATATAAGTTTCCCGGAAAATAAGAATTGTTTCATTTTTCGTCAAAAAAACAACAACAAATAACTTTTCTTATTGATAAACAAACAGTGAATGTTTTTCTTTTATTTTGTTTGTTTCTTCATTCTATTTTTCTGTAGTTACTTTATTTTGATTTTCATCATTATTCGCTTTCATTCAACTTTTCCGGGTGTTCACGTAATTCTGTGAGGCTCAACGCCAGTTATCTATTCTTCAAAAGCTCTTCTAGTACCTGTTTTAGTTACACGCAATAAAAAATATCAAATTATTTGTATGTTCGAAGGAAAACGAATAGTTTCAGGGGAAAACTAAAACTTGTTGCCGAGTTTAAAAACTGCAACTTCGGAGGAAAAAGAAATCAATCATTATTTCTTTTTATGTACTTTCTAACATGGCTGCCCTCTTAAGTCCCCATTAGCCTTTATTTGCTAATCTTGTGTCCCGTGCACTCTATAACGCCATAATTTTATAGTTTTGTTTCAACATTTGCAATGCTGTTCTAACTGAACCTACTTTAGTGCATTTATTATACCAGAATAACCCGATTTACTATGGAATTTCTTGCAGTATAGTACCTATAGTTGGTTGCAATTACTTGCTATAGAAATAGTGTTTATACAGAGCATGTATCAGTATCATTTGCCTTACACAACTAAGAGTTGATCAGTTCTTTAAAATAAACATTTATCTGCGCACAGTCCATCAGTCACATGTCTTGCCTGAGTCACGTACCCTGGTTGAATGGTTGGGAAAATGGGTACTCAGCCTTGCCCAAACGTCTGCCAGTTTCAAAATATTACTTAAACAGAATAAAGTGCATCTTCAAAAACAGAAATTAAAACCGAGCACATCAATTCAGAATCTCGAAGACATATGTATGGGCAATTCTCCTTTGCGGGTGCGAATGTTTGACATTAATAAAGTTTATTGAAAGCTGTTTGAAAGCAGCTGTGATATGGTTTATTATAAGAATTTAAACAGTCTCATTGACAGAATAAAAGGGGAATGAAAAAGTCATGCGTAAGGCGCTGTACTTCTGAATAGCGTCTACATCAGATATATAACGTGGACAGACGGGATAGAAATTTATTTGGTTGTTAAGTAAAAATCGCCGAGAAGAAAAACAGGGAAGACAGGGAACAGAGTTAACATTATCACGAGATGCACAACCATAGACCTCATTGGACTGGAGAGCCACAAAAAAATGGACCTGATACATGAAGAGCAAGATTATATCAGAAATAAAATGATACATACTGCACCACACTTACGAATAGAGAAGAGATTTCCGTTCTTAAAACGACAAACATTCGCGATTAATTTTCTGCCAGCCATAAATCGTGTTAAAATTCTTTAAAAGATTATCGGAATTGCAAAAGAACTGCGGCATTAATAAATATAATTCTACATGTGCTCCAATCTACTAAATATAATTTGCTTCAACGGATAAAAATGTTTGCCGATTACACAGAGGATTCCTTTTAAAAAGTACCAAGCAAAGAGATCTGCTAGAAGATCCGTTTTTATCAACGATGAAATGCTAAAAGAGCACACAGCTTTATAAAAGAAAAATATTGATTACTGCTCGTCTTTGTATGGTTATGCAAATAAACGTATGGTTGCATAAATAATGTTTGCTTAAAATAAAAGCACTATTTGATTGTTGGTTTCTATTACGTAGTTTAGTGATATATTTATGCATTTAATGTTTAGAAGATAGAAGCATAAGTATTGTAGCAATCGGTGTCTTGGAAGATCAGAGTATTCCTATTCCTGGTAAATGTTTCCTCTTTGTATACCTACACACTTCTATCAGATAATAACAGTAGGCATTTATAACGCGCTTAACGTTATGCGTCACCCATAATTAATGCACGTTTTACTCTCTCTCTCTCTCTCTCTCTCTCTCTCTCTCTCCCAATATGAGTATGGCTATGTCATATATATATATATATATATATATATATATATATAATAAATTAGAAGAAGAGAGCAAATTCACTTCTATAAGAGGAGACTTATCAAGAATAATACAAAGCTCAACAAATTGCTTTGATTGGTTGGTTGGTTGGTTTTGTTTTACGGCATATCAACACTTTTATTTAATGCCAACTCCAGTTATTTTGAAGATATTTTTTATCAGGGACATAAGTTGCAGGGGAACTGAGTAGGGAGTTGAGTAGCAAGATGCCCGTTTACATTGAACTTGAAGTTCTGCATATCAGTACAATCGGTAAATCAGTAACCCGGAATACTTTGTAGGGGTAAGACTTTGCTGTTTGGTGGGGGTATTTACATCGACGGATTACAAGGGCTTGTTGTTCGTCGACGCATCTGTCATTAAAATACTTGTAAAACATGCAAAGGAATGCAAAATTTCGTCGATGAGAAAGAGCTTATATGACATTTCGGGACGTATTAGGTTGACGGCTCTATTTTTTATCCTGTCCAGGAGTGAGAGAGTAGTAGCAGATACCTAGGTTAAATGTGACAACAACACTTTATACATGGGCAAATGGTGATCTTGTAGAGGTACAGAATACTTTCAGGCGAAAGTAACTTTCTAGCACGGTAAAGAGTCCTTCTTCCTCGTAGCAGCTTTAAACAATGTCCTAGATGTATCTGCTACATATATATATATATATATATATATATATATATATATATATATATATATATTAAAAAGTTTGACAAATGTCTAGGTAACGTACCTCTTAAATTTCAAGTGTTTAGACCCAAAATCGGCGGAGGAGTTAAGTAGAGTCTACAAAGGTCAACTATTTCAACTTAGACCTCTTGGCTACCCAATTATCGCCCAAAAACTGATTAAAGAGCTTGCTGCATGTCTGAATACACTTTATGTAAAATATCAAATGTTAAAACCGAAAATTGGCTTAATAGTTTGATAGAGACGGAATAGGTAAAAATCTTTTGTACTGTAACCTCCTGGCAGCCAAATTTTCGGCGAAAAACGATAAACAATCTTATCTTCTCTCTGAATACACTTTATGTAAAATAGTAAATGTTTACACCAAAAGTTGGCTTAGTAATTTCGTAGAGACGGCAGAGGTCAATTCTCTTTATTTTGTCTCTAAGTTTGACCTCTTAACATTTATTGTTTTGGGCTTAAATCAAATTAAAAAGTTTGATTCATTTCAAAGTAACCTACATTAAATATTTTAAGTTTTTAGACCCATAATTGGCGAAAAAGTTTGGTAGTGTTTTCAAAGGTCAAATTGTTGAACTTTGTATCCTTTACAGCCAAATTGCTGGCCGAAAACCGATTAAAAAGATTTCCCCAAATCTCAGCACCCTTTATGTCAAACTTGAGTCTGCAGACTGAAAATTGACGGAGTGGTTAGGTAGGGAAATGTACACACACACACACACACACACACACACACCCACACAAACAGACAATCTCACTATATATATATATATATATATATATATATATATATATATATATATATATATATATATATATACTGTAGAGTTTTTAAACTGACGCCACTAAAGTTTTTGGTCCTGGATATGACCTTAAACTATATCCAGTGGTGACGCCCCAGCTTGCGGACTTTGGGGAGTGTGGAGCCACCCTTTAATTACCATGTCTCCCAGGTCCACTCTAACCCTGAGTGGCAGTACCTGTTAGAGTCCCAACTATGGGTTAAATAGAAACCGACTTGAAAAGAACAAATATATTCTATTAAAATTTTTACTTCAAAATCTTTGGATTCGGCATTAAATAACCCGAAAAGGGTTGATATGCCGTAAAACAAAAACAACCAACCAACCAAAGTTTTTATGATTTCCTGTAACAAATATATCATATAAAATTAAACAAATATATTTGCATATTGTAATTAACTCATATTCCTTTCTGTTAGTTTGCTTATTTACAATTAGATTAAGATGTACGAAAGGTACACTGCTTCACAAATTAATTTTCATTCGAAAAACTAACTTGTATGCACTTTTTTCTCCCGCAGTATTTCATTGAATTATATTTATTCTAAACAAATCTACATGCACTTCGTAAGCTGATTTGCATAGTAAATAAACGAAAATCTATTTTAATAATTATTTCGATGATATTAATTATTTGTCGTCATATAACAGTATATATACACACACACACACACACATATATATATGTGTGTGTGTGTGTGTGTGTGTGTGTGTATTAGCATGGGTGCCCGGTGCTGTCCGGGTATTTGGAGGTGTATGTTGAGCAAAAAATAATGCGTTCATTTTTTTTAACTTTGACTCCTATTATTATCCCTTAAAATTTATTATTTTGGGTTCAAATCAGGTTATTAAGTTAGATCCAAGTCTAAGTAACCAATATCTCAAATTTCAAGTGTCTAGACCAAAAATTGTCGGAGGAGTTTGGTAGAGTTCTCTAAGGTAAAATCGTTGAACTTAATCCTTAATCGCGAAATTTTTGGCCCAAAACCTATCACATCGATTTGCCCAAATCTCAGTACTCAGTATATCAAATTTCGAGTCTGTAGACTAAAAATTGACACAGTTATTGCGTATGGAAATATACACAGACACACACACAGACACTTTCACTCATATATATATATATATATATATATATATGTGTGTGTGTGTGTGTGTATATATATACATATATATTAAGTAATGTGATTTACAATTTAAAAATTAAAAACAATTTTTTTTAATTTAAAAATCAAATTTTAATTAAATTAAAAATCAGTTTCATAAGAAGGAACAACAACAAAGTCTTTGTTGTTGTTCCTTCTTATGAAACAAAGACTTTGTTGTTGTTCCTTCTTATGAAACTGATTTTTAATTTAATTAAAATTTGATTTTTAAATTAAAAATTTTTTTTTTAAATTGTAAATCACATTACTTAATATTGAATTAGCTCTAGGACATTTAACTATCGAGCTTATTATATATCTAAATTACAACGAGCATTTCCTGTATTTTAATTAAACTAGTAATTTCACTGTTACATTAAAATACACTTAGCTCTTTAGACTATTATTCTAATCTCCTTTAAATTATATACATACATATATATATATATATGTATATATATATATATATATATCTTCTTCTCTTCTTCTCTTCTATCTATATAAATAAAATGAACTCATTTTTTCCCGTCTGATTTTGACATTAATGGGATTAAAAATCAAGATATTTTATGCAAATATAATATGCACAAACGGCAGAACAATATGTGAGGTGTGCCTTTTATATATATATAGATAATATTTAAGTCAAATTTTACATTTATATATATATATATATATATATATATATACCTTTCTTGTTTATTATCTTAATTGAAACGGGTGAGATTTCATTCGAACAACTCGTATATATATATATATATATATATATATATATATATATATGTTCACGTTTTTACTAATTAAATATTTATATATGTATATATATATATGTATATAAAACCCTTATATATAATTTTGTGTGTATGTATATATCTATCTATATATATGTATATAGCTATATATATATGCACATATATAGCTAAATATGTGTGTATATAAATATATATATACACATATATATATATATATATATATATATTATAGCCATGGACTATGCATTTATATTTATAAATTATATTTTATGATGATTGATATTTACTTACATATGAATGTCAGACTGCGGAATTTTCTGGAAATGATTGTTAGCTTGTCAGCTGTTGCCAAGACTCTTGTAGTGATCCACATTTTTTAACATTTGACATTTTTGCAAAGCATAACACCATAACAGACAAAGTAAATAAAAAAAGAAAGGGAAAGTCACATACATATCCTTGGCAAGGCACGATTTTGCATCAATTATTTTCAAATACAAGAGATTGATCTAACAGGTTTTAAAATTTTATTTGCGGTTGAATATTTTTTTCTGAGTCATCTGTGCACGCATATGTTGCCGGAGATCGTCATGTCTTACATGTTCACACACATACACAAATATACACATACATACAATCTCTCTCCTGTTCTCTCACTATATATATATATATATATATATATATATATATATATATATATATATATATATATATATATATATATAAAGCCAACACAATTCTTTATAACCGGTCAAAAGAAGGCAAATACTTTAATGGAACAGTTAGTTTTTATAGTGATTTTATGACTTTTCACACTATTAAAACTGCTGGTGGTATTTGCGAATGTGCAAGGAGAAAGAAAAAAAACTGTTACTCAAACTATTCAGAACGTTTCTTTCATATTTATTCATATTGGTTTATTTATGAAATGAGGTATGATCAGTGTATCCAAATTCATTAGGTTCTATGGAGTGGTTTACAAAGGATTCACATATGGTCATCTTAAATGGTCTTCCGATCGAGGGTTAACAGTCGATTACATCTAGTTTAATCAGTAAACAGTGGAAATATTTGGAATTGGGTTCAGTCGCTGTCAAAATTTAATAAAAGAAGACGCATTGTAAGGTTTTGTTAAATAGGGGTATTCAGACACCCTGTGGAAATGGTCAAGTTTGATGAATTCATAGTTAAGAAAATAATGATCTGTAAGAATCTACGATTAATAACATCAAGTGTAAGATTAACATATAACAATCTACTGGAGTAGGGATGTTTGAAGAAGAGAGCAAGACGTTTACGTGGAATATTCATATCACTCATTAAGCAAATATTACATATTACATTCTGTTTGTGATAGGAAAAGTGGAGTTTGGATTCCAGTTCTTTTTGAAGATGGTTTTACGAAGACCCCATAAGAAATAAACGACATTATAACGCAGAAGTGCCGAGAATTTAAGTCATTAGCTATAAACGTTTGCTATCCACCCAGCACAAACTCCTTGAACAGTAGAACTCAGAAAATGCAAAAAAGATAATTTTTGAACTGAAAGCTATGTTTAATTTCAGAAAAGTTTCCGATGGACTAATCTGTACAAATACATTCTTGACAAAGAAAACAAATATATATATATATATATATATATATATATATATACTACCCATAACTAGTTGGGTCAGTATTGTATATTAGCTTAGGAATTAATGTATGAGCGTGACACTTGTGACGTAAAGAAAAACAGAAACATTTCTATGAAAGTATATAATCAGAAAAAAAGAATATAAATAGATTTCTATGAGTCGTTCTGTTAATAATTGTTTATTTTTTGAAAAAAAAAACATACAACCATTGAATTATAACTGGGTTGCCGTAATTATAGGTAAATGTGCACTGAACAGATACCAGAATACTTAAAGTTAGCTTCAAATTTTGATATATTTAACCGTGTAAACAAAAACAATTTGGACGCTGAAAACGTACACAATAAAACAATAGGTTTTATTTTCGCGTCGATTCATTGCTTATGTACGCATGCGCAACCGGAAGTAGTAAACCGGATGTTGAGTTACAACACTCGCTACAAGGTCATTTGAGTTTTATAATTATATATATATATATATATATATATATATATATATATATATATATATATATATATATGAAGTTTTATTAAGCGAATTAGTAAATATTAAATTACTAGTAGAATGTATCGGTGTATATTTACATAAAGCAATGAATAAAGAACTAGACTCAATAAAACAAGGAAAAATAGTACAAACGTGCTTAGATTGGTACGATATTTCATGAAAAAGAGATTTTTGGTGGGTAGCTGATCTCTATTAGTCCTGGATTTTTAAATTTATCAAGAAAAGAGCAAAACCCAAGCAGCAAAGATCTTTGTTGTGTGGACACAACAAAATTATGTGCGTTACTTCTAAAAAATCTAATATTTTATGGAGCAATTCCGGTTTCTGATTGGCTGCTAGTAGAACTTGGCTCCATTTGATTGGTCAGGTCCTGTCGCCAGTGTTTATAAGTAGAGCCTTCGGATTTTCTTTAATCAAACCCTCACTTATAATAAAAAATATTGCAACAGATATATTTCATATTTAAGGAACACAAACGGATAAAGAATGCTTTCTGAATAGGATCTGTTTCTTCGCTGACCGAGAGGGAAGGATTCGTGATTTGAACACGATAAAAACTGGCAGCACTTCTTTTAACTGATGACGTAATTCGCGTCACTCTTTTCTCTTTTCTCCTAGCTTCTAACAAAACGTAACACCTCAGCATGTTCTCTCTTAATTTACAGTATTATTAAATAAATTAAACGATGTTGTATTCGATAGTGACAAAATTATATTTATATCGTCTTATTTGCTTTTAAATCAATTTGTTTTCAAATAAAACAAATTTAAATCTTTGGAACTAAAAGATTACAGAAACTCAGCAATGTATCTTCGTATCTTTGCTGTAGTGATGATCTTATTTTCTATGCACGAGGAAGGTTCGAACCAACGACGTTATTTGTTCGAATAGAAAACATTTTGTAACATATGATAAAACTCCAGCGATGCTTAATCTCCCTCTAACACTAGTTCAAATGTAATCCTCGAACTTGGAGCAAATGTATATGTACGAGGGTCATTCCAAACGCAAAGCCTCCTAATTTTTAACGAACAAAGTTAAAGAGCTACAGTGACAGGAGTGATCCCATCAAACTAGACTTAATGGAGCCTAGAATTTATTTTTCCACATATCCATCGCCATTCTCAATGCAGGTTTCTCAGTGATGAATGACCATTGTGTATAGGCGTCTGAATCGCGCTATCTTTTTTTTTTTTTTTAGCTCGGACAGTTGAAGAGCTACAACATACTCCCTAAATACACAATATATATATATATATATATATATATATATCTGTAGAAATATATTTTCTTATTATATATCAATCCTTATATAAGAAGCTCAATATGAGTACAGAGCAATATATAAAATAAATAATAAAAATTTATATTCCAAAATTCAAGATGTTGAATATCTTATACTTTATTCCTTTAAATCAGTCGATCTTATGCAATGCTTGTCAGTATCTAATGAGTTAAGTGCCTAATAGATTCACTAATTGGTATAACAATTAAGTGATTGATTTTGGCTACGAAACAGATACTGTCAAGAATGGTATAAATCGACTGATTTAAAGGAATACATTATAAGATGGTCAACATCATGAATTTTGGAATATAAATATTTGTCACTTATTCTATATATATATATATATATATATATATATATATATATATAGAGAGAGAGAGAGAGAGAGAGAGGGGAAATAGATAAACACACGCACGCATACAAGCAGAGACACACGTGTTTATATGTTTGGCGCTGAATATAAAAATTGTTGCAATGTAAGACCTGATCAATATGTAATAAGACTGCTTTTTTCTTTCTTGTAATTTTTCTCTTTTGGCGTTTGGTGAGATTGATCGAAAATAATTTCATTAATGTTGACTATGGCAAATAATCACAAGATTCAATTAAACAGACATTCTTAGAAAACAATGGACAAATCACGTCAGTTCAGTGTTTTGTTTTTTCTGTCAACTTTTCCATGACTGATAATCTTTCGCAGATATGCGGATAATGGATGGTAGAAACTTTCTGATTACTCCTTCATCCGATCAAACATTTAAGAAAATTAATCGAATCAACCAACCTACACGAGTCATCCTTTAGATATGATTGTCCTTACTCTCCCTCTTCCTCGTTCTCTCCCTCCGTCTCTCTCGCTATCTGTTCATCTTTATATTTATCTCTATGTTTGTTTGTCTTTTAGACAAAGCAATTTTTATGGTAAGTGGCTCCAGACAGTGATAACAATACTATCTCTTATAATTTAATAAAATTGTGGCGCTCTTCTCATACTTCTGTTAATATTTAGTGTGTAAAACCGTTACATCCAATGTTTTCATAGCAAGAGAAAAAAAAAGTAACTGATGCGACAGTGATAGATTATTACAGAAATAACACGCGGTTTCAACGTTATCCAGTAAGAGAAGATGAAGATAATATACAGTGACTGAGGATGAGATGGTTTATTTGGGAGGTACACTGCAGCATACCGCTTATTCGTTCTTACACATGCGTTATATCACTGAAGTTATACAACGTTAAGCCTGGTCAGTATCAGATGGTGACAATTGAGGAACATCAGGAACTATATGTAGGGAGGCGTTCACAGCTACCTGAAATAACTGCAAAAACTAGCGTCATAATTTCCCCTGACGGAAATACACATGTGATTTTGGCCCGCTTGTGAATGTGATATTCATATGAAACTTCCTTTTTTCGAAGAAGGTGGTTCCATCGGACTAGCCTTTATGATTAAAACCAATACGAAAGAAGGGTCACGAAACAACCGTTGATTAAAAGTTTTAGAAGAATATTTTATTTCAAGTAAATAATGTACTTTATATATATATATATATATATATATTTATATATATATATATATATATATATATATATATATATGTTTTCATCCTAAACTACTTAAAAAAACATTTGCAAATTTCAAACACTGGCTATAAGTGTATATATTCCACGTATGGACTGTACTTTGTTTAATTTAGTTTTAGGCAAAGAGTAGAAAGAAAGTTGAATCACTTCGTTAAAATTCTTGTATCATTGAACTTTAAAAAAATTAACAATAGATTATAGATAAGGATTAAGAAATGTTGCTCAAATTATGGCTTTTTTGCAGTATCTTAACGATTTTAAGGTAGCATAATAATGGGCACAATCCCACATGCTAAACTTCAAATAGATCACATTTGTAATGAATGTAATACTTGTCATTGAACACCAATTACGTAATAATAATGTTGCGTCTCTCTACCTGTTCTACAAGTATTTTAATGGTGAATGCTCTAACGAACTGCAAGCACGTGCGCCCCCCACGCCGTAAACACTCCGGACAAACCCGACAGGCAGCAAAATCCCACCCTCACACACTAGAGATCCCTAGATGTAAAAGATATTTCTACTCCATTAGTTTCTTCCCCCGAACCGTTAGACTTTGGAATTCCATTCCAGGTCCCTGTTTCCCCAACTCTACTGACATGCAGAATTTCAAGTATAACGTGAACCGACATCTTGCTGCCTAACTCCCTAAATAGTACCCCAGTAGCTCATGTCCCTGATAGTAGCCCCCTACACCAAAGTGGCAATGTGCCTTGATTTGGGTGAAAAAGTGATAAAAATAATAATAAATAAATAAAAATAATAATCTTGGGATTT
This sequence comes from Euprymna scolopes, assembly GCF_053919585.1. NCBI lineage: Eukaryota > Metazoa > Mollusca > Cephalopoda > Sepiida > Sepiolidae > Euprymna > Euprymna scolopes. Next base: position 80,914,024 of record NC_136489.1, on the reverse strand, counting down.
TAATTTTTTATCAGGACCGCGGAAGCTTAAGCTTTGCATTGTTAATATATGTATATACGCATACGTACGCATCTAGATATATACACGCTTGTTTACCTACGCATGTAAATATGTATGTGCTTGTTTAAGTACACTTCTAGATATGTATGTGTTTGTTTAATTGTTAATATACACGTGTACGTACGTATGTAGATATATACATATCTCCATACACACGCATACATATAAGAAACATACAAAAGGTATGAATGATTTATTCCGCTGAAATCAGTTTCAATATCCAAAATTTGTAAAGTGAGTGAGCGAGATTATCCTTTACGGAATGGGTAAAAAAAAAAAGATCCTATTTTAGTTAGTACTGAACGTAATGTATCGGCCAGGATGCTGAGTTTAAATTTGTGTAAAAAAAAATTAATATTTCTATCCTCCAAAGAAGTTTCAACATAGAAATGAAATATCGTACCAATCTAAGCATGTTTGTACTAATTCCCTTAATAAAACTTCATATATATATATATATATATATATATATATATATATATATATGTGTGTGTGTGTGTGTGTGTTTGTGTGTGTTTGTGTGTTTTAGAATAGTGTGCCTTTGTTCGCTGTATGTCTATATGTACATTCATATGAGTGTAATCAGTCGACGGAAACTTATAAGCATACAAGTAGCTGAATAATAATAATAATAATAATAATAATAATAATAATAATAATAATAATAATAATAAAAACAAACGAACGTTTGTTTTTACAATGGAGTCATCACTTATCAAGGCCTGCAAGTCACTGAAGGTTAAGAACTAATGAATGTACGGTAGTCATTCTGAAAATAGCGTAGTAACAGTTAGTAGGGCTATCGTAGCAACAGTTATTTAAATGGACGGTTTAACAAGAACTTGTTTATATTAGAATTGAAGACGGCCATATTGCAGTCAGTTAGAAAGAATGACAGGCTAACAGTTCTAGGAAATAAGCTCTGTTAATGCAATATGCGTTTGTTTTTGCGCACCGTGCTGGGAAAAATAATAACTTTCAGACACAAAATACCCAAAATTTGATATTTTATATACAGAGTCTGAAAAGTATAGTGGACCCCATATTTAATTCATCCACAATAATAATATGATCGTTTGTTTACCTTTCTCTTTTAGTTTTATTTCGATACTTATTTATTTTTTGTGGGAATTACTCCAAGAAAGGTATGAAGCCATTGATGTAAGTTGAAACTATCAAGTAAACGTCGACAACAAAAATAAACGTTATGTTGATATATTCTGACACAGAAAGCAGCAATGTTTCCCCTCTGTCAGAAACATCGTTCATGAATTTGAGACTTATAAGACAAAATAAAAAGTCACGAAACTGTAATGCTGGTAGTTATATAGACAGACATCGATGATCACATACAACAACACTAAAACTTACCAGACATTCATATTTTAGTAGAGAAACGGATAAAATACTTGGTAAAGTTTAGTCGTGGGTTACACTTTTCTAGAGGTGGGAGATTACATCGTCGGTGCTAGCGACACTAAAAACACAACTGCGAAGTCTAAGATTTCTACAAACTCGTCTTTAACAGAACGAGAGCATGCTACCTCGTTGAATTAAATTAATTTTTCATTCGAAATTTCGTGCAGATTCGAGAGTTCGACAGAAAGAATCCCAAGTACTACAGAAAGATTTCCGACTTTGACAAGATACACATGAAAGTAGGTCAGAGGTTACAACAACACTGGAGATGAGAACAGTAGTCAGAATTAGCCAAATAATCCAGAAACATAAACATACAGTATATATATATATATATATATATATATATATATATATATATAGAGAGAGAGAGAGAGAGAGAGATAAACATAGATGGATAGATAGATAGATAGAAGAACAAGTAGTTAAGAAAACATGTTAAAAAACACTTTGAAAAAGAGTTAAAAATATATTTAATTTTAAAAAGGAAGCACAAAATAAGTGGATAGTCCTTAATCCGCGGAGTTCCGAAGATATACTTTCCTTCTCATCAGAGAGTAGGCTTTAGCAAAATACAAGATCGGATTTTGCTTGCAAAAGTATTTGATGAAACTACAAGTAAGTAACAAATAGTGAAGGAGAGAGAATATCGTGAAGAAAAAGGTGATTTCACTTTTTTCTTCCTTTGAAGATTTTAATGCTGGGTATGGGGCAGCCAAACCAGCTGTCAACATTGCCCTGCTTTTTTATTGAAACCAACCGAGAGCTCTTTTAAGTATCCTCGCTGTTCCCTTAAGTGCAATTGTCTGAATCTCTTTTGCATTTGGTTCACCAGGAATATAAGTTAGGTAGGACTTCAGGTTCTTCTTCATACGTCCTGTGGCACCTATGATTACTGGTATGATTGATATCCCCTTTAGATTCCAGTTTCTTTTCATATCATACATGAGACCTTGGTAGTTGGTCTGTTTCTCTCTTTCAGCTCTGTTAAGACCGCCATCAGTCTGGTGAAGGGTAAAATATCCAATAACGGTAAAATCAAAAAATCAAAATCCAAAAAAGTTGGTTAAATTTCCATTTCTACAAGTAAAATCCAAGGGAATCGCGTAATTAGAAGACGGTCCAAAGTAATCCAAAAGGCAGAAATCCGTGAAATAATTCACAAATGGAGGCAAGGAAAAGATGTGCGTAGAAAAAGAATTTAAATCGACTGTCAAGGCGGGGCTAATATTGGGAGAATGAGTAAAGAAGAAAAAGAAGAAGTAGTAGTAGTAGAAGAAGAAGAAGAAGAAGAAGAAAAAGAAGAGAAAAAATGAATGGAGATTGAGTTAATATTAGAATAAAAAGGCCAATGTGAAAATGACCCAGACAAGATGACGTTCAAAGGCGCCAACATTTAAAGCAGAAAAGGGGTCAACTGAAATATACTATTTATTACGTAAGAATTGAATTATCAGCAGGAGTTATTAAATGAAGCAAATGAATTAATGATAACTGAAATATATACACATGTATATACATGCATACATACATATATGTGAATACATACACTTACACATATACATATACATATACACATATATATACACAACAAACACACCCACATATACACACACATATATATACATACAGATTAGTAAATAGATGAGTAAATAAATAAAGAGTTTTAAAAATTAAAGGAAGAAGATGGCCGGTATCTACAATTCCGGAATAAGACAAATAAGTATGTAAGTAAATGCACATAGTAAAATATAAGTAAACATACATGCAGAAAATAAATGTGAAGGTAAGTGGATATATACGATAGGAATATTTAAACACTAAAACGGAGATTGCAGATGTAAGACCGACCAAAAAAGAAGAAAAAAAAAGAAAAAGAGAATTGCATTGAAAATTACAGAGTTATAAAATGCTAAGAAAGTACGTAGAAAACACGAAAATGTCATAGAACAAATATATATCTGAAAGATTAAATTAATAGCTATGTCATTTCAAATTTACCACATTTAAATTTGGACCTATGATCGAAGTAGGAGATAAGTTCGTTTTTAAAGTTTATTATGTTACTACTTTGAGGGGAAGTAATTATAGTTATAGCTTCGGTTATGGAGAGGCGACATGACTTAGAGCCTGGAGTATAAGATTTTTTTAGGATAGTCCATTTAATTGAGAAGCGGGTATTGTTAGCATTAATTTTTAAATTAAAATGGCTAGAGAATTTCCTTGGTTATTATTAGAATTATGGTTGTTAAAAGAAGAAATGTGGTGTGATGTTCTTTTCTTAATTAATGTTGAAGTAGCGCCGATATATGTATGTATTTATTAACAGCTCGAGGGCTGAAATATTAATATACTGATCTGTACTAGAGAAATAGTCTGAAATTTGTTCATTGTATTAAACAAAGGGCGGGGCAATGACTGTAGGAGGACTGCTTTGGAGGGAATAATCAGTGTTGTTAGTATTAGGATGGCTGTTAGGAGAGATATTATTATTATTATTATTATTATTATATATCTATACTCCTATAAATTTGTTCTCTTTGCTATTCATATTAAAATCCCTTTCTCTATTTATTTAAAAATAAAATACAATTTTGTTATATATGGATCGTGGAATTGCAATCACTAGCACAATATCTAGCTAATTTGCATATTCTTTTAAACATTCACTTTAATTAATTCCCTATTAGTTTATTCGGTTTCTCATGGGATGATCATCTTTAGTTAACTATTTCATGCAATTATATTCATACAGTTCTTCTACATAATTTATACTTGCGTAATATTTGCGTAAAAAGTTTATAGTAAACCCAAAATTGTTTCCATATATATTTATGTATACGTATATATTTTTGTTTAACAAAATTTGCCTACCAAACTCCTCCTAGAGTATTTGGTCTACAGACATGAAACTTCATATATAAGGTATTTAAATTCATGCAAAACTTTATATTTGGGTTTTAGCACAGAAAAATAAGTGCAAAAGTGTGAAAATTAAAAAAATGAAATTTGCCAGGTGAAGATCGAACGCCGGCATACGAACTCATAACGTATTAGCTATTGGTTCCTGTTGTAATTTTTAGCCTTGCGGCAAATGTGTCTTCATAGCCCAGTTATTCGCGGCAGAGGCAAAATTAATTGTAAGCTGGTTGGTTTTGGTTTTGATTCTCGGTGGAGCACACGAGCCTTTTTTTCCTTTTAACTTTTAAATCATTACTATATATAGCGCCCAAGATAATTTATAATATAAATCTCACCGGTCTGTTTAAATGTATGCATATATGTGTGCATGTTTGTCTGCCTAAAACTTTCAACAGGCGACGGATTTGCACGAGATTGGTATCGTCGTGAAGCCGACCCTTCGGACGACAAACACTTCACCTTCAATTAGGCGATTTTTTCGACGATGTTTTCGAAAGCTATCCTCTCTTTTCGATTGACTATCCTTAATTTAAACCTACATCACTTCCAGTTGGCGATGAGCGCAACAGCAAAGACGTTACGTTTTCTTTTTACGTTCTTTTCCTCCTTCACAGTACAGGTTCGAGCCTGGCTTCCTACTACTACTACTACTACTACTAAAGTTTTTCCTCAATACACACCTACAAACACCCGGACAACACCGGGGCTGAAATGCTAGTATATATATATATATATATATATATATATATATATAACGTTATATTATATTATGTGCATATATCTATATATTATATATATATATTATATATATATAACGTTATATTATGTGAATATATCTCTATATCTAAATGAACGTGTCTGTGTCTGTCTGTGTGTCTGTGTACATTTCCCTACGAAATAACTCTGTCAATTTTTAATCTACAGACTCGAAATTTGATATAGAGGGTACTGAGATTTTGAAAAATCTTTGTAATCCATTTTCGGCCAGAAATTTGGTTGTTAAGGAATCAAAGTTTAACGATTTGAACTTTGAGAACTCTACCAACTCCTCCGCCAATTTTGGGCCTAAAAACTTGAAATTTAAGATATAGGTTTCTTGGACATGGATCTAACTTAATAACTTGATTTGAGCCCAGTGATTCTTAAGGGGCTATAATAGGGTTCAAAGTTAAAAAATTTACCTCTGCTGTCTCTACCAAATTACGCAGACAATTTCTAGTCTAAACATTTGAAATTTTACATAAAGTGTATTCAGATTAAGGGCAAGATTTTTAATCGGTTTGGGTCGAACATTTTTAGTCACCAATATATAAATGTGTGTATGTATGTTTGCATGTTTGCCCAAAACTTTCGACAGAGGCGACGGATTTTACAAGATCAAACGACAAATATCGAAAAATTGGGTACAAACCTTAATATCTTCACCTTCTACAGGGGTCTCGCTTTTTTCGTCGATATTTTCAAAGTCAACCTCTCCTTTCGATTGTCTAGCCATAATTAAAGCCTACGTCACTTCTGGTTTGGTGGTGGTCGTAACATCAAAGACGCCAGGTTTTTCCTTGTTCTTTCTCTCTTTTGCGGTACGGGTTCAAGCCTGCCTTATTACTACTACTTTTTTTCTCAACACACACCTCCAAACACCTGGGCATCGCAGGGCTGAAATGCTAGTATATATATATATATATATATAAATATATACATATATATATATATATATATATATATATATATATATATATATATATATATATATATGAGATCCGACATTGTTCGGGATGTAATGAGTATCAATAAATGTCCAACACCCCTATAGTTTACTATCATCAAAATAGATTAAATTGACCACTTTTCTTTCAAATCGATTGATTGTCTGCTCTAGTGTGGCTGGAGAAGTATTCATATGCCTCTCTGCAATGACTTTGTAATACATTGTAATCTACATTGAACTGTAGAGAATCTACTGTTGGCTTTATAAAATAATCTGTAAATAATGGGTTCACTTAAAATTCTAAATGCAGAAGTCACTTATACTGGTGCCCTTGTGTGTTTAAAGAAAAATATTTATAGCATTTAATGCGCATCTGTCTTATCTAAGAGCCAACTCTTAATTTTACGAACTTACTTTTACATAATCACCTGAATTAAAATTAAACATAAAAAAGTAAAGTATCATGGTTCAATTGTGCTCAAAGAAGAAGCATTTATTTCAAACGCACCCGTCTTATAAAGAATATACAGTGGATTTCATAGGCTACACCTTTCTGCTTGTGCGGGGATAAAACTTCTCAAATGTACTTGTTAGTATTAACTATTAAAAAAGTGATAACTGATGTAAAAATCGGACTTTCTTCTTCGATTATCGATTATCCATTTCGATACTTATCGGGCGAATGCCGATACAAAACCGATATAAAAACATTTCTCTGTACATGACGTACCTTAATGAACAATTTCAATACAATTGGTCCGGCCATTTTAGAGCCCATAGGGAACGAACTCACACACGGACAAGGTGCCTTTTATATAATAGTACAGAAAATAAAAATAATATCTAAACCCTCACAGAATATATAATAAAACTAGTAAGACTCCGTGGCAATTCCGCAGTTGCTTTATTTATGTAACTGTATAATACATAATTACGAGAAGTTATCTCATGAAATAAGAAATATCCGTACGTTTTAATTATATACATAAAAAAGTTCTGTATTCTTTTATAAAAAAGATCAATGTTCATTGACATCTTATAAAACAACTATGGGTCTTTTTTTCATTTATTGACAGTTTTGACAATCAAATCTTTTAAAACAATAAATATTCTCTTTTTTTTTTGTCAGCGTAAAATAATGGTAACCTAAAATACATTTAAATAAATGAAAAACAAACTTTGTCAACGTCTTAATTAATTTTTATAAAGTTGTAACTGGTAGATTTATACTATAATTAGCAGGAAACCCGGCGTTGCCCGATCGAAAGATACTCTTCAATACTTTCAAATTTCGTATTTATTATTATAGAAACAATTTTCTAGTGATTATGTTGAAACTAATATATAGTAGCAAGATCAAGAATATATATATATATATATATAGATATATATATATATATATATATATATATATATATATATATATATATATAAAGCGAAACTCCGCGGATTAAGAACTGTCCACTTATTTAGTGTTTCCTTTTCAAATTAAATATGTTTTAACTCATTTTCAAACTTTTAAACATGTTTTATTAACTATTTGCTCTTATATATATATATACACACACACACATATATATATATATATATATATATATATATATATAGTAGCAGAAATACCCGTCGTTGACCGGGTTCAGAAACAGCCTACAGAAAATGGGCTGTGATTGATGAAAGTATTATAAGTAGGCTGTGACAATAGCATATTCTTTTTATTGTTTTGACTCTTCAGTGTGTATACGTTAATATCTTATATGTTTTTATATAGACTGATGTGGTCCTCAGTTGATTGACTGTATCTTACTGTGTTGGATATATACTTGAAAGTTAAAAGAATGAAAAGAATATTCTGTTGTCACAGCCCTAATTATAAGTTATGAAAGTATGATAGGTTATGAAAAGGAGGGGGTTGTAAAGAGTAAAATATGATGAAAGTAAAAATAATGTTCGCGAAAATATATTTTTTATATCAACTTTGTTTCCATTCGTAGCCAAGAGTTACCAACAAAATGATGTTTCCTTACAAAGAGAAAATGTTATATATATAATAATATAAATATACAAGAAATAAATGTTACCATAGTCAATAAAAGTTACTTTTATGGTAGAAAGGTTCATTGGTTTGTATTTTTAAGTAGTTTGTAACATTTTTTTTTAATTCACGAACCGGTTTAAAAAAATCAAAATGGCAGAGACTTTGAAATGGGGAGCCCCGTTTTCAATTTGAAGGAGGGTCACCTAAGCATTCTGTTAACATTTTAAGAGAATTTCGTCAACGTGAGGAATATTTATAAACCTATTTTAATGTTTTCCGTTATTTTGTGCTTGAGGAATATTCGATTATGGCATGTGTAGTTTAAAGAAACATTCATTTAAGTAGTTATCGCCTCAAATTTCGTTTTAATTTTGGTTCGCTGAAATTATTTCAAGTAAAGAGCATTAAAAACTATTTCAAAACAAACAAAAACATGAACTGAACTTTTATTTACTATGGTAACATTTATTTCTTGTATATTTATTTTTTCGGGTAGTCGTTTGTTGGCTTTTCTGCTAAACACTCTCACAAAATAATATTGATGAAATATCGAAGAAAAACGGAACAAAAACCGTTTTTAAAAATTATGAAGCTTTACTTACATTAGTAACGGTTTGGTCGGTCTTTGCATGTTGACAACAGTCAATTAAGAGCCTTAATCGAAACCAATCCATACACAAGTGTTCGATAACTTGCTTCTGAATTGGACGGTCTGAATTGCACGTCGATTTTCAATCACTTGCGAGAGATTGGAAAGAAAAACTTTTATAGATGAGTGCTTCACAAACTGAACGACAACCAAAATAAACGCTCAGCTCAGTGATTAGACATCAGCAAAACTCTACGAAACTTTCTGAAGCCAGAATTGCAGCAAAAGAAAACGGTAGCTGGGGCCGTATACCACTTTTGTGGCTTCAATGAATCCTCTGGTGTCCCCAGAGTCGGCAAACTGCTGGATCTCCTGAGCCTTCTTCATCCACCAGAGGTTCTTCAGCTTCCTGACTATCGATTGGACAGCCGCTTTAGCCTTGGCATGGGCAGCTCTTTTAACCTTGCAATTGATGTTATTCTGCCAGGTGATAAAAGTTTGCTCTTGATGTCTATAAGCTGTTAGATTTCGGTATCGTTTTCATCGTACCAATCCTGATGTTTCCGCTTTTTCTGTCCTAGGATTCTTATACTGGAGTCCATGATGGCAGAGGACAGCTTGTCGCAGTGCTCTTCAGCGTCATGCGGATACTGTTTGGGCAGGTCCGCGCTAAGAGCCGCCTGGAGGTGTTGTTGGTAGGTGATATCGCCCAGTTGCTCGATGTTGAGCTTTGTTCCGCTCTGTCTTTTTTGCATCCTTTGCTTCCGCTTTAAATGGATAGACATGATGGAGCGAATAAGACGGTGGTCGGTCCAACAATTGTCTGTACTGGTCATTGCCCTGGTATTCAGCATATCACAGCAGTCTTTGGCATGGACAATGACATAGTAAATGAGGTGCCTGATTTTACTTCGAGGGTGCATCCATGATGTTTTGAGTGCGTTTTTTTTTTCGTCAGAAAAGTGTGTTCGTGATGATCAGGTTATGTTCTGAGCACTTTGTCAGTAGGAGTGTACCATTTGAGTTAGTGTTCCCAACCCGCTCTCTTCCAAGCGTTCTCTCCAGTGCTGATGGTCTAGTCCCACTCTGGCATTAATCCAAGTAGGATTATCATGTCCCTCTTGGGGACCCCGGATAGAATGGTGTCAAGGTCAGCATAAAAGGTATCCTTTATTTCATCATGTGCATCAAGCGTTGGAGCATACGCACTAATCACAGTGGCCATTTGGCTGCCCGCAAGCATCAGGCGCATGGTCATTAGCCGTTCGTTGATGCCCACAGGGGCTCATTGAGGTGGCGGATGAGGATGTTCTTTATAGCAAAGCCCACGCCATGGATACGTGGCTCTTCTGCAGGCCTTCCTTTCCAAAAGAAGGTGTACCCGCCTTTCTCCTCCCTCAGCTGCTGTCGTCAGCCAGTCGGGTTTCAGAGAGCGCAGCTATGTCAATCTGGAACCTCCTTAGCTCTCTTGAGATATGGCAGTTCTTCTTTCGGGTCGATCACTTGTTTTGTTGTCCATGAGGGTCCTCACATTCCAGGTTCGAAAATATAGGCGTAGGTTTTCTTTCTTTTTCCGACCGCGTGGTGGTGATCCCTCTGGATGCGGTAGTCCAGACAGGTTTTTTTTTTGAGGCAGGCTATTTTTAGGGGTACCTTTTCTAACCCCCCTCCCCTACTGGGGTGAGCAGAGTGGATCCTAAACAAGGCTGCTCAGTCATGTGTGCAGCTGCCGAAAAACTATTTCTGCCTCGGTCCGTGAGGTTAGCGACTGAATCTGGCACCCACCCCCTATGTGCCAGGTTGTAGCTAGGAGCTGTCAGACTACACTGTCCTGCTCCCGTCACCACTTCCTGGTCGCCACAGGACCTTTTCTATCCGGGAATTAAGGGAAAGCTCTCTCTGCCTCAGTCCGGGAGCTTAATGACTAAAACTGTCACAAGACTTTTCCATCCATGATGTAGAATAGGATGTGTTCTGTTTCGGGAGGACGCCTGCGCGTGATGTCTTTTAACGTGGGGATACTGATGCGCCTGCAGCATGTGCAGGCACACTTTTGTGTTGACTTTCAAGCCAACTTTGAAAATGGGAGGTGGCATGATGCGGCCCTTACGTAAAACCACACCAAACACTATAACCATGGCAGGAAACTTTGTTTTCATCACTCTGGGCACGTACCTGTTATTCGTGGCAATCCATTTTGTGGGTCCTGTTTTTATAATTTTGATCGGTCATGAGCATAAGTTGTACAGCGGCGCATCTTTGAGCTCGCTCGTTAACATTGCGTCACTTTCAAACAGGAAATAAAGCACTTAACCCTCTAAGAATTTATACACAATTTATCAACTAATGGAGGGTCTGCAACAGAAAAAGAGAAAACACGAAAATAGAATCATTTCGTTTTTCTGTAGTGAAAATTTTATCGCTCCATCCTTATTATACATAATATATATTACATTAATATGAAAAAGTATATAAAATTATATAAATTACTTAATATGAAACAGTATACAAAAATTATATCAATTGCATAAATATGAAAAAGTATATGAACATTATATAAATTGTATCAATATGAAACAGTATATGAATATTATATAAATTACTTAGTATGAAAAAGTACGTGAATCTATATATCTATAAAACTGAAAGTGTCTGTGTGTGTCTGTGTGTCTGTGTACATTTTCCTACGAAATAACTCTGTCAATTTTTAGTCTACAGACTCGAAATTTGATATACTGGGTACTGAGATTTGGGAAATTCTTTGAGATCCGTTTTCGGACAGAAAGTTTGCTGTTAAGGGGTAAAAGTCCAACGATTTAACCTTTGAGAACTCTACCTAACTACTCCGACTATTTTAGGTATAAACACTTTAAATTTTAGATATAGGTTCCTTGGACATGGATTTAACTTAATAACTCAATTCGAGCCCAAAACACTAAATGTTAAGGGGTCATAATAGGGGTCAAATTTAGAAAAATTGACCGTTTTATTTTGTTTTTTGTTTTTTGCTCAGCATACACCTCTAAACACCCGGGTAACGCCGGGCACTCATGCTAGTATTATATAAATTACATTAATATAAAAAGGTATATGAAAAATATAAATTGTATCAATATGAAAAAGTCTATGAGCATTGTATAAATTACTTAGTATGAAAAAAGTATATAAAAATTATATTAATTATTTAATATGGAAAAGTATACGAAACTATAGAAATTGCATTAATATAAAAATACATGAAAATTATATAAATTGCATCAATATAAAAATACATGAAAATTATATAAATTGCATCAATATAAAAATACATGAAAATTATATAAATTGCATCAATATGAAAAAGTATATGAATATTATATAAATTGCATCAATATGAAAAAATATATAAAAATAATATAAATTGCATCAATATGAAAAACTACATGAAAATTATATAAATTGCATTCATATGAAAAAATATATGAAAATTATATAAATTGCATCCATATGAAAAAATATATGAAAATTATATAAATTGCATCCATATGAAAAATTTATGAAAATTATATGAATTGCATCAATATGAAAAACTATATGAAAATTATATAAATTGTATCAATATGAAAAAGTATTAAAAAAATTATATAAATTTTATTAGTATTAAAAATACATGAAAATTATATTAATTGCAGAAATATTAAAAAGTATATGAAAATTATATAAATTGTATTAGTATTAAAAATATATGAAAATTATATAAATCGCATCAATATGAAAAATATATGAAAATAATATAAATTGCATCAATATGAAAAACACATGAAAATTATATTAATTGCAGAAATATTTAAAAGTATATGAAAATTATATAAATTGTATTAGTATTAGAAATATATGAAAATTATATAAATTGCATCAATATGAAAAACTATATGAAAATTATATAAATTGTATCAATATGAAAAAATATATGAAAATTATATAAATTTTATTAGTATTAAAAATATATGAAAACTATATAAATTGCATCAATATGAAAAAGTATTAAAAAAATTATATAAATTGTATTAGTATTAAAAATCTATGAAAATTATATAAATTGCATCAATATGAAAATATATGAAAATTATATAAATTGCATCAATATGAAAAAATATTTTAAAAAATTATATAAATTGTATTAGAATTAAAAATATATGAAAATTATATGAAACGCATCAATATGAAAAATATATGAAAATTATATGAATTGCATCAATAAGAAAAGGTATTAGAAATTATAGAAATTGTATTAGTATTAAAAATATATGAAAATTATATAAATTGCATCAATATGAAAAATATATGAAAATTATTTTAATTGCAGAAATATTAAAAAGTATATGAAAATTATATAAATTGTATTAATATGAAAACTATACGAAAAGTATATACATTGCATTAATATAAAAAATATATGGCAATTATATAAATTGCGTCAATATGAAAAATATATGAAAATTATATAAATTACTTAAGATGATAAAGTATATGAACATTATATCAATTGCATTAATATGAAAATGTATATATAAAACATGATTCATATCACATACACTGTTTTTTCATCAGTTTGTGTTTTTTTTCGATGAGAAAATTTCATTTTTCTGAGAAACATGAAAAAGTTCGATATATGAATATACAGTTTAAAGTATTGTACACATTTAATACTTGTTTTGTTTATAATAGCACGTTATTACTTACCGCGAATAAAAGCGAATTTAGGATAACGGTTAATGAGGCATATAAATTATCAGCTGAATAATACCCCGTATAAAAATGTTAAATAATAAAACCATTGAATAACATTTTATCGCTAATGAGGAGGCATTAGCACATTTTTTTACATTAGATTTGAAAACGACCGTAAAAAATACATACGTTGCCAAGGTCACTGAGACAAATGGTGGGATCTTTCTCCCGCTTCAGTAGATATCTCACTGCTTATGCAATTCTCCACCTATATAAGAGCCAGTTAGGTTCAAGTATGGAGTACTGTTGCCACATCTGGGCAGGAGCTGCTAGAAAGACCTTATCCTTCCTTGACCAAGTTCAAAATAGACTTCGTAGCCTAATAGGAGATGCCCTTTTCTCTTCCCTGCAACCTCTTTTTCACAGAAGAGACGTCTCGAGCCCGTCTCTGATTTATCGTTATTTTCATACCAAGTGCTTATCTGAGCTCCAATCTATGGTACCCCATCACCAAACTTTCATCTAGATGAAACCACTATCTATAATTTCTCCCACTCTTTATCTGTGTCTAAACCTTAGCGTAGATTCTATAAACAAAGCTTCTTTCTTAGAACTGCACGTATGTGACACTCTCTTCCGTTTGTCTGCTTTCCAGCTGACTACAATTTGGTAGTATCCACGTCCAACATAAACAAATACTTGATGAATTGTACCCTTAAGTAATCCAATTTACCAAATTTCCACCACTAATGATTACTGCGATAGTGTCCCATTTACTACTGTTCAAACATTTACCCTTATCCTTGAGTAGCCATCGGACTTCGATAAGTGGTGACTCCTATCGAAAAAACATACTGCGGCAACTTTTCCCACAAGATAAAAAATCTCCATTGATAATAATTACCTTTAAATTTTACTTAAAAAGATACCCGGAGAAAAAACAATCTTCTGTCTCTTTACCTCTCTATCCATCTTTTTGGTTTCTTCCTCAGACTTCTTTTTCTTACTTTTACTTATTAATCCAGTGCAACTCTGATTAAGAATCTACCAACTTTGTGGGTGTTTGTTTTATAGTTTTTCTTCTCCGTCCAGCCCATTGCAATAGTTAGACATACATAAAGGCATACACACAGCTCTCATTTATTTCATAAATTCACCGAGTAATGAGTCGAATTTTATTTTCAAATTACTACATAAAACCAGTGATAAGACAACCTCCTCTTAAAGAAAGCCGGTCCAGTTGACACCCAGAAAATGAATAATGTTTTTCTTACTTTTAGTTATTTAATTATCCAGTGTAACCCTGATTAAGAATATACCAACGTTATAGATGTTTGGTTTGTAGCTTTCGATTTTTATTATACAAATACATAAACACAGTGACACCTTTTTTATATATATAATAAATACCACAGAGAACGGGAATTAAGTTATTTAAAGCGGTGGCAAAGAGACGAATTCTTTTTGTGAATAATGGTCCTTTGAAATTATTTTGCTACGCTTTTATTTCATATGGTCATTATGTATAGTTGCGATTCCATAGTTTCCAAGTATATCCTTTATTTTAATCACGTATGATCAGCAGAAAAACGATCATACATTTTTTTATAAAAGCAATGACAGGTATATAATTGTACAGGAAGAACGGATTTTAAAAAGTGAACGATTATAATGATATATATCATTAGTTTCGCTTTTCTCTGAATCATAGTGTTTAACGTTCGACAAAACGATTGTACAGCTCACTTAAAGATGTCTTTCGTGTTGGTGTGCCAATTGCAGTCTTTTGGCATTAAAACTGCTTGGAAATATGTCTACAGAATTGAGGAAATCGTGTCTGCAAAAGAACTCGCCAAACATTTTCTGGGATTATTTCCAGATTCAGCGATACAAGATGATTGGCATTTGCGTATTCCTCGTTTTTTTTTTGTTTTTTTTTTCGGCTAGGAGAAATGTCTTTCATCAATGACGATTGGTGTTCTGTGATAGTTACGAATAAAGAAGACGAGAACAGTGAATGAAACGGAAAGAAGTAAACACGTAATACAACGATAGGATCGAGAAAAAAGATAACAATAGATAAATGTACACGAGTAATAAACGGTTATGAAACGGTAGAGTATGTGAGGAGCGTCAATAATACGTTGCAGGAAGGAATGAGGAAGAAATATTTATGAAAAACAGAAAGAAAACGGAAACAAAATTGAGAGAAATAAAGAAGACAATAGAACTGTCGTAAAATAAAAAGAGACAGAAAGAGATGCTGGTTTTGTTTTACAGCATATTAAACATGTCTGTGCTGTTTATTGTTTATGTGCTTTATATTTTTTAATGTTTAATTATAAGGTTGACTTTGGCTGTTTTGCTTTACGGCACAACAACTCATTTGCAAATTATTTAATGCAGAATCTAGTTTATTTTACGACATATCAACTCGGGTTATTTAATGCAACATATGATAATTCTGAAAATTTTTGACAATACGAACATTATAGATATGCACTGGGTTCCTACTGGCTGGACAACAAGAAATACTATGTCGACGTTTTAAGGGAGTTCATAAAAAGAGTCCATCGGAAGAGGCCACCATTCTTCAAATCGGGCCAGTGATATTTTTTTTTTTTTTTTTTTACACAGTGATCACCACTTATCAAGGCCCGGAAGCCACTCAGGGATAAGGGTTATTGCAAGTACATCACGTTAGTGAGGAGATTTTATGAAGTGTTTAATTAGGGGGGCGGTTCATTAGGAATTTGTTAACATTAGACTTGAAGACATCCAAGTTGTAGTCCGGAGGGAAGCAGGCAGACGGAACAGAGTTCCACAGGCGTGCAGTTCTAAGAAAGAAGCTTTGCTCATGAAATCCGCGTTTTGATTTAGGCACAGATATAGAGTGGGGGAAATTTTTCACAGTGGATTCAGCTAGACGGGTGTTTTTCGTGAAAGTTTGGCGAGGGGGGACCAGGGATTGGAGTTCAGACGAGCACCTGCCATGAGGTCTTCCAGGTGGTCAGAAAGCACTTCTCCTTAAGGCAGCGCTTAAATAGTTTCGTAAGTATGGGAGCAAGTTCTGGTTGAAGCTTTTTTAACACTATAATTGGGATGCCATCAGGGCCAGTTGCTTTACTGGAATCTACCAGGATAATGCACCAGTCCAAAACTCCACATTTATCACAGATTATTTGACCAAGATGTGCATCAAGACAGTTTATCACCGTCCCTTTAGCCAAGTCATTGTTCCCTGCCCCGTTTGCTTATTGCCTATGCTCAACGAAAAGCTTAGACGCTGACGTCACGAGACAATTGAGGAGATGAAAGCGGCTGTGAGGAAAATCATTGATAAGCTCACACAAGATGACTTCCATGAAACCTTCCAGAAGTTGTTGGAACGTACAACAACTGCATTGCGGCCGGAGGGGATTACTTGGAAAGGGACTAGAGTTTCATATATGCACTATAAATAAAAGTGTCCATACTGCACTCGAACTAGTATAATCGATTTTAACGCTTACTTAAGTGCCAAGGAGGGAAGAATTGCTGTTTTCTGGGTAACAATCTATTTCATCTACACTTATCGTTGCCAAGATTTTGACCTTGAAGTACCATTTTTAGCTCCTTACATCAAGTGGTTTTATGCACTGCATGGAGTTACTTACATAAAAAAGTGTAAACATGATGGTTCGATAGGTGGTTAAAATATTAAAACTGGTGATGCAGACAGAACTGTCGGTATCTTTTTCCACTGCATTTCGCATACGATGGTTCATGGGGTTGCAGTTAGGCAACTCGGTGGCAGGTCAGATATTGGAATAATTAAGGTAGTGGCGGATATTCTTAACCGCTGATACAGGACGATAGATAGAGAATTGCACTGAATTCTGGTCCCATCGTCTAAATATATAAATCGGCATATAATACGAAAGTGATTGGAGGGCAACAAAGGTGAAGTAATAAGAACATTTTAAAGAGTATAAAATTGTCGTTATTAGAAAAGAATTGGAACATGGTTAAATGTACTTTACTATCTTCTATATGCCAAACCATACATGTTATTGAAAATCTATTAGTAATGGAGATTAGGTATCTGCCTGTCTGGGGCCAAGATCATACTATTAATTCTTTTAATGTACTGTTATATTATCTGTCAATGTTTAATTCGAGTGTGGAATATAATATACTAGTATCGTGACCAACATTGTCCGGGATTGTATGACAATCAACAAATTTTTTACGCTCCCATATCTTTATCGTCATCGAAATCGGTGAAATCGCCTATTCTTCAATCAAATCGATTGATTGCCAGCTCTAGTTAGAGACTCATCGCGGTGCACCGGGAGGAAGCTCACATGCTTCTCGCTATGACTTGTTTCATAGTATATTGTAGTTTGCAATGAAGTATGGGAAATCTAATATTGATTTTAGAGAATTATTCTTATATAAAACGACTTGAAGTAAAGTTTAAAATGCAAAATATCAAGTATCATACTCCAAATGTGATCTAAACAGAAACAGAAGCATTAATTTCAAACGCGCCCCTCTCATATCAAAGAACCTACTGTTGATTTTGTATGTCGAGTCTTTCGGCTTGTGTGATAATAAAACTTATTTAATGTACTTGTTATGTTAGGCTGAATAAGGTATTAACTTCGGTCCGAATCGCCTGTTCCTTATTTCATTGGATTATTTTCACTATCGATTATATTTCGATAAAAAACTTATCTAAGAAAACTGCCAATCACATGAAGTCCCTTCGTGTGAAATTTCATCAACATCGGCCCAGCAGTTTTAGAGTCCATAGGGAACGAACACACAGACACACACTGTTCCTTTTCATATAATAGTAGAGATAGAGATAGAGATGTTCGGTTGTCATGAAATAACCCTCCGGAGCATTCCCCCTTTATTTTGCGAAGGTGGTAGTGTATAATATATGTCAATGCTACCATTACCACGGGGTTTGCCACTTCTTTTTTCCTAGTGGGTATGTATGTTTATACAGTCGTACAGGTAGACTATTTTTCTGTTTTCCTTATATTGTTTTCTTAGAAAATTTTAGACTAATTACAAATAGGATATTCGTTAGAAACGAGTGTATGTGTAGATGGGTTTTATTAATTTTCCATATACGATCGATCATTTTAATTAATAATGCTTTACTGTTGCTTATTTTAAAAGAGACATTTAAAAGTAATTCCTAAGATGTGTGCAAGAAAAGTTTTTCCTATACACTCGATTAGTTACTCCTAACAATTTGAAAAATTATACGTAGGGTAAACACATCAATTTCTCTGTGAATTTATATACTTGACTTATGTGCTAACTTAAAAATTCGTGGTATTAATAATAATTACTTGAAATACTTTCTCTTTCGTTGTCCATCATTCAATTTCGATGACCGCTTATTTAAGCTTGTCTATACAATAAAGTGAAGTAATTCTATTGCTCTAAGTTTTTCATTACTTTAATCTGACAAATCGATATTTAATTATACTTGGTTGTTTTTTTCTTACACGTTTTTTTACAAGAGGATTTACGGTTTACTTTCTTTAATATGTTTTTCTATATAGAAACATTGTTACAATGAGCAATGAGGACATTTTTCAACACTCTCATTAAGAGCAGCAATATAGTATCTGTTCTCATGATACAATCCCCACAGGCAGTATACCCGCCCGTAGGAAAGTAACATAGTTTTGTTCTGTGCTCATGGGATAACCACCTTAGTCATTACATCCTCCTTTGGGAAGGTAGCGTAGTATCTGTTCTGTTTTCATGGGGCAATCCTACTATGGATTCCACCTTCCTTTGATGAATAGTGAAGTATTTTTCTATTCTTATGCGGAAATCCTACCAGGTATTTTCTCTTTGTTTTGGAATAGTGTAGTATCTGTTTCGTTTTCATGAGTCTATATTCCAGCAAATTGTTAGTATGCTTATTTTCTTATTATTAGATCAAAAACAAATCTACAGCTTGTAAAGCAAATAATTAGTAAGAGAAAAATTGGAAAATACAAACATTGTAGAAGAGGGAATAATGAAGGAATATGTAAATAATTGAACGGCGGAAATAGGTCGAGAAACGATAAATTAAGACAAAGATGAAACAGGAAGAAAACGAAAGATAAAATGGCGAGGAATTGGAAAGTAAACAAGAAGTAGATATGAAAGATTATACGTAAATGAAGAGAAAGAGAAAGGAATAGAGAAAGTAAGTAAAAAGAATAATTAAGTGAATATTGGAGGTATAAAGAAAGGAATCAATTACAATAGATAGAAAGGAGGGGAGAATATTCACTGCCAAAAGTAAGAATACGAGGGGCGTGCAATGAGTAATGCCCCTGACCCACTTTCCATAGCAGTAGAGCAACGAAACTTGGCACAGTTATTAATCTTTCTCTGCATAGGAACCATCCCAGAGTTGTGGATTTCTCCCATCATTTGATGCAGCTCTGGAGACCGTTTTTGTAGAACACCCCAGGATGGTCCTCCAACCACGACGTGACTTCAGAAATCATGGCTGCATCATCTGAGAAACGTTTTCCTTTCAAAAACAAGTTCATGGCTGGGAAGAGGTAAAAGTCAGAGGGTGCAAGGTCAGGAGAGTATGGAGGATGATGGAGGATGTCATAACCACGCGCCCGTGCATCTGATCTGGCGACATGCGAGTTGTGGACCGGAGCGTTGTCGTGCAGGAGGAGGGTACCTTTGCGATTCTTGCCCAGCCTCTTAATTTTCTCAAAGTGAAGCATAATAGTAATTGTGGTATTCCGTCCTGGTCCCAGAAGACTGTGAGCATGACCTTGCCAGCGGAGGGCTGCACCCTTGCCTTCTTTGGAGGTGGTGAGTCCAAGTGCTTCCACTGCATTGATTGGGCTTTGGTCTCTGGATCATAGTGATGGATTCAGGTTTCATCCTGTGTAATCAGTTTTTTGAAAAACTTTGACTCACCTTCTTGGCACATCTTCAAATTCATCCTCGAGCACTCGACGCGTTCTCGCTTCTGGAATGGTGTGAGCCACCTGGGAATCCATCTGGCAGACACCTTATGCATATGCAAATGGTCATGAATGATAATTTCCACAGATCTTGTACTAATCTTGACATCTTAGGCTATTTGGTGGATAGTGATGTGCCGATCTTCAAAAATGGCAGCCTCAACTTGACGGACAAATGCCTCATCAATGGCAGAAGGGGCGCGGCCAGGTGTGGGAGCTGTTTCCACAGACTTCCGGTCATGTTTGAATTCACGATGCCAGCGTTTTACAAGGACATATGATGGGGCATTATCACTATAAGTTTCTTTCATTTCATCAAAAGTCTCCTGTGGTGTGGGTCCTTTCAAATACAAAAACCGGATCGCTGCCCAACATTTAACAGGCGCCATTTCACACCTGACTCAGTTCAAACACATGTAAAGCAGAAACCACAATTAGTTTAAAGCTTTAATTTGCAGTATAACCCGTAGATATATAAATCATTGCACATGCAATATTTCAGCTAGATCATACAACTGGAAGTGGGTCAGGGGCATTACTGATTGCACGTCCCCTTATATAGATTATAAAGTAAAAGCGAAAGAATGAAATTTCATGAATGAAATGGTTGTAAACGTATGGACGTGTGGCGGGTCTCCCGTTACTCAGGTCAAGAAATGACCTCTAACTTCTTCGGGAACTGTGACTCGTGATTTCAAGTCTACCCGGAGATCTCCACATGAATTCATAGCGTCTCGGTGTTGAACTCTGCGGAAAGACAAGACAAACAAAATCAGGGTTCCCTAACTACTAAAAGTTAATTTCACAAAAGTTACAGATCTTTTTAACATATGTACATCGTTTAGTCACCAAAACATTTTAAGGTTCACAAATATTTTTCTTCTGCTCACCGGATTGCTGATCAGAATGGCGGAGAAAGGGTCGTCAGGGGTTTAAGGAGCTGTTTCTTCTCGAGATTCGGCGCAAATCTATCTGTTTCGAGCGGGTATTGGCTTTTTATAGAAAGTCACGGGGTGGGTCGGTCGATCCACTCAACCAATCAGCGTCCAATACGCTTCTGGGGAATTTCAGACCCAAATTGCGTGTGTGCAAATCAGCAATACGACCAGAGTTTTGCAATCTGAGACCAAAAATGAAATCATTTTCACACGACCCCAAGAGGTCAACCCCGTCATTCAGAAAGCTCTCGTCTGAAACAGGTGTCCTCGAGGCCACGATAGGTCTGGCTTCATCTCCACATTGTTCTGACATTTCCGGTCTCCTCATTCTCAAATAACAAAACACATGTCTGGTTTTAACAATAAAAAATATACCTGTTTTATTTCAAGTATTTTTGATACACGCCGTTGTCCGGGATTCAATTAGACAATCTTAGCATATTTGCCAGGTCTTCCTCAGGCCCCAAGGAGGTCTCAACCTCCCCAATGGGGGGCAAATCGCTCCCTCAGAATGATCATGTTACAGACGGAAGAAGAGGAAGATGGACTGGAAAAATGTGGAAGAGGAAACGTTAGATACACAGACGATGGGGAAGACACAATGAAAGTGTAAAATTGAAAATGAAAAGTAATTAAGTTGTTAAAAATTAAAGAAAGTAATACCCAAGAGCTGAAAGAAGAAAATGAATAAACGAATGAGAGTATGGAGTAAGTTGTTCTTATGAAAGATAAATTGTTAGAAAGAAATTAAAGGAAAAGGAGACCAACGCTCTTATACAAGATTCATAAACCTCAAATTTCCTGGAAAGAGAAGAAATAATGTATACATAAAAATAATTAGAAAAAATTGAACAGGTAAATCTATAAATATTGTAAAAGATTAAGTGGAAGATAATCTGATGCAAAATGGAGAGTTGGGTATAATACAAGAGAAAAGAAGAAGCGGGAAATTACAGAATGAGGATTCTACGGGAGAAAATAATAAAATACCAAAGATAATTATGAAATGGAGTATGACACGAGAGAAAATTGTGAGTGTTTAATTGGTTAAGAAGGAAATGTAAGAGACAATGCGAGAGTATAGGAGAAGTGAAAAATAATACGAGAACTTGGAAATGAAACAGGAATTAGAAGATAATACGAGAGGGCACGAAAACTTAGAAATAATGAAACGGATAAGAAACATAAAAATGAAGTAGAACACGATAAATATGGGATATCAAATAATGCCGGAATTAATGAATAATGCGAGAAACAGGAAAATGTTATACGGTGAGGGAAAGAAGCAGAGAAACAATGTGTTGGATATTGCAAGGGAAAATGAGAAGTAGAGTATAATTTATGAAACAACAAGAACAGTTCGAGAAAAAAATGAAGTATAATAAAACGGAAAATAAGAGAAAAGTGAAACATAACGTGAAAAAAGGCGAGAACTTAGCGATAAGGTTCTGCAAAATGAGATGTTAACGGAAGATAAATCATTGTGAGATAATAAAAAAAAAACGAAGAAAGTGAACCGGAATATAGGAGAAAAAAATGGCCGTCGGATTTAATGCAGTCGTGGGTGAGGGTTGTGGATATTAAGAGTTTGAAGTGAGTTGAAATCAAGAAGCAACAATTGCTGTTATTAGTCGGATCACATTGATCAAGCCCAACTTTGATGTTGCATCGAACTTGCCTTGTCAAAATACATGCCAAGTTTGCGCTTGGAAAAAAATCGGGCATTAGGCAGCTGGATTGACGGGCGGACAGTAAAATGAAAACAAGATTTGGTTTGAAAACTTGGCATCAGAGGAGATCGAGACCGGAAACTGGCGATGGAGGCAGGCATGCTGGACGACAGGTTGTAGCCATGAAGAGAACGGTGGTTTTCGATTGCTTATAATAACAGTAATAATTGTTATTTAAAAAAAGAGAAACGATTATGGCCATATGAATTTTGTATTAAACGCAACATATTTGAGACGGAAAATGTTGAGTGCTTTTATGACGTGTACTGTACGCATACGTTTAATGGCCTTAGACTATAAGCTTAGTTATTTTTAAATAACAATATACAATATCAAAATTGACATTAATCGCCAATGACTATTATATCTCTTAATAGTTTGGTCGATATGTTTCCGCGAAAGATGAAGAATTCTTTAGTTGTGAACTAAATAGGAAAACAAACTTCATAGTCCTGGTACGTCAAGCATCCCGTTGATGTAAATTTTACTGTAAAAAAGTTATGACGCAGCCAACTATAATGCAGGTACTTCGTTCCCCAGTCATTACTTATTACATTGCAAAGGCAAAGAAATAATAAAACAGACAACATTATCATTCTCTTACTCTCTCTCTCTCTTTCTCTCTATCTCTTTCTCTCTATATATCTCGTTCTCTCTCTCTCTCTCTCTCTCTCTCTATATATATATATATATATATATATATATATATATGTGTGTGCCTATTTCCATTCTATGGAAGCAAGGCGTAAAGGCAGACCCCACAATTTTATTATACCATCCCTATTTAAGTTAAAACATTCTTATTATTATGTAATCTATACCAAGATATATATATATATATGTACATATATATACATATATATATATATATATATATATATATTAGAGGGAATTAAACCAGGAGTCTAAAGAGCATAGTTTATTTTAATGTATTAGTAAATGCAGTAATACTTTTAAAACAAAACAATGACTATTATACTGTAGATATATAAGCTCAATATGTATAGATATCCTAGAACTATATTAATATTGAGTAAAACGATTCATGATTGCGAATTAACAATCAATTTTAAAAGGAAAAACAAACAAAATACACTCGATTGGACGATCGTTTCGGAAACGATGTTCAGTTTCTTGAAATTGACAATAAGTATTGACAATAATTTGACAAAAATTTTGTCCTTTAAAATATTAGAAAAAATAGGGGGGGGGGAATACACCAAAATAAAACTAGCATTTTAGTCGTGAATAAGGCAGATATTCCAGTTTTATCTCCATTATAAAGATTTTATTAGTATATTACAGATATGCATGCGTAACATAATAGCTATTGAGTCATGTTTAAATTTTAAGCCTTCCAGCAAACATGTCTTCATAGCTTAGACATTAACGCCAAAGTAAATCGTAAGCTAAACGTTTTAGTTTCGATTCTAAGTGGTGACATACGAGTCATTTTTTAAAAACTTTGGAATCATAACTATATATTGGGTCTAATATAATATAGCAATAAATACGAAATCTGCATTAATTAAAATATCATATTTAAGCGTATTTTACGATTGGGCAATATCGGGTGACCTGCTAGTATATGAATGAATATATAAGTGGAAACTGTATTAAAATCTCGCTCAAGGGATCATGTAACATGTATTAGTCTCTGACTTTCCTTTCTTTTAAAACTTAATTTTAAGTAAAGTTTCAATCACTAGGGCTGGGCAACAGCATATTATTTTCATTGTTTTGACTCTCGAGTGTGTATCCGTTGATATCTTATATGCTTTTATATAGAGTGATGTGGTTCTCTGTGGATATAGTCGAGCGTCAAAACAATGAAAAGAATATGCTGTTGTCATAGCCCTATTACTCACACAATTTGCAATATGCAACTATAATATTCAAAGGAAAAGTATAATTTGAATTATTCTAACTACTTTTTCTTATCTTCGTCGTTATGTTCATGATGTTCCGGTTCCGGCCAATAAAACTTCCGACTTTTATCAAGTGCATCTTTTTATAACTAGTAAATGTTCATGTCGAGCGTGGGAATATATACGAAATTCCAACTGAACTTTTATCTAATTCATGGTATGAATTTTTATCGTTACTCTTGCTATGAAAATGTGTGAAATAATGTTTTTTAGGTCTTATGGATTATCGCCTGAAGACTGTTGTATTAGAATTTGTTGATAATTAACGCGATTAACCGTTGCGCCAAGAAACGTGTTGAAAATAACACAGAAAAGAGGAATAATCCATATAATCCAAGTAATAAAAATTACACATCTAAACAATTCCTATTTAAAAAAAAATAATAGCGTCATTGATTTTAATCAATAAAAGTAACCAAAAAGAGTACGTCATAAAAAAAAGACATCTGAGGAGACACAGAAGGAGTAAGATAGGAAGAAATGCAAATGGGAAATGCACGGGAAAGACATCAAAGGTTAGACTGCCCGGTTCACTTTTGCCTTATAATGTCTCCAATATTCTCCCGCTTAAATGGAGTAGATCCATAACTCGCGTTGAGTGACTGCATTTCGCTTTTAGATTGGATTAACTAAATCAAAATAAGCGTGCTACATAGATTATAGAAGGATAACGTGTGTTATGAATAAACGTCGTAGATGAAACATTGCGGTATTTATTCATTTATCTATTTCGAAAGTGCATGTACATTAAAATATAGCCCCGGGTAAATACACGCGTATATATCTCTCTTCCTCTCTCTCTCTCTCTCTCTCTCTCTCTATATATATATATATATATATATATATATATATATATATACACTTGTGCCCGATATTATTCATACCCCCCTTGAAAATGTAGTTTATTAGGTGTAACTTTGTAATAATTTATTGTTTACGTCCATATTGATACATATTCTTAATAAACCTCTTCTGATCATTTAGTCATTTTAAAATCTCGAGATACTTGTAATAAAAGAAATATACAGCTATTTATAAAATCTGCAATGTTCAAAAATAATCATACCCCCTTATTTTTTCAGTATTAATCGAGTTTCTGACTTTTTGTTTCCTGTTTGATTCTTATTTTGAATGCTTTTATACAACCTTTGATTAATTTCATTTCGTTTTTTGCATTTTTCAGAAATTAAAATGATATCAACTGAAAACCAATAAAAGAATAAAAATTATTAGAATGGGGAAGAAAAAAGAGCTTAGTAATGATCTTAGGACTAAAATTGTGAATTCACATAAGGATGGTTTAGGTTACAAGTCAATTTCCAAGAAATTTGAGGTCCCTACAGCAACAGTACACAGCATCATCAAAAAATTCCAGAGCCACCACACAACAAACAACTTGATTGGTAGAGGAAGGAAAAGGAAACTGTCTGCTAGAGCCACCAGGAATATTGGAAGAAGTGTTAATGCAAATCCAACCACCACTACTAAGGACATTTTAGAAAATCTGGAGTCTTCTGGCATAAAAATATCAAGGCAAACATTGCAAAGGACTCTGCATGAAAATGGTCTGAAAGGAAGAAGACCAAGAAGGACTCCATTGCACACCGGAAAACACCTTGCAGCACGTCTAAAGTTTGCTAGGACCCATGTGAATTATCCAGAGTCCGTTTTCTCAAGTATTTTGTGGACTCACGAAACAAAAATTGAATTGTTTGGCCATATGGATGCTTCTTACGTTTGGAGGAAGAAAGGAGAAGCTTACAACCCAAAGAACACCATACCCACGGTGAAACATGGTGGTGGTAGCCTAATGTTTTGGGGCTCCTTTTCGGCTAGTGGTCCAGGTAGTTTGGTCAAGATAGATGGAACCATGAAGGAGGAGCAATATTTGGAGATACTCCAGAAAAACATTAGACAGGATGCGGAGAAGCTCCATTTAGGACCAAACTGGGTCCTTCAACAGGATAATGATCCAAAACATACTGCCAAAATAGTCAAGAAATGGTTTGAGGATAATCAAATTAATGTTTTGGAATGGCCTAGCCAGAGTCCCGACATGAACCCTATCGAAAACCTCTGGAACATATTGAAAACTGAGGTTAAAAAGCGGAAACCTAGAAATTTGAGGGATTTGGAGAACTACTGCATTGAAGAATGGTCAAAAATCAGTGTTGATGCTTGTAAAAACCTTGTTGATAAATATCCAAAACGGTTACAGGCAGTTATTAAGAATAAAGGGCATGCTATTGACTATTAGTAAGAAAGGTATGAATAATTTTGAACTAGTGCCATTATTGTTTTTCTTTGTATAATGTTTCAAACTTGCATAATTTATTTATTTGTTGAGTTTAAATTAAATGCTTATGCTTGATTTATTGTTTGAAATCCCTTTAATATTGTCTACCTTCTGGTTTGAGCAATATTATTATAGAAATCTCAAAGATCCGAGGGGTATGAATAATATCGGGCACAAGTGTATATATATATATACATATATACATTTCTATATATAGATATATATATATATATATATATTATATATATGTACATGTCTATTTGTATATAAGGTGTATATATATATATCTACATATCTATAAAAGTTAAATTGTCTCTGTGTGCCTGTGTGTGTACATTTCCCTACAAAATTACTCCGTCAATTTTTGATCTACAAACTTGAGATTTGACAAAGGGGGTATTGAGATTCGGGAAAATCCTTTACATCGATTTTCGGCCAGAAATTTGGCTTACGAGGGATCAAAGTTCTACGATTTGTCCTTTGAAAACTCAACCAAACTCCTCAGCCAATGTTTGGTCTAAACACTTGAAATTCCCAAAGTAGATTACTTGGGCATTGATCAAAATTTTTAATTCGATTTGAGACCAAAACAATTAAGATAAAGGGGGAAAATTGGGGTCAAAGTTTAAAGAATTTTTACCTCTGTGGTCTCTACTAAATTACTCAGCCAATTTCTGGTCTAAAAATTTGAGATTTTACATAAAGCGTATTATATAC
The DNA here is from genome assembly GCF_053919585.1 of Euprymna scolopes. Classification (NCBI taxonomy): domain Eukaryota; kingdom Metazoa; phylum Mollusca; class Cephalopoda; order Sepiida; family Sepiolidae; genus Euprymna; species Euprymna scolopes. The sequence continues at coordinate 80,885,977 of NC_136489.1, read as the reverse complement.
ATAGGGCAAGCTGTTTAATCGGTTTGGGTCAAAATTCGAGCTGCTAAGGGGTCAAAGTTCAAATGATTTTTATATGCGGTCGCTAGGAAACTAGTAAGCCAATTTTTGGTTTAAACATTTGAAATTTTACGCAACAAGTATTCAGACATGTGGCGAGTATTTTAATCAGTTTGGGAGCGAAGATTTCACTCTAAAAAGGGCAAAGTTGAAAGTCGTGTCTATTACTGCTTCTACAAAACTCTTACGTCAATTTTGAGTCTAATCACTTGAAATTTTAGAGGTAGGTAACTTGGACATAAGGCAAATATTTTATTTGGCTTTGAGACCAAAACAATAAATGTTAACTGGTCAAAATCGGGGACAAATTTTAAAAATTACCTTTGCGGTCTCTACCAAATTACTCATACGATTTTTGGTTTAAACATTTGAAAATTTACATAAAGGGTATTCACACATAGAGCAAGTTATGAACAGTACATAGGACTCGAGTATAACCGGGCTAATTTGCTAGTTTATCAATAAAAGTGAAATGATATGTGTGTGTACATTTCCCTACCGCACTACTCATTCAATTTTCAACCTACAGACTAGTGATTTGACATAAGGAGTATTGATATTTGAGAAAATCTTTTTAATCGGTCTTCGGCAGAAATTTGGCTGTAAAGGAGTCATAGTTCAACGGTTTGATCTTTGAAAATTACGACAATTTTGGGTGTAAACACAAGTTTTAGATGTAGGTTACTTGGACATGATAAAACTTTTTCATTTGATTACGGCCCAAAACAATAAATGTTAAAGGGTCAAAATTGGGGTCAAAGTTAAAAACAAATTGACGTCTGCGGTCTCTACCAAATTACTCAGTCAATTTTTAATCTAATCATTTGAAATTTTATATAAAGGGTATTCAGAGTGCAAGTTTTTAGTCGGTTTTTGGTCGAAACATTGGCTGCCAAAGGGTCAAAGTTCAAAAGACTTTAGCTTCGCGGTCTCTAGAAAACTATTTAGCAAATTCTGGGTCTAAACATTTAAAAGTGTACATAAAGGGTATTCAGACATGCAGCAAGGTTTTTTAATCAGTTTTGAGGCGAAAATTTGGCAGCCAATGTATCACAGTTGAAAGAGTTGACCTTTGCAGACACTACCAAACTCTTCCGCCAATTTTGGGTCAGAACATTTCAAATTTTAGATGTAGGTTACCTGGGCATGAGTCAAACTTTTATATAAATATATACATATACGCATAAAGTTGTGAACAGTACATAGGACCGGAGTAAAGCCGGGCTAAGCTGCTACTATATATATATATATATATATATATATATATATAAAGAGAGAGAGAGAGAGAATAAGAACAATCGAAGGAATAAGAGAAGGAGTGACTTCATTCGAAGCTGACAATACTATTGTACGCGTAATTGAAGAGGATAAAATATATCAAGAGGGAAGGAAAGGGAGTAATTTTTAATTTTTCCATTATTTTTTATATTGTACTTGTTTTGCCAACGCATTTTCCCGATACACGCACAGGCTTCGTTGATGACACTTTATTTTCATTTCTTCTTCTTCTTTCTTCTACAACTACTACTACTACTACTACTACTGTTTACCAGTATTACTACTACTACACACAAAATATGTATGTATATAGTACTGCGAATACATATATATATATATATATTAATAACATAAGTGTACGACTTGCATATATATATATATATATATATATATATAGAGAGAGAGAGAGAGAGAGAGAGAGAAAATAAAAAAGGAACAAACCGTATTATGTGTTCACCAACGTTTCGTCTTTATTTCGAGACTTCCTCTCGAAATAAAGACGAAACGTTGGTGAACACATAATACGGTTTGTTCCTTTTTTATTTTCTCTATTTTGTCGGAATACTATTTCCATTATTTTCATCACATATATATATATATATATATATATATATATATATATATATATATATATATATATATATATATATATATGCAAGTAGTACACTTATATTATCAATATTTTAAGATTGGGAATTTTATGACTAGATGCCTCCTGTACGGGCAGCTGCGCTTGTAATTGTGAGGCAAGTGTTTCGCAATATCAACCACACCTCTACTGAAACAAATCGACGCAATTGAGTTATTAAAACAGTTGTTAATACATCAAGGAAAACAAGCACTGTGGTCTTCTACAGATTTTCTTCAACTCTCCCTGACAATAAGCTTGGTAACGCTTTGCGTATATATGTTAATAAACAAAACGGCATATAAACAATTTCGATGAAGACGCGCTGTTTTGGTTATTGAACATGTCTTTTTTTATTTCGTTTGATATGGATCTTTTTTTTTTTAAAGATCAAATTTAAAACCTGCCTTTCGTTGTTATGGTAAGTTATGAGGACAATAACCTGCTTATTGAAAATAGAACAGCTGACACATATTTATGACAATGATCAGTTTGAAAACGGTTCTTTCAGAAAATGTGCGCCTTCCGAAACGATCGATTGATACGCTACTCATCTCGTTCGTTTTACGTTCGGTAAATCAACATCTGTTACGTTATCAAACTGATTTCGTGTCTTTCTCTCCTCATTTTTTGTTGTTCTTTCAACTGTTATCTAAATGCGATTGTTATACTGTTTGTGACGAGAGTACAAATGAAAACATTTGAACTTTTATGTTAGAATTAGAAAAAAAGCCGGAGTGTTCTTCCATATTTTGTTTCGTTCTGTTTCACTATCGATTATTGAAAGCACTGGACAGCTGAGGGTTGCGCAGTGGTTAACGATGCAGGCTGACAACCTGGCTTAATCAAGTTCGACCCCAGTTAGTTCCCCAGAAACACTTTCATTTTGGAACGTTGGCAACCTTCATGTGATACGCCGAACACATGTACGATATCCTTCTAGAAAGAATTCTTAATAGAATGATATTGGAGGAATTAATGATCCCGCCCCCCCAATAATCACTATCATCATGAAATGCTAAGCAAAAAAAAAAAAAATGTCAGGAAGGTGACGGTTTCTAAGTGGGTGACGATATGGACTTACAACCTGGGTGTGCTTCGGTTGAATCCAGTACGGTTCACAAAAACGCTTTTACTTAGTGATATTGGCAACCTTCACTTGTAAGTATCCGATGTCTTTTTAAAAAAGTATTCAAACTAGAAAGATATCAGGAAAATGAAAGCTAACAATAAAAATATTATTAATTAACACCAACATCAGCAGCATCGAATTATTTTTTTTTCTTTTTTTTTTTTACATATTAACTTCCGATTGGAAGTTTCTGTCGGTGAAACTGAAGCAAGAATATTTATTTCGTATTCCACTGTGTACCATATAGCCCGAAACACATTATTAGTATTTTGTTTTTCGTATATTTATCCACAATTAATGCACGTTGATATGTACTTAAAAGCTAACTAGGGTTCTGTCCAGAGTTTCTCGAAGGACACAACAAAAGACATTCACGAACTACTGCACGCCCAGCGATAGTATATACCTGTTCCTCATTGCTCACACATCTACACCAATTAATAGACGCAAACAATTTATCACTAGCAAAACAGGTTGTCACACATCTACACGCTTATCCCATCTACACACACAAAATTCAAACAACGCCAACGAAGGTTAAAATATGTACTAAATTTTCTCTATAGATTAAGAAAAAATATTTTGTTCACTAGTAACTTTGTTTGGACTCAAAAAAATCTCATTTTCTACTACCTTTTTATCCTTCTCTTTCTTAAAGAAAAGAAAAACTGTTTTATATAAATAGACGTTCTTATACTTTCTTTTGATAATTTCCTATGTAGAGATAGACAAACAAAGGGAAACCCAATATAGATGAAATAATATGAACTTTAATTCATACATTAATTAATTTAATTAATCCATTAGCGTAATTTAGCTGCTGTGCGTGATTCGCTAGTACGGCTCGCAAATTCAGGCATAGATTCTGATAATGTGATGCATCATAAACGTTTAAATATCTTTATTATGCGCGAAGAGAACACCCTTTTAAATCGAGAATTTCTTTTTTAATTTATTTATTCTTATTTCCATTTCTATTTACATTTCATTCAGTTGACCTCTGTAAGAGATGCTGGATTTTCTTCACAATAAATAGGGACGTTTGGTTTATTCTGCTGTCTCACTCCTCTATCAAAGATAACTATTCTTTCTTGAATATCGCTCCAAACCTACTACTACTATTAATAATACAAATAATAATAAGAAAAAGAAGAAGAAGAAGAAGCAGAAAAAGAAGAAGAAGAATGTGTGTGAATATATATAGAAAATCAGAGCAACATCGGTACCATTGTTTCCTCAACAAAATAAAGTGGACCTATCGTTGGTGGCTTATGGCTGGCTCTTTTCAGCCTGTGATTATTTATGTCTCTCTAGTGAAGGGAATTAAAAATAGGTGGCCAGTTATAGGTAGTTTATCTTTGAATTTCAAAGCCATGGTACTGATGAGCTTCTTATACTTTTTTTATAATGTTCAAATGTTTTTTCTTAATATTCAAGCACTCTGCTTTGGTTCTCTTCTACAAACTTTATATACAAACATACGTTATATATATATATATATATATATATATATATATATATATATATATATATATATATATGATTATTGTAACGTCTTGTCAGACGAGTGCAACTCCCTCAGACACCATGAGTCCAAAAATGACTTCCATCGTCACAGAAGCTAAGTATGCCATTTTCTATCTATAATTTTGAAATCCACCTGTCTTGATATCGCAAAAACTTATGTATTGCAGACATTATTTTCTATTCATTTATATTTTTCCCAGATTTGACTAAATTCCTGAGCATTTCAACTGCACTTATCTTTCTTTTGCTCTTTTATTCTGTTTTTTTTTTTTCTTCAAATTATATCTGCACTATTAACTAAACACCGGAAAATGCTTTTCCTCAGCAGTATGCATTATTTCTTAACCAGTCTAAACTTAGTACCCAAGCCAAATTGATCTACTCTTAACCACCTTTTAAACGGGTTCTTCCAAAATAAATTAATATAAAAAAACGACCTCACAAATTGAAAGTTTCATTACGGTATCGTATAAAGGTAAAGCTCGAATGCTCAAATCATTCTCTATCGAAGTTAGATAAAGCCAAAAAGAAAAAAAGAAAATATTTACGCATAATTATGTGAGGGAAGATTATTTTCAAATATACTCCTAAACTGAGAACGGAGTTACGGACTTATTTTAAGTAGATATTAATGAGTCCTTACATTTTTATTTTTATTTCTATTTTTCTCTATTTATTCATTTTATTTTTTTATTTTTTTTATTTTTTAGATGGAGAGTAGATAATACACTGTGGTTGTGTTATCGGTAGCTACAATAACTCTTGCTTCTCCTTTTTTGTCCCTCAGTCCTCATTTCCAATGAGTGATTTTTCTGACAAAGTGTGAAGAAAAATCTGCTTTCCAGGTCGGTAATACTTCGTGAACAGTAGCCTGAGATGTCAGACCTTTTTCTGTTTCTATGTCTATCCTTGTGCCCACGTCACTAGTAAGGGTGCTGGAGGTATACCTTTCATCTGGGCTGACGTTATCCGCCTGATAGTCAGAGACCCGAACATTGGTTAACCACTAAGAGGGCTGTCCTATCAGCAGGTGTAAAGTACTGGGACTGCTGTATTGCCATTTGGTAAATGGATTCTGGACCATGCAGAAGTTTCTGGTGGGGCCTCTCGATGCCATACTAGTGGGTAATTGTTACGGCTTTACCTTATCATGTGCTACAAAAGAAATTCCTCTCTTTCTCTCTTACTTTCCCTCTCTGTCCTACTCTAACCAAGTCTATCGACCTGTTCCACAAATCCCAAAAACTCAACATGAAATATCTAAAAAAAAAAAAAAAAACACGAATAAACCTAGAACCCCATCCTCCAACGTAGACCCCTACTACTATGTCTCCTTCTCCAACATCAGGGGTCTACGTTCCAACCTTCCAGAGGTTGAAACCCAATTTCAGGAGACGAAACCGGACTTACTTTTCTAAGCGAATCTGGCGTAGGGCCGACCACTTCCCTCGATGAGTTCATAATAAAAGGATACTCTAACTTAACCTCTAAATCTGACACCCAATATCGCCATGGGCATGGAATATACGCCTACATTAAAGATGGCGTTCCGTGTGGTAGAGATATCTCCAGAGAAGATCCTAATTTACCTTATATGTGCTTTCGGGTTGCACTTGCTTACACCACCGCATTCATATTTGCTCTCTATCTCCCCCAAAACAGCGGGGTTACTGCCCTTAAGAGTATATCTGAGAAAATTGACCTCATCCTGTCTGCTCATCCTTCGGCTACCATTCATATATGCGGGGACTTCAATTTCCATAATGTGACCTGGCTGACCAACTCAAATAAGACAGATGATGAGGGGGGTCTGTCATGAATTTACCATTGCCTATGACCTCGCTCAGATTGTTCATGAACCCATCCGTGTGCCCGATACTACTGGCCAGTATGCAAGCCTACTAGACTTTTTTTCTCCCAACTTCCCCTGAGCTATGTTCATGTTCCGTTCTATCTCCCCTGGGATTCTCCGATCACACAGTTTTATCAGTTAAGATAAAAAGGAAATTCGGATTTGTATTACCGTACACAGATTCGAAAAAGTTGTCAAAAAACAAATATATAACAAGTAAATGTTATCAAAAGCAAGATAAGTTACTTTTCTACCAAACTGGATATATTTTTCGTGTTTTTATTCAATGTAACATGTTTATTCAGCTCGAAAAACATACAGTGTTTACCGATGTATTGGAAAATCCAAGATGGCGTCTGATTCTCTCTTTAACACGGTAAGTTTGGGAAAAGGTGTTATAAATAAAAACCCAGATAAAATACTGTTAAAAACTCGCTTAATATATGTTACGTGACATAGGTTGACATATACTTGGCGGGTATTTAATAGTATTTTGTATAGTTTTTTTTTATTTATAACATCTTTTCCCAAACTTACCGTGTTAAAGAGAGAATCAGACGCCATCTTGGATTTTCCAATACATCGGTAAACACTGTATGTTTTTCGAGCTGAATAAATATGTTACATTGAATAAAAACACAAAAATATATCCAGTTTGGTAGAAAAGTAACTTATCTTGCCTTTGATAACATTTATTTGTTATATATTTGTTTTTTGACAACTTTTTCGAATCTATGTGTACAGTAATACAAACCCTGAAATTCAATAAGTTTTCAGATGTACCTCTCCACCGTACTGTATATCGATACTCTATGGATGACTGGGATAGCTTCCGTACATTCATATCTGATCTACCTCTGCATTCCATGTTTAAAAAGGATGTATCCTCTATAGTACCAGACCGTACCGAATGGTTAATTGTAGGCATAGACCAATTCATACCATCAAAAAAATTCCAACAAAAACCTAACAGCTAGCCATGGTTCTCCCCAGAATGTGCCGCTGCCATTGCGCACAGAACTCACTTTTTCTATAGCTACCAACGTAATAGATGTACTGAGACTAAAGCTGCTCTCAGGACTGCCAGCAACCACTGTAAAAGAGTAATAAAAAATGCAAGAGAGCTATATGCTCAGTCCGTCAAATCCAAAGTAGCTGAGCAGCGGCTTGGTTCCCACCGGTTTTGGCAAATAGCAAACAGGATCCTGAATAGAAACGTGCGTTCCATCTCAACCATCATCAATGGACCTGAGGTCATCTCATCAGCATCAGACAAGGCCAAACTATTCGCCAAGAACATTGCAGCTAACTCTACCCTCTGCGGCGAAGGGCATCAACTCCCCGTATTTCATCCTACAACAGACAACACCTTATCCAACATACAAATATCTGGTCACGAGGTCGCCAAACTAATCAAGAACCTTGATTCCAGTAAAACAACTGGCCCAGACGACATTCCAATTATAGTGTTGAAAAAGCTTCGACCAGAACTTGCCCCCATACTTACAAAACTGTTTAAGCGTTGCCTTAAGGAGAAGTGCTTTCCAACACCCTGGAAAACCTCGTCAGTATTCTCTGTATTTAAGAACTCGTGTGATAAATCATCCCCCTCCCAGTACAGACCAATAAGTCTCTTGTGTGTCATGAGTAAGTTACTGGAATCCATATTAAATAAAGAAGTAGTCAACCACCTCAGCAGAAATAACCTCCTTAGTGACATGCAATATGGTTTCCGTTCTGCTAGATCTAAAACTGATGTGCTAACAGTTATATCCCATAGGATTAGTGAATCTCTCGACAAAGGCTTCCTTTCTAGGGCAATTTCTCTTGACATATCAAAGGGCTTCAATAAGGTTTCGCATAAGAGCCTACTTCACAAGATTTCCAGCTACGGTGTAACTGGAAATGTTTTCTCAATAATTGAATCATTTCTCTCTGATAGGCTCATAAGAGTAGTGGTTGATGGGCAGAAATCAGAGGCCCACAGTATTAATGCTGAAATCCCCCAGGGGTCCATCCTGGGCCCAGCTCTCTTCCTGATCTACATCAATGATCTCCCAAAACACATACTTAATTCGTTCTTTGACATCTATGCTGATGACACGACCATCTACGGTAACACATCAAAGGCCGTAAATGACAAAGCTCTCTCTGATTCCCTCTCCTCTGATCTTGAGCGCGTCGTTCAGTGGGGGAATAGATGGCTGGTTACTTTTAATGCATCTAAAACCAAGCTCCTAACTTTACATCATCAACGCTCTGTTCCTCATCTAGCATCAATTGAAATGGATGGCTCTCGTCTAGGGGAGGCTTCATGTTTTGACAAGTTCTTGGGTTTGACCTTTACTCCTGATATGAAATGGAACACGTATATAAAGTCTGTGGCCTGGGCCGCTGGGAAAATGGTAGGATACTTCTACCGCTCCAGAAGATATCTCACTACTGATGCAATTCTCTATCACTATAAAAGCCCATTACGTCCAAAGATGGGGTACTGCTGCCACATCTAGGCTGGAGCTTCAAACAACAGCCTATCCTGCCTTGAAAAAGTACAAAATAGACTTCGTGGCTTAGTGGGGGATGCTCTCTTCTCTTCCCTGCAACCTCTCTCCCACAGAAGAGACGTTGCGAGCCTGTCTTTGTTTTATCGTTATTTCCATGGCAAGTGTTCGTCCGAGCTCCAATCTCTGGTCCCCCTTTGCCAATCCTTCATTATAAACACCCGTCTAGTTTAAACCACTGTCAGTAATTCCCCCATCTTTATCTGTGCCTAAATCAAAACGTAAATTCCATGAACATAGGTTTTTTATGAGAAGTGCACGCCTGTGGAATTCTCTTCCGTTTGCCTGTTTCCCACCTGACTACAACTTGGACGTCTTCAAGTCTAACATAAAGAAATTCCTGATTAATCGCCCCCTTAAGCAAGATGCTTTATCAAATCTCCAATACCAACTATTACTACGATATTATCGTATTGATTATTGTACATGCAATAACCCTTATCCCCGAGTTGCTTACGGGCCTTGATAAGTGGTGATCGGCACATAAAAATAATGCCTGTGGGAGTATCTATACACAGATGGTGTTACAGAGTCTTAGCTTTGTACGGCAGCTAAGTCTCTCTCTCGGCTCAAAATTTTGAGATCCAGCAACAAGCAAGAGCAAGATAGTCAGAAACAAATTAAACTGCAGACCAGCGTAATGCGGGTACTGGTCTCCTGCATTATGGTTTTTAAATCAGATTTGCTTCTCCTAGAAAGGTTGCCTTCACCACGGCTTAAGGGAGCCCTCTCCACCCCAACACACACATACATACACACAAATACACATGGTGCTAGTTGGCTGTTGACCCCGTGAAAAGTTTCATTCGCGCTTTGGAAGGTTTTGATCTAATCCTTCAGGGAGACTAGCCACCCTACTCACCAAACTAGTCTGGTGGGGGAACCAGTTTAGTCGCCGGCGACCCCACCATTAGGACAGGTTGATTTGCAACATTTTGCAGAAAATCAGCATGGCAGTGGTGATGATAGATGCGATTTGATGTGATAAGAACAGATACCAAAGATTAGATTCCTATCTTGAACAGAAAATTGAGCATTTAATTTTAAAATTCGTGTAGAAAAACGCTGAGAAATCCTTCATTTTTAGAGCATTTTACACAACACTGACTTTCTAATTTCACTTTTTTTATAAAAAATTCAATTAAAATTGATATATTTATATGAAATACATTGAAAGAAAAATAAATACATGAATTATAATTTTAATTATGAATCACAACTAGCAAAATATCTCAATTTTTACTGCATTGATTAAACAAAAATTGTAAAAAAGCTAATTAGCAACTAAGTCTTTGAAATTTCACAAACAAAAGAGATATGTGGAGATGTATTGCACAATATAACAACTATACAAGTTACAGAACCATGTATTTTAATTTTTTATTAAACGCAATAATATAAACTGTTATAATAGAACTAAAGTGTTCTGTATACTTTCCTTTAGAGGAAAATGAAAGTCTAATTTGCTGGCACGATGACTTTATAATAATGTGCCTATTTCTTACTTCCTGTCCATATGCAACTTTTTGAGAAAAATCAATCAAATTTGAGCAATTTGGCTGTAAAATTGATAGCAGTAATCTTTTTTCAGTCTTTTCTTTTAGTTGTTCACTATTTCTGAGAAAAAAACAACACAAAAAACAATTACTTGAAAACAATTATTTGTTTATATTTTTGTGCTGTAATATGAATAAAACTAACTATTATTTGGGTAAATTGAGAAAACTAATAAAATTTAATTGATAAATATTTATTTACTTAATGGACAAAATCGTTTGAATGCCCTCTTCTCTCACATCCAATTCATCTAAGTTTGTCATCGATATTATGATATTTTCCGGAAGTAGTGGAAAAGCACTATATTTTGAACTGTTTAAAACAGTAATTTGGATTTCAGTTAACTGTTTGGTTCTCTGAATCATATTAAAGTATACTATTGTTGATTGAAAAAATTATTGTCGGTTTTGATCTCAAACCAACTAACTGCATATACTTGGATGATAAATTTGACCAGTATGTTTTATTTATCATAGTGTTTGAGGATAGACACCTCTGGTTCATAAACACATTAACCTTGTGGTTTATGTTAGCCATCTTGCTTGATTCAAGGGCCCAATTCTCTAAGCTGCATATCTTAGGTTAACTTTTCGATAAATGCCAACAGTAGCTTCTGGTCTTCACACTTAAATTATTTGGTTCTCCTGCTGTCAGATAATGATGATCGCGAGGGGCACTAATTTCTTAGAATTCTACTTGAGGAAAATGTTGATAATTAATGATACAAAGTTTCCCCGAAGGACCAGTAAATGTTGTTAGGCTTTTTGTTGTTCCATCAATTAATTTAAAAATTGCTCTAAATGGCAGAACCTGAACATTGCAAAATGTGCATGTTTATTAATAGAGGCAGATTACATAATAAATACCAATATATTATTTTATTTTCCAATAAAAAGAAACATAATTGCAGGTGAATAGATAGAATTAATTTTCCCTCCTTAATAGGAGGACAAGTGCAAACGATGTGCCTTTTTGACAATTTTCTGTCTTGCATTTTACTGCATCTCAAGACAGGAAGTTTACAGCTACAAGAAAATCAAACAATCTGTCTAGCAGTTCCTTCATTCTTTTCACTTTGGTTGCTGCAAGAGATTTCCTGTCAATCTGTTTGGCCCTCTTATAGCAAAATATATTGACCTTCTGTCCTATATAACGTTCCCCTAACAAGGACAATTGTGTATTAACTGCTTGCCAAATACTAATTAATTCCTTAGCAATAAATTAGAAATCTCACTATTTTTAAGTGGGGATAACTGTTTTCGAGGGAATAACTAAACTGGGTGACTTGTCGTGAAGTTGGGGTGCTATTTCATCCAAACGACAAGGTGGACCAGCAAATTTTGTGAACCACGGGCTAAAACTGAACGTCGTGCTTTTACTGACATTCTAATCTGAAAAGTAAAATAAATAAATGGATTATAACTGAAGGAAACTGTTTTAGGCTATCTTCCAGTTTCATGTTTAAAACAATAAGTGCTAGCTATAAGAAATAATGAAAAACTTTGTAGAGTTGAATTAGATGTATTTAAGAGAGAGGTGCAAACAAAATCAGAGACATAGTTGTATTTAGTTCAAACATTTTTAGCTGACCTTAGCTCCTCCTTCGATGACATGAATTTATCCATAAAGAGATTCATTCTGTAGCTCTGCCATTTTAAATGAGTGTTTAGTGTTTAGAGTTTAAAAAAACAGTATCTGTGCATCTATGTTACCACGCGATTTTTAATAGTATTTTCAAGTTAAATTTAATTTTTATGAAATTTTTGTTTATTAAATTCTTAGGTGAAAGTACAGAATAGTTAGAACACAATCTCCTATCCTCCCATGTTAAGAATGGCTTTCTAAATAATAAAGTTATTTTAGCACAATAACATAAATGCACAAAAAACGAAAAACATTTAAAGGAGTTTCCTTATTTACTCGTATTAATCTTTGTGGGTTATCTGATTTTAAAACTATAATTTTAGAAGAAAAATACTACTTAAAAACAATTACTCCCTCCAAAAAAAAAAAATAAAAAGTTAACACTAATTTTTTGCAAAGTATTTTTTTTATTAAGTAGAAAAACTTGAAAATTTACGTGGTTATGTATCGTAAAGAATGTATAGAATAAAATTGTATGGACTATTTTTTATACATAAAACTGGAGTATTACCATATTTTATTACAAATTTCAAATAGAATTTGACGTGAAATATTCGGTTGATGAAAAAATGTTTTTGACGTTCATTTGAACGTCAAAAAATGCCATTATTTTTACACCAACCTTATAGAAAAACAAATTAAAAAAGATAAAACGAATATGTTTAAATTCACTGCAGACACTTGCAAATAATAGTATATATTTTAAAAAGTCTTTTTCGTTTTTCCTTTCGAATTAATAAAGCCTGAATCGTAATGTTTTCAAATTAAATAATAAACAAACGTTAATGTTCAATATCAATCACGAGCGTGTTTGCGACGGTGAAATCAAAAATGTTTCCACCCAAGAAAAGGTCCTGAAATAAAAAAGCGAACTTTGGGTCGTTTTATTTAAAAAAAAAAACATAATTTTGCCTTTACACTTAATATTCATTTTATTAATTTATTATCCTCACTCATTTTATTTAAAAATGTTGTGTAAAACATGTTCTAAATAATAATTTCATTTTCTTAACGGATTGTTTTGATGACGGGACGTTCTTAACAATTCACCGAAAAACTTTTAATAGCTTCAATTTTTCAACTTCAAAGTCATTTCCTACAGGCAAAGGTAATGATTTTTATAAAAATATTTCGTGTAGGTATTTTCTTTGTCAAACCCCAACTATCATCACCATTGCCTCAGCGAGGTTCAAAAATCGATCTGCCCTACCCCACCATGAGGCAGTTATTACTGGGTTACATGGTACCACTAGCATAAATATATTACTGTTGGGACGAGTAATCGGAATCGGAATCGGGAATCGGAAAAATCGGAGCTTTTGGAGGTATCGGAATCGATATAGGAATCGGAAAAATTTGAACTTATTTTCCGATGCCAAAACTGATTCCTTTAATTATCTTTTGTATTTGATTTTGGTTTAAGAAATATCTTCCACTGCTTGTAATAATAATTAAATACTAAATATTTATTGATTAAACTTCCAGTAAGACTAAAATCTATAGATCATCCCCCTCACAAGTGTGTTGTTTACGTTTGGGAAAATATAAGCACATTTAACATGTGTTTCTACGATAATCGGGACAAAATAACACTTTTATAGTTAAATATTTAGACGTTAAATATTTAGATATTTATAAAGAATAGGAATCGGAATCAGTAATTGCATCGGAATCAGAAATTTAGTACGGAATCCGTAATTGTATCGGTATCGGTAAAAATATTGCAATCGTCCCATCACTAATATATATATATATATATATATATATATATATATATATATACATACACACACATATATATATATATATAAATATAATATATATATATATATATATATATATAAAGAGAGAGAGAGAGAGAAAGATGGGGAGATGTAGAGATGAAGAAAAAAAAGGGTAAGATTGTGCAAATTCTCTCATAAATGAAATCGTATACATGGCGGACAAACGCTGTGGAGATTGGTGAATCATCATAACTGGATGTTTCCACTGCTGCCTTTTGGCTCACTCTTAACATCAAGGAGCCAATATCGATGAATGTCTTCAGAATTCTTGACAGCCGCATAAACTGAAGTTCACCAGTATTTTTCCAGTGGCAGCACAAGCTTCCGTCTCCTGCGGGAATAAGATGCTAATGTATCGTGCATTTTATGAAACAGTCGCCATAACGCTTCTTTCGATTGCTCAATTTTTCCCTATTCTTGAGCAGCACGTACCGTTGTGTAAAATATCCAGTGACCTTCTGTTGGACTATAACAGGCATCCCAAAAGTAATGTCTCCTATTCTTATTCAGAATTACATGAATAAGAGGAGATTGCAAATAGCAATTTTATGGTGATTAAAAATATGCATTTATGATCAAAAAGTTTCATATATTTGTTGCCCATATTGACTGTGAGACTCTTAGAAACCGACGCCTGTTATGGCTGCACGCCAGCAGCACAAATACGTCAATGTATTATTTCATGCAGAAAATTTTGAACTGATCAACATTCACCGTCGCCTGTTTAACGTTTACAAAGCCAATGCAGTTGATGTCAGTACAGTTAGAAGATGGGTTCATCGATTTTCAAAGTAGCAACAAGGATGCGAGTGAAAAAACGCACTTCAAACTTTTACACGCCAAAGCACCTTTCATCATTAGCAAAGTGCATTAAGAATGGTGATGGCTATGTAGAAAAATATATTCTGAAGCACAAACAGTCGCTTGTTTTAATGGTATCACTCTCGTCTTCGTACGACTTCGACGTTTTAGTCTTTTAGTCAATATATAAGAGACTTAAATTTTGGAAGGACTCTCGTAGAATATCTTATGTTTTAGAGAAAGACAAAATGTGAGAAAAGAAGCGGTTAATTCTTGGAATAACGAGCTACAAGAATCGTCTATATCTAGTGGCGCACAGCCTCAAGGTGTCCTACCCATAAACTTAAGCAATGAAAATACCAAAAGCAGAATGCCAGAAGCTTAATTCCATTTTGATTAGCAAGCAATGAATAACAGCCTGTAACGATAACTCCTTTTTCCAGCCAATTAACGCACCTTAGTATGAAGTCGTTAATGATATACGAAAATACTTCATTTCATATGAACAAAAATACAGCTTATTCAGTTTTTATATAGCGCTTCCTTGAATGTGTTTTGCGAGAACTTAAGAGATGATTAAAAATATGTGCATGATCGAAAATTAAATGATAATATAACTGCTATATTTTCGCTGTCTCTATCTGTAAATAAAGAAGACGAATACTAGAGAAGGGTATATATTATTTCATTGGAATTCATTATTGAGATGAATATTATTTATTAATTTTTATTTATTGCGGACTATTATTCTCATCTTTTTCTTGGTTGTTGTTATCGACGTTTCGGCCAACTATTCCTCTAGCTTTTCTCAGGTGGTAATCGCGACGGGATAGGAACTCCGAATCTCCTAACTGTTTTCTCGGCAATTACTGCCATCGACCATGGAAGATCAGATAATGAATAAACGTGGATTTATAAAGCCAAAAAATCCAATCTTGATCGCCCTTCCGTACCTGTAGTGTAATGGATAGAGGCGTTGAATCTCTGCGGTTCCAGGCGATAATTGTCTGAATATAGCAGATTCAATCCTACTCAAAGCCGGCCGGAGGCTTACTTGGCCAAAACGTGGTGAGACGAAAACAACTATGGATGGCAGCAATTGCTGAGAATGTAGTTAGGAGATTCGGAGTTCCTATCCCGTCACGGTTACTACCTGACGAAGGCCAAAGGAATAGTCGGTCGAAACGCCGTAATAAAAAGACTTAGGAAAGATAATGATACTAGTCCGCAATAAATAAATTATTAGAGAAGGAATCAGATAGATACAAATTCGTTACTATGCAAAAAAAAACAAAAACATAAAATTAAAACGATATCGAGATAGGACAAGAATAGAGAGACGGTTAAAAAATAGAGATCAAAAGAGAGTGAGAATGATAGGCATACTCTTAATCCAAGGAATTTAATTTTAATTAACATTCAATTAGAACAATTCAAACATTAATATTGTTTCGAACATATCTCAGTCCAAAAATCAAAAATATTTTACATGTATTTTTTGTGATTAAATTATATAATAGATAATGACTAATAAAAATAAATTGACGAAAACAGATAAACTGCAAAAAATAGATATTGATTGACTGTCACGTTAACAGGGCTTAGATGTTTCGATCCTTATGATTTCTCTTACATGTAGTTAATGTCTCTTACTTATCCACTGAAATTGACATTTTATCCCTTTTTGAACTTATATGATTTATGCATATATACAATCAAAAGATTATATATATATATATAGAGAGAGAGAGAAAGAGAAAGAAAGAGAGAGACAGGGAGATAGATAGAGAGAGAGAGAGAGAGAGAGAGAGAGAGAGAGCGGGAGATCCATAAAAAAAAGAAAATTACGATATAAAAACTATATACTAATATGTCCAGAGTTATTCATTTATTCAATAAGAGTATATATAAATTAGGGCTGTTGGATAAACGAGAACTCTTTATACCATGGTATTTCGAAGCCTAATGCTTTTCCTCAGAAGAGGGGAGAATATGCTAGGTAACATAAAAGGGATATATATAGTCTTGGAAGTTTTTTAACCTTTAAAACTATATAAAAACTTATGTAAATGTTATATTGTTTATCATTCGTAAGAAGACTATTAAGGCAGTAAGTCATTTAATCACCTGTAATCAATGCATGAACTTGCTCTCTCGAATTCCCTATAGTATTGATGTTAATTTTAGGGATCATCGGTTGTTCAACATGAAACACTGTTTCGTGGATATATATATATATATATATATATATATATATATATATACAAATACAGTATTATTATATTATAATTATTATTATACAGTAGTATCTCTGTATTTTATTACAAACAACGATTGCTTTAATATTTGTCAGTTAATGAATTTTTCTATTTGATCGGAAAACATCGATTAGAACTATTTTAAATGACTGTAAATGCTAATTAACCATTAGTTGGCCTGTCACTTACGGATTTTTCTATATCTCATTGTTCGCCTCCTGTTCTTATACTATACATCGCTTCTGTCGGTCCTTATTTTAGTCCATGTTAATTTAATAGTCAAAGATAATAAAACCATTACGAATAGAAAGTGTGAAATACTCCCACATATACTAGAATGAATATCACGACACAAAATTACACTATAAAACTAGCACTTAAAGATTGAAGCATAGAAAAATACCGTATACCGAGTAGAAAGTAACTAATTGTCGATTTTGTTTTAGTTTTGTTTGTATATTTTAATCCATTTTCCTATTTATGTACGACAAATCAAGGCGCAACAAATATATGACAAAACACAGTAATCATTCTTTATGATTCTTTTATATGACAAATTGTTTCCACTGCACTGTTTTTTTTTTCCTTCTCACTGAAATCTTTACATAAACAAGTTTATTTTTCAGACTTAGAATGACATTTTAAAAACAACGAGCCAAACAAATTCATCTGTTTACTTTTTAAAATAGTGTGGTTTTATCGTAAATTTTTAGAAAAAAAAAACAATTAAATGTAAACGAAACAACAAATTATTTAATCGCCCTCAAATCCTGGCCTGGCTTAACAGTAAGCTAGTCCATCCTAATAATAATCGACAGCTTCTTGTTTCTGACGTAATAATCCTAAAGTGGTCGAATGACGAGCTTAAAGATCACATGAATAGAAGATCAACAGGAACAGATGGTGTGTTTTGCTGCGCTGTTGTCGTGCCTTAATTTGTCGTCCATAATTAATAAAACCATATTTAACCGCTTTGCAAATTCACTTTTATCTTGAATTAAGCGATTTTACTCGAGCTACGTGTGTTGCCAAACGGGTCACAGTTTTTCTAGTATATCTTAAGCGAGTGTGCCCGACAGGTTCTGCGAAGATAGGAACATATTACAAAGATGCCCTTGTAGATATATTTAATTAAAACTGCTCACTGATCGAACTTACTGACATTCTTTTTGTGAACTGTTTGCAATAAAGCAATAAATTCTCCTTCATTTTAATAAAGAGGCTTCATATACAAACTGTACGTTTGTTTTATTTATATTCTTTAATCAAGTGAAAAGCTACGGCATTGTAACGCAACTGGCGCTTTTACTAATAACACACAAGATGCATAAACGTGTTAGGAATGCGAAGCGAAGATTAAAATCGGTTTATTTTCAGTTCAAGGACAAGGAACCTGAAATTGTATAAATAAATTGAATGGAATTTTAGGATATATTTGACCAAAAAGAAATTAAGCTACGTTAGGTTAAATAAAAAAAAACGGATTTAACCCATGAAAAGGAGATATTTATGACGACATTCCCTGCGATAAAATGGATAAAGTAATGAAAATCGTCCACTACACAATGAAGAACAATATATATGTATAGTTCAGTTTGGCAATTGATAATGAAGACACTAACAACCGCATTTGCAAATTTCAAATCTCACAATCAATTTACTGAAACATTTGATGAAAGGATGCTTTCACGAAATTGACCTGCCACGTCTCCACGTCGTTCGTGCGTTGGATTGGTTTCTTCGGAAATATGTTAAGTCTCATTTCTTCACTGATAAACCAGACAAACTAGACTCCTGGGAAGACAACATGCGCAATATATTCACAAACCGTGAGACCATATGCCCGGAATCGTACTTTAATTATAACTGCCAAAAATGTATCTTTAGATTTCTATGATAAATTATTTCTCTGGTATGTTTTTTTTAATTTTGACAAGCTTCTTGGCTTGACCATTACTCCTGATGTTAAATGGAACACGTACATCAAATCTGTTGCCAAGGCCGCTGGAAAAATGGTGGGATCTTTCTATCGATCCGGTAGATATCTCACTGCTGATGCTATTCTCTATCTATATAAGAGCCAGGTACGTCCAAGGATGGAATACTGTTGCCACATCTGGGCAGGAGCTGCTAGAAAGGACTTGGCCTGCCTTGATAGAGTTCAAAATAGATTTCGTAGTCTCGTAGGAGATGTCCTTTTCTCTTCCTTGCAACCTCTATCTCACAGAAGAGATGTTGCCAGTTTGTCTCTGATGTATCGTTATTTTCATGGAAAGTGTTCGACTGAGCTTCAATCTATGGTCCCCCCCTCGCCAAACTTTCACAAGAAACACCCGTCTAGCTGTAAACACTATCAATAATTCCCCCAACTCTTTATCTGTGCCTAAACCTAAACGTAGATTCCATGAACAAAGCTTCTTTCTTAGAACTGCACGCCTGTGGAATTGTCTTCCGTTTTCCTGCTTTCCGGCTGACTACAATATGGTTGTGTTCAAGTCTAACGTAAATAAGTTCTTGATGAACCGTTCCATATAAGTTATCAAATTTACCAAATTTTCATTACTAATGATTACTATATTGTCCAATTTCTACTGTACACTCTTTAACCCTTATCCTTGAGTGACCTCTTGGCCTTGATAATGTGGTGATGCCTATGTAAAAAAAATTAAAGTTCGCTGCATCTAAAAACACACCATTATATATATATATCTATATATATATATATATATATATATATATATATATATATATATATATATACAGGTAGGTAACAGACGATGAAACAAGGATATATGCAGTCCAGAATCATAATGTGTTTATATTATCATTTTTATTATTTCTCTATATCTATTTTTAATATTGGCGAATGCCCATGTTTTTTCATGACTACCTAATATATTTTTCGTTATGATACCAGAAAATATAGTATAATATGCCATTAGAAAAATCTTCAGAGATTAACAGAATTCACCTAAAATGGCCACAAATTTCACATAGACTAAATAGGACGAGGACGTATGATTTACAAGATGGATAGGATTGAAACTCAAAAATTTGAAGAACTTATTTATGAGTAATATTCAGAGCAGAATTTCACCGATATATATATATATATATATATATATATATATATATATATATATATATATATATATATATATATATATATATAACGAAGGCTGTAATTGTAAAATTTCTTTATGCTTACATTTGGTGTTTTATTTAAAGTACGGAATGGGTTTAGTTGAAAAAAAAAAGTTTTCTGTTTTGTTTTTCCGAATGTACATTCCCGAAACCTGAAGTTTACAATTAACTTTACTACTGATAAAAAGGTAAAAAAACAAACACATATATCGGCAAAATCCTAGGAAAATAAAGATTTAAATGCAAATAAAATAACTAAACAAAAAATAAATGAAAATATACGATCAGTAATAAAATGTATTCGATCAGAAATATTCGATCAGTAATAAAATGTATATATATATATATATATATATATATATATATATATATATATATAATTATAAAACTTAAATAATCTTGTAACGATGTATGTAACTCACTTTCCGGTTTACGACATCCGGTTGCGCATGCTCGCATGACGTGCGCACTGAAATATTAACATTATTATTTTGAAATTACTATTTAACATGGGAAGAGTGGGGGGGGGTAAAATAACTTAAACGTTATACGGAAATGAACGATGTAAAAAAGCAGACAGTATTAACAATTGTTTATTTGGATAATTTAAACGCGAAAAAAAGAACAATTGGGACTCTTAAATATTAACGGTATTATTTCGAAATTATTATTTAACATGGGAAGAGTGGGTTTTAAAATAACTTAAACGTAATACAGAAATGAACGATGTAAAAAAAAACAGATATTATTAACAATTTGAATTTAACTATAATAAGTATTATAGTGTCTGTTCAATGCACATTTACCTATAAGTATGACCAACCACTTATAATTCATTAACTGTACATTTTTTTTTCAAAAGAGGTCAAAGTTCAACGATTTGACCTTTAAGAACTCTACCAATATCCTCCGACAATTTGGGGTCTACACACTTGAAATTTTAGATGTAGATTCCTTGGACATGGATCTACCTTAATAACTTGATTTGAGCCCAAAACAATAAATATTAAGGGGTCATAATAAGGGTTAAAGTTTATAAAAATTGACCGTTTTTTCTGTTTTTTTTTCTCAACATACACATCCAAACACCTGGGCAACGCCAGGCACCCATGCTAGTATATCTATAAAAGTGAACGTGTCTTTTTGTGTGGGGGTGTACATTTCCCTACGCAATAACTCAATTTTTAGTCTACAGACTAGAAATTTTATGTACAGGTACTGAGATTAAGGAAAATCTTTGAGATCCGTTTTCGGCCAGAAATTTGGCTGCTAAGGGTCAAAGTTCAACGGTTTGACCTTTGAGAACTCTACCAAACTCATCCGAGAATTTTGGGTCTAAACACTTGAAATTGTAGATATAGATTCCTTGGACATGGATCTAACTAATAACTAGATGTAAGCCCAAAACAATAAATTTT
Organism: Euprymna scolopes; assembly: GCF_053919585.1. Lineage (NCBI taxonomy): Eukaryota > Metazoa > Mollusca > Cephalopoda > Sepiida > Sepiolidae > Euprymna > Euprymna scolopes. Next base: position 80,864,336 of record NC_136489.1, on the reverse strand, counting down.
AAGGGGTCATAATAGGAGTCAAATTTTAAAAAATTGACCGTTTTTTTTTTTTGCTCAACATACACCTTCAAACACGCGGGCAACGCCGGGCACCCATGCTAGTATATATATATATATATATATATATATATATATATATATATATATATAGGGTGTCCACAAAGTCTGACTACATATATATATATGAAATTATTACTATGATAATGCTTTTAATACCTATGGACATTAATGTTTCATCCTTTCAGGAATCTATCAATGCAGGGAGTTATGATTACAGCTGGTTGGGAGATTTGAACCTAGCCACAAAACCATCTGACTCTATTAGCAAGGAAAAACCACACGGCCAACGTGCCCATAAAGTATGGCTACATAATCTACACGGTGCCCACAAAGTCTTTGTGAACACCCTGTATATACTGTATATGTATATATATATATATATATAATCTTTGGTATATTACTTTTCTCATTAATAAAGCTTTCAATTTTTGAGCTTACGAGCTATTCTATACAAGAGTTTATTTTGCTGTATTTCTCGGGTGTTTGGAGGAGTATGTTGAGCCCCCCCCCCAAAAAAAAAGCGGTTTAGACCCAAAATTTTCGGAGGAGTTTGGTAGAGATCTCAAAGGACAAATCGTTGAACTTTGACCCTTTAACAGACAAATTTATGGACGAAAACCTACCAGACGGATTTTGCCAAATCTCAGTACCCTGTATATAAAATTTCGAGTCTGTAGACTTAAAATTGTCAGAATTATTTCGTAGGGAAATGTACACAGACACACACACACAAACACATAGACACACACACACACACCCATCCACACAGGCAGGTTCATTTTTATAGATATACTAGCATTGGTGCCCGGCGTTGCCCGGGTGTTTGGAGGTATATACTGAGCAAAAAACAAAACAAAACAAAACAAAAAAACATTTTTAACTTTGACCCATGTTATGACCCCTTATTGTTTTAGTCTCAAAGCAAGTAATTCAGTTAGATTCATGTCCAAGGAAGATATATCTAAAATTTCAAGTGTTTAGACCCAAAATTGTCGGAGGAGTTTGATAGAGTTCTCAAAGGTAAAATCGTTGAACTTTGACCCTACCAAATTTCTCTCCGAAAACCGATCACATGGATCTTCCCAAATCTCAGAACCTGTATACTAAATATCAAGTCTGTAGACTAAAATTGACAGAGTTATTGCGTAGGGAAATGTACACAGACATGCAGACAAACAGACAGACATACAGACACACAGACACGTTCACTTTTATAGATATATAGATATATATAAATATCTATGTATTAAGAGAAAAAAATAGACAGAAAAGAGAGTCGTGTTTTTTTACATTTAAAATAATATAAAAATAAAAATTATTTTCCATCGGAAAATTATTTTGCAAGTAATCCAATTAGTCCCTTGTAATCTCTCTCTCTCTCTCTCTCTCACACACATTCTCTCTCTCTCTCTATCTCTCTCTCAATATATATATATTATATATATGTATACATACATAAATATATTAATATTAATTATCTCAATATCTTCTATTCGTAGCTTAATCCGCGCAAGTTTTTCATGTTTATATAATTTGAATAATATATATAAATATATATACATATATGTATATATATTTATCTTAATCGCAAACACAACAAATATTTTTAAATATTACATTCTATGCTATTTAATAAACCTGACGTTGTCCGGAATTAAATGTGGACTAACAACTATTCCATTTTCCCTCGTATTTTTTGTTACCGAAATCGGCGAAATCCATCATTTTTCATCAATCAAATCGATTGATTCCTCTAGAAAGGGGACCCCTACGACGCAGTGTATTGGGAGGAAGCTTTACATGCCTATCCGTATTGAATAGCTCACGATACATTGTAGCATGTATTGGACCGTAGAAAATTGATTGTTGATTTTACAAAATTATCTGTAAATAATAGCTCCACTTAAAGTTTACAACGCAAAAGTCAAGTATCATGATTCAATTGTGTTCATTTAGAATGAGCCTCGTTTTTATCAAATAACCATATGTTGATTTTATTAAACTATTTTTAAATAATTTTCATGAGATTATTTTTGAATAACTTTCATAATTTTTATGAAATTATTTTAAAATAATTTTTATAATTTTTATTAAATTATTTTTAAATAATTTTTATAATTTTATGAAATTATTTTTCAATAATTTTTTATAATTTTCATGAAATTATTTTTAAATTATTTCATAAAACGTTTATGAAATTATTTTTAAATAATTTTTTTTAATTTTTATGAAATTATTTTTAAATAATATTCATAATCTTTATGAAATTATTTTAAAATATTTTTTATAATTTTGATGAAATAATTTTTAAATCTTTTTTATAATTTTGATGAAATTATTTTTAAATAATTTTTATAATTTTATGAAATTATTTTTACATAATTTTATAGAATTATATTTAAACGTAGAAAAATCAAGTATCATGTTTTAATTGTGCTCTACAAACAAGCATTCATTTCAAATGCGTCACTGTTTTGTAAAAGTATTTACGGTTACAATGATAGGCTTTTATGCGTGTGCGCTGGTAAAACTTCTCAAACGCAATTGTCATTTTAGGTTGTATAAGTTTGAACTTTGGACAAAACTTGGCTTACTTCTTTAATCTGGTGTTTTCGATAATCGATTTTTTAACTTATCAGACACAGTCTGGTACAAGACTTACGTAAGAACACACCTGGATACAGGTACGTTCGCGTGAAATTAAAAAAAAATGCCCAATCGTTTTCAAATACGTAGCGCACGAACTAACACACACAGAGGCAGATTTATATATATATATATATATGTGTGTGTGTGTGTGTGTGTGTGTGTGTGTGTGTGTGTGTGTGTGTGTGTGTGTGTGTGTGTGTGTGTGTGCGTAAGTGTTTGTGTGGGGGTGTTTGTGTATATACTTAATTCATTACAAGTTATTCCAATAGACATGATGAAGATTATCCATCCATGTCATCAGATGATTCAAGTTAAAATAGAAAAAGATTTTTTTATTTATACTTAAATCATCTGATGATATGGGCTGATAATCTTTATCCCGTCCATTGAAACAATTGCAATGCATTAAGTATATATACGCATACACACACAAATACACGCACACACAGATATATATATGCATACATATATATACACATATATATACATATATATATATATATATATATATATATATACAAAATATACGTATTTGTTTACCCCATAAACATCCAGAGAAGATTCAGTCCATTAGCATGCCACAATAAGAAAAGAATGGCTTTCTCTCTGGTGATTTATATTTCACACGTATGATCTATTACATTTTAGACGCAACTGTGACGATAAGGATTATTCCACTCGAAGCATTTCTTATGCGACATCGTGAAAAGAACTCCCATCATGACTTCAAAACCACTATTGCTTCTGATTATATATGAATATACAAATGGCTTCTTTCGCGAGTGCATTGCCCACTCCTTCAGTACTAGTTTAGCAAGAAGGTTTAATTTCTAAGGGGTCACTACTGGCAAATATCGATTGGTCAGTTCTCGGTTACTTTAGAACTTGACCAGAGTGCCTCCTCCGGAAAGCTGGATTTATGCACCTGCGAACATTGTGTCACATATTATTGCCGTAGAAAGTAAACAAATTCAGAAGCTTTATACAATAAATTATGTTGTTCCTAAGTATTGAATCTCACAAATTGATAAATCAAACTCAGTTTATTGTTTTTCTATTCTTTTACTCTACATATTTTCTTAGAATGACCCAACAGTAACGTCCGCAATTTTAGCACATAATAATAATTATTATTACAGAATTGCAATGCTAAAATCCGCATCTGCACATAAAACGGCATTAAATTATAAAGCCGCTTTCGTAAATGAATTGTTCGATAGTTTTCGCCGCCAGCCATTATGACGTTTTTATCTGTCGGTTGACGTCACTTGGCTCATTTTGTTTGTTCCGAGTTGCAGACAAATTCCGAGAGCAGCAGGGAGGACGCTGATTTTTTTGGAAATGTTCCAAGAATCACAGATTCGGGCGTCCTTCCACAGTGCAAATAAAATATGGTTTGATTTGCATCAGATTAAGGGGAGCGGCTGGAGTGTCTCAGCGGGCGGGAGACAGAAATATGGGTTGCAAATTCAGATAGCACGAAATAAATAAAAGCATACACACACATACACCCATATAAATACACACACACATATATATAAATATATGTGTGCGTATATATAGAGAGAGATAGCCAGATAGATAAATAGATAGGTATGTATAGGTAATATGTAAATATTATATGAAAATATGCATAAGCTACACGCATATACATATAGAGACATATGTGTGCGTTCAAGCACATATAAGTATTCTTTTATTTATGTATTTACTAGCAGTTCAGCCCGCTTTGCTCGGGCCCTATGTACTGTTCATAACTTTATGTGCAACTGTATATATATATATATATATATATATATATATATATATATATATATATATATATATATATATATTAAAAGTTTAATGTTCATGTCCAGTAAACCAACGTCTAAAATTTCAAGTGTTTAGACGCAAAATTGTGGAGGAGTTCGGTAGAGTCATCAAAGGTCAACTATTTAAACTTTGACCTCTTGGCCGCCAAAGTTTCGCCCAAAAACAGATGGCAAAGCTTGCTGCATGTCTGAATATACTTTATATAAAATTTAAAATGTTAAAACTCAGAATAGGCTGAATAGTTTGCTAGAGGCTACAAGGGTAAAATCTTTTAACTTTGTCCCCTTGGCACCCTTGAACCAACGTAGCTACTAATATTGGAGATACACTCTCCTATTGGGCAGCTAAATTTTATACACCATGCAAAGGTGATTTCCTCCAGCAAAAAAAATATTCTTTAATGAATTAAAAAATATAAAACAAGTGTTAGTAAATAATCAATTCCCTCACTCTCTTGTAGATAAAGAAATAAAATTAGCCATTAGTAATTTGAATCAAATTAGTAATATTCAAGAAAATTATCAACCTGTTAAAATATATTACCGTTATCAGTTACACAAAAACTCAAAAATCGATGAGAGTATTCTTAAAAATATAATCCGTAGATATATGGCTCCCAAAAATAATTAAAAAAAAATTATATATTATAAAAAAATACAGACAACAAGCCTTGTAATGAAAAACAACATTTCGCAAACAAATGACCTGTTGAAACGGACCAATGTAGTTTACAAATTTAGCTGACCAATAGGATAGTGTATCTCCAATATTAGTAACTAGGTTGGTTCAACAACTAACACATTGTCGCGAAGATTGACTCTCCACCTCTCTGACTCCAGCTCCATATCACAACATTTGTTTTTAAAAACTGGAGAGTTTATAAATTAATATATAATAAATGCATTAATATCTGGCGGTTAGGTATTTTCAAGTATTTATTTCAATAGTTGTAAATATATTATTAGAATGTACAATAATAATAATATGTTATGGCTTGCAATAAGACACAAACAAAACAGAACAACGGAATAGAGTTTAAGCAATGTATTACTGGAACAACAGCGTAAAAATATTACAACTGAAAAGAGTAGTAAACGTCACCGAGCAGGCGAGGGTCGCTCTGGTGTTTAATCCACACCTGGGATCAAAAGGTCTATGGTTTATATAATGGATAGAACAGTCCATTTGGAGGGTGATTCCCCCACAACACCTGATTTCTGCGGCTGTAAAAATCAGTATTTCTTCCTTTGGGGGCTTTGCGCTTTCTCTTTCTGCCGGAGCGTCTCGGTTGTGACATCCCCTTTGTAGGGTGTATGTCAAAACAGTCATAAACAGTTTCGAACGCCTCACTGACGCCCTGCGATGGTTCTTCTTGATCCTCGTAGAAGTGTTTCCTGATTTGGTTTAGGTGCCTCTTATGTTGGAACTTTGGGCCCTGAATGATGTACGTAACATGGCCAATTCTTCTTAAGATCGTGCCCTGTTCACAAAAACAAACGTTATTTCTAAAATGTCTAAAATACACGTTATCGCCGCTGTTAAACCGTTTCGTTGGCATTGTAGAGGTTCTATTGTGTACTATGTGTTTGGGTAGTAGTTTATAAAATACGGATTTTATTTTCCGTCCAAAAATGATTTCTACTGGGGATTCCGCATCTGGTGTGTTCGGATTTTTCGTGGTTCTGTAAACCTGCAGAAATTGCTTAAGGGCCTTTTCTGTCGGTGTACCGGACGCCTTTTTTAATGCTCTTTTAAGCGTATCGTCGAAGCGTTAAGCCTGGCTGTTTCTTCTGGCGTGGTACTGAGGTGTCGTAATATGCTTGCCTTGATACGTCTCGCAGAATTCTCTGAACTATGTCGAGGTGAACTGTGTAGCGTTGTCGCTAACCAAACAGTCTACAACCCCAAACCGAGCAAACAATTCCAATGAAAGAAATGTATCGTTCTTGCCGTGGTCGTTTTTTTTTTTTTTTTTCATCTTAGTACCTCTAGCCATTTAGAGTAAGAGTCAACTACTATCAGGTAGTAAAAATCCTCCACAGGTCGCGCATAATCGATGTAGATCCTCGACTATGGTTGTTCAGCTTTAGGCCAAGGTTTATATGTCATTGGTGGTGCTTTTGCAGCCAAAGCACAGCCTTTGCATCTGTTCACCATATCGGTAATATCTTGATCCATAGCTGGCCAATAAACAAAACTTCTCATAAGGTTTTTCATTCTGTTTATTCCTGGATGTTCCATGTGAAAATCCCTGAGAATTCTTTTTTGAAGGGTTTGGGGGATGACAACCCTTTCACCGTATAACAGTATTTCGTCGCAACCAGGATAAATGTCTGAACTGGTGTCACCCAGTGTTAATTTCTGCTTCGTGGTTTGAATGAAATTGTCATTTAGGGATTCTGAATTAATTTCCTAAAGTGTGACCGGCAGTTCGCAGATAATATTGTTTATCATGGTTTTTTACATCACTATTAATACGTAGTGCCGCGATTACTGAATCTTCCAGAGGTTCCATTTTGGCAGGAATCTGTCTCGATAGACCGTCTGCATGGGCTAGTTGTTTTGAGGGGAGAAATTGAATTGTAAAATTATAGTTCAGCTGAATAGTTCACCATCTTAATAGTCGGTTCGCAGTGAATGTTGGTAGTCATTTTTTTATCCAAAAATGGATATCAACGGCTTATGGTCGGTTTGTAGAAAAAAATGTCTTCCGTACAAGAACCGGTGGAATTATGAAACTGCAAATATAATTCCTAGGGCCTGTTTCTCGATCTGAAAATAATTCTTTTCCGCTTGCAAGAGAGTCCGTGATACGAAAGCAATAGGCTGTTTCGAGCCATCCGGCATTAGATAAAATATGCACGCCCCGACGCCATGTTGACTAGCGTCGCTAGCTACTATTATGTCCAACTGCGGGTGGAAATGCGCTAGGAATAGTTTTGAAGTCAGGATTCTTTTTATTTCTTGGAATGATGTCTGGCAATCTTCTGTCCACTCCCAAGCCTTATCTTTTTTTCAGCAATTCATTAAGTGGTGCGCGCAATTTGTGCATATTTGGGATGAACCCTGGAAATAACTTGCCAAACCTAATATACCCTGCAATTGAGTTATGTTTACTGGTGCCGGCATTTCTTTAATAGCGGTCGCCCTATCTGGGCCTGGGCGTCTGCCAGCTTTATCAATTATTTGACCCAGGTATTTAATTGTTTGTAAAAAGAACTCGCATTTATCTACTTTGATCTTAAATCCATAATCTTGTATTCGACTGAATAGTTGTCTGATATGTTTTTCATATTCCTCCCTACTTTTGCTCGCTATGATAATGTCATCAAGATATACGATTGCGGTGTCCAAGCCAGACAGCATAGTATCCATTACTTGCTGGAATATTGCGGGTACCACCTTGATACCAAACGCGAGTTTTTCGTATCTGTACAAACCCCGATGAGTATTAATACAGAGAAGGTTAGCGTTTTTGTCGTTTACCAGAATCTGTAGGTAAGCGTAGCTTAGGTCGATCTTAGAAAAAACTTGCCGCCATTTAATTTCGTGAACACTTCTTCTGGACTAGGTAATGGATAGTGAAAATCTTCTTAGAACCCGTTGAGTCCGGTCGCGAAGTCAGCGCAAACGCGAATTTCCCCTGACCTTTTCTTTATATAAACTGTCAGAGCAGCCCACTTACTATATTCAATTTTAGCCAGTATACCGATGCTTTCTAATCTGTCTAGTTCCTGGTTTCTTTTGTTCAGGGAAGCGAACGGGACATTACGTTTCTTTTTAAACACCGGTTGTTTGGCAGGTTTCAACTTAAAATCTGCGGCCATTTTTGTACATCTCCCCAGGCCAGGAGTAAATACGTTTGTGATTTTTTTCTTAAAACAAGTTAAACTTTCTCCGTTTCTGCTGGGCGGGTATCTATTTTCTTGCAGAATGTGGATAAAGGAAGATCCCAGAGACGGAACTCCTCCATGCTGTCAGAACCGAACAGGTTCTTACTATCTTTTAGCACATACAATCTTAGTTTTTTGTTTTTCCCTGTAAATGACGTTTGTAATCAATTCACCTTCAAAATGAATGACCGATCTTATTGCATAAATGGCATCTTTTTGTTAAAAATGGGCAATCCCTTACCCAATGTATTCTACGTCATCTGGAACAAGCGCTCGGTGCGTTTAGATAGTTAAATAGATAGATAGATAGATAGATAGATAGATAGATAGATACAATTCCTCGATATACGAAACCATTTACGAACAAAATAAAATCCAAAGTTCTTAATAATCGTTTTTGTTTGAAGCAATCTAAAGCAGATTGCTTTACTTTTTGAAATCCATTGTAAAATATTGCAATCGATTTCAAAAGAAGAAAATTCCAATTATTTTACTTGTTGTCTTATTAAAAATAATCAGGTCCATTTTGAAAAAAAGTACGTTTCATATTTACGTAAACTAATATATTTAAAACATATATATATATTTCTTGAGGACAGAAAAACTTTATGTGAATAAAATTTAAGGAATGCTGCGTTTGTATTAAGAGGGGGAAACCAGTTTTATATATTAAAGTAGGTTTTTTTTTTAATAATTATGTATTTTCATATGGAACCCAGAATCCCGAGGAAAAAGAAGTGATACATATTTTAATAATATAGTGAGGAAAATATCTTTAATAATGATAATAATAATAATAATAATAATAATAATAATAATAATAATAGAGTGATGACGATATTGCAATGTTTACTTAAGTAACACACACACACACACACACACACACACATATATATATATATATATATATATATATATATATATATATATATATATATATATATATATATATATATCAGTGATGGGACAAATAATCGGAATCCCGATCCAGAAAAATCAGAACTTTTGGAAGTATCGGAACGGTATCGAAAAGAGGGTTTTTATTTTCCAATTTTATAAACGATTCTTTTGATTGTCTTTTATATTCGATCTTGCTAAAACAAAATCTTCCACTCCTTCTGGCAATGATATAATCATAAAAATAAACTTAAATCTTCAGGTCATCCCTCTACAAGTGTATTTTTACATTTCAGAATATATCTGCAAATTTAGCATGTGGTTTTACGGTAACATAGCAACTTTATATTAAAATATTAAGAGATTCATAACGAATAAGAATCTGAATCGGTAATAGTATTTGAATTAGGATATATATATATATATATATATATAAAATTATTCACTATAATGATTATTAACTACCTACAGATACTAGTGTTTCATCCTTTCGGAAATCATCAGTGCAGGGCGGTACGATTAACATCGTTACATTGATTCGAACCATCCCTGGCTTCATTATCGAGGACCTAACCAATTTGGCTACCATTAACGGCGAGAAATGCTGTTGAATTGTACACATTTATTTTTAAATGCTTTTTAACGTCTGTCAGAGTGATTTAATCATTATATGCTGATCAGCGCATAAGATCTAAATTGACTGACTTTAATTCAACTGCAAGTGCTCAACGATAAGAAACGAGTTTCTTAAAGGGGCTGACATAATTATTTACTACAATAATTATTAAATACCTACAGACACTAACGTTTCGTCCTTTGGGGAATAATCAGTGCAGGGGTCACTATTAACATTAGTCGCTATAATATCTATATATCTATAAAACTGAAAGTGTCTGCCTGTCTGTCTCTGTGTGGCTGTGTTTCTGTCTGTGTACATTTCCCTACGCAATAACTCTGTCAATTTTCAGTCTACAGAATCAAAATTTGATATACAGGGTGCTGAGATTTGGGAAAATGTTTGTAATCCGTTTCCGGCCAGAAAATTGGCTGTTAAGGGGTCATAGTTCAACGATTTGTCCTTTGCTAACTCTATGAAACTCCTCCGCTAATTTTGGGTATAAACAATTGAAATTTTAGATATAAGTTCCTTGGACATGGATTCAACTGAATAACTTGATTTGAGCACAAAACAATGAATGTTAAGGGTCATAATAGGGGTCAAAGTAAAAAAAAATGGCCTCTGCAATGTCTACCAACTCAGACAATTTCTGGTCTAAACATTTGAAATTTGACATAAAGAGTATTCAGAGATAGGGCAAGCTTTTTAATAGGTTTGGATCGAAAATTTGAGCTACTAATATATAAATATATGTGTGTATGTTTGCATGTCTGCCTAAAACTTGCAACAGGGGCGAGGGACTTTCACGAGATCAGTATCGTTTTGAAGCTCGCCCCTTCCGACGACAAATACCGAATAATTGGCTAAAAACATTTATTTCTTCACCCTCAACTGGCATTTTTAAACAGGGAGGGGTTACTTTTTTTCGCCGATATTTTCGAAAGTCATCCCCCTCTTTTCGATTGTCTAGCCTTAATTTAAACCTACGTCCCTTCCGGTTTGCCGGTGTTCGTAACAGCAAGGCGTCACATTTTCCCCCGCTCTTTTCTCCTTCCTGGTACGGGTTCGAATCTGCTTTCCTACTACCACTTAAAAAAAAAAATTTGCTCAACACACACCTCCAAAAACCCGGGCTCCCATGCTAGTATATCTATATATATATATATATATATATATATATATATATATATATATATATATATATATATATATATATATATATATATATATATATATATATATATGATAACGAGGAACTTGAAAAAAAAATGTTATATCCAACCGAGTTATAATTAAAATATGAACATAGACATACACAAGCTAAATTTTTGGATTTAAATATAAAAATTGAGGATGGAATTATTATCTATCAAATGTTTAATAAAAGAAACTCTTCCTTTGCAAATAGCTAATATGTCACATATAAATACCTCATCCCTATGTATATATTTATGGGGAGCGTTTTGTTTTTTAGAATAGCTCGAGCTACTTTAACGTTAATAGATTTTATAAACCGAGCATAATAATAAAGATGCAACCAGGCGATAATAAAATAAAATATTTCAACAGTTAAATAAAACATTAATTCGTTAGCCTGATGGTTTTAGATCGTAAATTTAAACTAATCAATTAGATTAATACAGGGTCAAACGAAAAAATTGTCGCCCTTGAAATAACGACACGATTTCAATTCCGTTTGATGAAAACCGGTTTTCGTTTCTTGTTACAGACTATCCACTAGTTGGTCAGTTTTGTATAAATCACCGAAAGCGATGGAAGCCTGAAAGTAACACCATGTTAAACGACCGGAGATGCGCCGCTGCACAAATGCTCTGATGATAACAGGACCACTTTCAGCATCCTCGAAATGCAAATCCGGACGGTTCACTGGTCCAGAGCACACCTTAACGAAGTTTCCAATTACGATTATGATCTTTGGTGTGGTTTCTAGTGAGGAGCACATCATGCGACCTCACATCTTCAAAGTCGACTTGAAAATCAACCACAATGTGTACCGGGATGTACTGAACAGTGTCGTGATCCCTGGTGATTCAGACTGAATGTGTCTACATTGAATAGATGTCAACTCTACTAGATAATCAAGTCATCTGAATTTATTTTTTTCAATAAAGTTTTAAAATAAAGATGTAGTGGTGTTTTCTTTAGGGCCACAAATTTATCGTTCCACTCCGTAGAGGAAATCCAATACTACATTTGTCATGTATGATAGAAAAAATCTTATATATATTTTAATATGTTTAACCTGTTATATATTATTAAATAAACTAATAAATATCAAGAGATTATTTACAAACAATAATGTAAATATATGAATAGAATATTAATAACAAATAAATAGTGCTGGTAAGTATATATATATATATATATATATATATATATATATATATATATATATATATATATAATCGAGAATTTTTTGAAAACTTTGAAGTGTCGAATATAATGATAAAATCATTTTTTTTATTGCTTTTTTTTAATTTTTTTAAGTCCTATATTTCGTTAATACATAGCCTCATCAGAGTCGAAAGTCCGGTTCGTGAATTTCTTTTTCTTCATTTTGGTGTTATGGTGAAGAGACAAAAGATATAGGACTTACAAAAAAAGCAATAAATAAAAATGATTTTAGCATTATATTCGACACTTCAAAGTTTTCAAAAATTTCTCAATTAAATTTTACTTTAAAAAGTGTCTTCAAAAATGCGACCATCTTTTGCTTTATATATATATATATATATATATATATATATATATATATATATATATATATATATATATATATATATAGCGAAAATGAATACTCTCTTTCTTTTGGAGTAAAAAGCGAATAATGCAGATAAGAAAACAAATTTTTGGATAATATGAATAGCTTAGCCTAATTAATGTGGAGTAAATAAAACTGGATCCATCATCCGGAATATTTCTGTTCATATAATTGGGGAGTTGGTGTTCGATAAACACTGCTAGGGAGCCATGATTTTATATGCTGTTTTGTTTTTAAATTCCCGAAGAAGTGATGATTACTGAAAATGTAGGACTATTGTTAGTGCGAGAATACAAGTTTGTTCAGCGAATGTAGGAGATTAAATGACTTACTGATAAAAATGATTTTCACACTAAGTGTTAAAATTAATTTTAATAGTTTATTTGTTAAATAGCTTCCAAGACTATATATATATGTGTGTATGTATATATATATATATATATATATATACACACATTCTGTATAGTACAACATTTTCATATAATTGATATTTTGTTATCGAGCCAATAAAATAAACATTCACACGTGTTTTAGAAAATATTATATTGTTTTAAGATTTTTCAAACACGTGATGATATGAATAAAAAATTGTTGGGTATGCACCATCACAAAATGAAAAAAATTCTCTGCATGATCACGCAGGAATTGATGCAGAAATTATGTTATGCAGAAATCCTGTAATCTACTGAGTTAAAATCTGTTTTACATAACGTGGAAAACATTGGATTAGATTTGATCTGAGTTGTGTAATATATGCTGGGATTTTCTAGTAAGTACTTTATGCAAAAATGAATTTTATTTCATGCAATCTGATTCAGATATTGAAATACGTTGAGTTCTGTAACACTCAGATTTTTTTTTATCTGTGTGTGCGTTAAACATGGCGGAGGTAATTCACTCGCAATCTTCGCTTAGAATGCATCCTGGAGAAGAAAATGTATAATATAAAACCTGATGTCTACTGCTTGCTCTATCAATAGCATTCAATTGTACCAACTAAAATTAGCAGTTATTTTAAAAAGCGTGAATTGTTCTACACAAGCCTTCATCACTAAAAACAAATCACCTGTGTGCATTTCGTACAGTATATATATATATATATATATATATATATATATATATATATATATATATATATATATATATATATATATATATATGCGTTACTCGGGATTCAATGATGATCAACAAATATTCTAAACATCAATATTTTGGATCTCATCCAAATCGATGAAATCGCTAATTGTGTAATTAAATCCATGGATTGCCTGCTCTATTTGGGAACATATTTCAGTGAACCGGGAAAAGGTGATTCATACATCTTCTTGCATTGAACTAGTCCACAATATATTAAGGTTTACATTGCACTTTAAAGAACTTACTGTTTATTTTATAAAGGTTGTTTGCTCAGCAATCGACAAGGTTAATATGCTTGCCAGCCGGTTTGCTCGAACTCCACACTGGACCCTACCAACAACCCCCTGCCTGACTCTCCTTTGCAGACGGACGCCATGCTAGACGATCTAAAAATCACCCCTGCCCAGGTACACGCTATCATAAAAAACCTTGACACTTCAAAAGCATGTGGACCTGATCTCATCCCAGCTGTGCTATTAAAAATGTGCTCAGCCGAAATAGCTCCAGTTCTCTCCAAACTCTACAACAACTGCCTTAATGAATCATGCTTTCCGGGATGTTGGAAAATTGCTTTTGTGGTACCAATATTCAAGAATTCTTGCGAAAGAAGTGGCCCGTCAAATTATCGCCCCATTAGCCTCCTTCCACTTTTCGTCAAAATATTTGAGACCATAATTAATCATGCTCTAGTCCGGCACCTTACATATGCTAAACTTCTGAACTGACAAACAATATAGATTTAGACATGCTCGTTCCGCAGCTGACATCCTTACTGTAATCTCTGAATGTATATACAATTCACTGGATAAAGCGGGGGAGGGCAGAGCGGTAGCTCTAGATATATATAAGGCTTTTGACAGGGTATGGCACAAGGGTCTCCTCAGGAAAATTAAATCATACGGCATCACTGGTAGAATACTTAATTAAACCCTTCTTAGATAAGAGAAAAATCCCGGTTGTCCTCGACGGTCGTACATCTAAGCAGTGTGATATAAATGCGGGAGTGCCTTAGGGGTCTATCCTTGGACCTCTATTGTTCCTAATATTTATTAATGACCTCCCCGACAAAACTGCCCCTGAGGTGGGTATATATACTGATGACACTACACTCTATAACAGGCATGGCAGGAAAACAAACGAACACACATCTAAAGAAATGGCAAAAACACTAGAGGATGACCTCCAATCTGTAGTGGAATGGAGACATAAATGGATGGGCACATTCAATGCTGCCAAGACTAAACTGGTTTCCTTCAATAATTACAAGAAACCTTCTCTGCCACCAATAGCAATGGCCAGTGACTCTCTGTCTGAGAGTACATCTTTCAAACTGCTTGGCCTAACGTTCACAGGAAACAGGAGTTGGAACAATTATATTGAAAACATTGCCAGGGCCGCTGCGAAAAAGGTAGACTCTTTCTACCGTGCTAGAAAACTACTGACATCTGAAAGTATCCTGTACCTCTATAAGGCCACCATTCACCCATGTATGGAGTATTGTTGTCACATTTGGGCTGGTGCATCTGCTACTAGTCTCTCACTCCTAGACAAGGTTCATGAGAGAGTCGCCAATCTGATAGGCCCTGAACTGGCATCTAAGCTTCAGCCTCTGTCCTATCGACGAAACGTTGCATCCCTCTGCCTGTTCTACAGGTATTTTAATGGTGAATGCTCTGACGAACTGCAGACACGTGTGCCCCCACGACATAGACACCCTCGACAAACTCGACAGGCAGCTAAATCCCACCCCCACACAGTAGAAATCCCTAGATGTAAAAGATATTTCTACTCCAGTACTTTCTTCCCCAGAACCGCTAGATTCTGGAATTCCATTCCAAGTTCCTGCGTTCCTAACTGTACTAACATGCAGAAGTTCAAGAGCAATGTGAAACGACACCTTGCTGCCCAAAACCCAACATAGTGCCCCAGTAGTTGCTGCCCATGATAGTAGCCCCCTACACCAAAGTGCAATGCGCCTTGTTTGGGGTGAAAATGTAATAAAAAAAAATTAATGGCTGGAATAGCAGTTTAAATTGCAAAAGTGAAGTATCATCATTTAATTGTGATCGAAACTGAAACATTTCTTTCGAACGCGCCTCCGTCTCATCAAAGAAACTTGTGTTGATTTTATAAAATTATATAGGCATAACAGCTAGAATTAAAGTTTAAAATACAAAGTGCCAGTATTATGATAAGTCTAGCACAAGCCCAAAGAACTTTTTCGTGATAGCATCAAGGAGAGTTTGATGAACTTTTCAAACGAATGCCCCTCGTCTTCCGGCACATGGACGTTCTGTGAGTGAGGGGAGTGGCACTCGCCTGGCAAGATGTCACAATCATATATATATATATATACATATATATATATATATATATATATATATATATATATACACAAACACACATATACACACACATATATATGTGTATGTGTGTATGTGTGTGTGTTTGTGTATATATATATACGAGTACAACTAATGTTTAGTGACATAAGGAGTAAAATTAATGTGGGAAATATATATGAATTGATTTTTAATATATATTGTTAAAATTTCACAAAATTCGGAGCCATTTCATTTTTAAACAGAGCTCTCTCTACATATTTACCACAGTGAATATAACCTGGTTATTCATTTTGCATCAAGTAAATACAACCTATATTACTCTCCCTTACATCTTAAAGCTGTTTCTAAATACATAATGATTGGTTAAGTATTTTAGAAATAAAACTTGTATATGAAATATATAAACATATGCAGACGCAGAAGTTTATATAAATAACTATACATATAACTATTATACACATATATTTACGTTTTTTATTTTTGTTTTTGTTTTGTATGAGTGATTTTATGTGTTAAAACATAGCATTGACCGAGAAACTACATAAAGAAGTGTTTCTGGATTCCCAGGATCCTGAAGAAGATAAGGTAAAGGCGCGGGAAATCCGAAGGTTATAATCTGACATTTGTGTCAGGCGATGTGTCATGTCCGTTGCGCAGGGAAGGAAGAGAGATGAGTTGCATAGTTGTTCCTTGCAAAGACAAGCTGAATGAAAACGATTATCAGCAGAAACGTTTGTTCGTAGAACGACGACTCTATGTGACGCCATCAGGGGATTTCGGTCCGCCATTGTATGATATTGGAGACGCGAGGAGCAGAAAGGAATATACAATGGAACGCTCTGGGAGCGGGAAAAAATGAAGGATCTGATTTTTTTTTCTAAAAGCGTAAATGAATAAGTGTTTGTAAAGAGAAAGTAAAAATCCTCAGTTCGAATTTGAGCGCGGGGAAAATGATGGAATATAAACAATACATTGGTAACGAATACAAATGAGAAGGGAAAAGTAGGAGTACGATGGAAGAGAAGGAAGAGAACCAGGAAGAAAACAAGAAGAAAAAAGAGGAGTAGGAGGGGAATCAAATGGGAAGTAGAAGTGAATAGAAGTAAAAGGAGGAGGAGAATAAAGTTATGAGGGGATGATGGGAAAAGAAAGCGAATAAGAAGAAAAAAAGGAAGTGAAGGAGAAGAAGAAGAAGGAGGAGGAGGAGAAGAAGAAGAAGAAGAAGAAGAAGAAGAAGAAAATTATGAGGAGAAAATAAAGAAGAATAAGTAAAAGGAAGGATTAGAATTAATAAATGAAGAAAAACAAAAAAAAAACAAAGAAGTAGAAAAAGAAAGATAACGAGAAGAAATAAAAAGAGAGAATTTTAACCCTGAAAATAAAAGCAGAAAATTCTTGGGAAAAAATAGAGCAGCACTACAATACTAATAAAGAAAATAGGAAAAATAAATATAATAGAAAAATGCGGTTATTACTTCTACAAAGAAGGAAAACGAAAAAATCATGAAGCACAATATACTAGGAATTACATAAAAAAGAAATAAAGAATGTGACTTACAAAGAATAAAATCATAATAGGAATGAAAACAAAAAAAAGAAAACGATAAACACAAAAGCAACATAAAAAAATCCCAATGGAAAAGATGAAGGAAACATAATAATACTTCGAATCCAAAAAATAAATCTGAAATAAACTTTCTTACAATGTATTTATGAAATTCAACCGTTTATACTTACGAAATAGTCAATAAAGTCTAGTTTCTAGTTATCTGTTAATCAACAATTGTATTATATAAACCACTAGTGACAATATGGATATGAGAGCAGAATATAAAATATTCGTTTAAATAAGTTACGTTAATAAGGACGTTTATAATTCGTTAATTCAACAAAAGTCAACAGTGTCTCAAGGAAGAGTGAAAATAATAAACAAAGAAGAAACAGTGGAAACATTGAAAAGACCAGGAAAATCATAGGGAGTTCAAGTCTACGTGATTGGCCCTGTTGGTTTAGTATTATTATAGTGTTCAAGTGAGACGGGAAGGCATTATGACTACACTATCTTTTTCTACGAGTGGCAATTCAGTCGGTTAGAAAGAAAAAAGTATAAGATAAAAGGATCATAGGAATGGGATGAAAATTAGAACAAAGAAAAAGAAATAAACGATGCAAACAACGGAGAAGAAAAGGACGATGATAAAAAGAAAAAAAGGTAAAGAAGGATCTGGACATAAAAGCGAAAGCAAAAGAAGAAGAAGAAGAAGAAGAAGAAGAAGAAGAAGAAGAAGGGGAGGAGGATGAAAGGTTGATTCAAAATAAATATAAGAAGATGAAGACGAAGCACGTGGAGGATGAACAGAAGTAGAATAAAACAAAGACGAAGAAAACGAGGAAGAAAAACAGAAAATAGAAAGTAGAACCATAAGAAAGAGACGAAAAAAAGGATCAAGAGAATAAGAAAAAGAAGAAGGAAGAGTTACATGAGAACGTGGATGGGAAGATGAAGTAGAGTAAGGTGGAAGTAAAGAAGAAGAAATTAATGATAATAATCGAAAAGAAAAGAAGAAGCCAAAAAAACAGCAAAATGATGATGACGAAGAAAAGAAAAAAAATAGGCAGAAAATAACTTATCAAAGCGAATGAAAAAAATCTATGAATAGGTTCATCTTTCTGCGAATGTTTATTTGTTGGAACTATAGATGGCGCTTTAACAGGTCGAATATCGAACACTTCCCTCGGATCGATCGTATGTTCTTTCTTCCGTGTGAACTTCACACGATAGACGAACTAATCGTATTTACTAGATAATCGACACAAGTGGGCCCCTTTGGTCTTGTTCTTTCACCATATGGACTTGTTTAGTCTCTAAAGAAATGGTACATAGCGTGGTAAAAATATTTGCTGTTTTAGCATATTGCGCAATCGAACCAGGAAGATGGGAGGGGAAACTTGAACAGTAGAAAGAGGTGGAAGCTATGTAAGCGAAAGACGATGCTTATATTAAAGCACGTGTTTTTCTCGCGCGCTGTCTTTCTTTATTAACGATTTCTTCTTTTTCTTCTTCTTCTTCTTCTTCTTCTTCTTCTTCTTCTGCTGCTGCTTCTTCTTCTGCTTCTTCTTCTTCTTTCTAATTATTATTATTTGCCACTATAAGTAGTCACACAAACAATTATCAAAGGTTTCTCTGTGATAACCATTTGCGGTGTTCTCTGGAGCCTGAGTGACATATCTCTTCAGATTTCCAGTAATCCACCACTTTTGATGACGTTTGTAGATAAATTTTCGCTTTCGCAACAACTTCTTACCATATATTTCTCGTTGGCAACGACCATTGATCTTCACTGTAATCTGGGTGGCAATACTCCTCCCCAAGGTCTCAGTCCTCGTTTCACTCATCCAGCGGCAGTCTATCTAGTGCATTATTGTTACATGGAAGGACTGTCCCCTTCCCATGTAAATAAGAAGAATATTAAATACGTGAAAAATGAGATTAGGATAAGCCTAGAATTGAACCTTGCAGGCAAAGTTAAGAAATGGAATGTGAGAAATTAAGCCCATTGTTAATTCTTTTAAAAATCTGAATATTAAATATTTCATTAAAAGAATGAACAATGAAAATTAAAGATATATTGTTAAAAGAATAGGTTAGGTAAAAAAAAAAGTGAGGAGAGGATCCTTTTGTTTGCAGAGGTGTGTTTTTGACAAACATATGCATAACCACGTGAAATTAGTCACGTTTGAAAAACACACTTCTGACATCATAGACAAAGGACAATTCTCCATATAGTTCTATGGGTTCGTCAGTTAGGATCAGTCGGTCGGAGAGAGTTGAGTCGGTTGGCAGTCAGTGGTCAGTTAATCCCTTAGAGGCGAAGGAGTAGAAGATTAAACATGTAGATACAAGTGAATTCCTAACGTTTTTCGACCGGCCGATCAGATGAATAAAGCAATCATCATCATGTCTCGTGTCGTCATTCAGTTACAGCAGAAAAGTTAATGTGTTTATCAGCTTGCAATGAACATTTAAAACCATTCCAAGATATGTGTCCCATCTCCTTTATCACAAGAAATGTCTCCCCTCCTCTGTGTTAAGAAATTTTATACATCTCCAGTCAGTATGAATCCTAAGCATCCCAGAACTGTAATATATATAAATGTCGTCTCTCTCTCTCTCTCATCACTATCGTTATATCCGTTATATGTAGATCATTAAATCATTTCTCTCTGATAGGCTCATAAGAGTAGTGGTTGATGGGCAGAAATCAGAGGCCCACAGTGTCAATGCTGGTGCCCCTCAGGGGCCAATACTGGGCCAAACTCTCTTCCTGATTTACATCAATGATCTCCCAAAACATATACTAAAATCCTTCGTTGACATCTATGCTGATGACACGACCATCTATGGCAACACATCAAAGGCCGTAAATGATGATGTTCTCTCTGATTCTCTCTTCTCTGATCTTGATCGCGTGGTACAGTGGGGAAAGAGGTGTCTGGTTACCTTTAATGCATCTAAGACCAAGCTCCTATCTCTACATAATAAACGCTCTGATCCTCATTTGTCATCAATTGAAATGGATGGCTCTCGTCTAGGGGAGGTCCCATGTTTTGATAAGCTTCTGGGTTTGACCTTTACTCCTGATCTTAAATGGAACACATACATCAAGTCTGTGGCTACGGTCGCTGGGAAAATGGTGGGATCCTTCTACCGCTCCAGAAGATATCTCACTACTGATACAATTCTCTATCTATATAAGAGCCAAGTACGTCCAAAGATGGAGTACTGCTGCCACATCTGGGCAGGAGCTGCTAAAAACAGCCTATCCTGCCTTGACAGAGTACAAAATAGATTTCGTGGCTTGGTGAGGGATGCCCTTTTCTCTTCCCTGCAACCTCTTTCCCACAGAAGAGACGTAGCGAGTCTGTCTTTGTTCTATCGTTATTTCCATGGCACGTGCTCGTTTGAGCTCTATTCCCTGGTCCCCCCTCGTCAATCCTTTTCAAAAAACACCCGACTAGCTGAAACCACTGTCAATAATTTTCCCCACTCCTTATCTGTGCCCAAATCAAAACGTAGATTCCACTAATAAAGCTTCTTTCTTAGAACTGCACGCCTGTGGAACTCTGTTCCGCTTGCCTGTTTCCCTCCCGACGTCAACCTAGATGTCTTCAAGTCCAACACAAACAAATTCCTGATGAACCGCTCCCCCCTAAGTAATGACACTCTATCAATTCTCTAATACTATTGCTACTCTATCCCATTGAGTACTGTACACAGAATAACCCTTATCCCCGAGTGGCCATTACGCCTTGATAAGTGGTGAACTCCATGTAAAAAAAAATGTATTGTCCCAAAATGAATTCCCCATCATATCTCTTAAATATGAAACCCCATTATACATTATCTCCTCAGTCTTTCCATCAACTTTGACCCTCTTCACTTATTTGGTGTATTGCCAGTTTATAGTAACAAACACAAGAAAGGAGTGGGCGGAAGGCAAGGGGTAGAAGAGGTTACTTTACATACAGTTTCCGGTTTCATGATTCCATGTGATGTTCATTTATGTTTTACCTCAGTAGCAGTTTGTGTCGAAGCTAATGTGTGGGTTCACGCTTTGCATTCAAGAGTTTTCATTAATATTTCTGAAGTGGTCATTATTGTTATCTGTTGTATCTTCTCAGACATTAGTCTGCTTCCAATCTCTGCCATTACTTTTCAAAGTTTTTTGTATTGTTTCTAGCCCCCCTGCTATTAGTGGTGCTTGATTGCCTTCATCTTCCAGACTACTTTAATTCTCTGGCTAGTTCCGTGCATTTGCTTTGCTCTCCGTCTCCTTGATTTTCACCCTGATGCCTGCTAGAACGGCAAAATCTACAATCTGGCAAGACTTTTCGTTCTTTGTTAAATAGTATGGTATCCACTCTTCTTGTTTATATGATGTTATCCATTTCCCATAGTATCTTGTTACATTTATCCCCTAGTACTGATGCCGGTTTGTGCTTGTACCATTTGTTTGGGGGTATTAAGATGCACTTTTTTTGCACAATAGCCAATGTAAGGTTTTCTCCACTTGATCGAGTCAATTTTTATATTCTTTTGGGGCTACTTTGCTGGATTCACTTATTATGTCGTTAATTATTTTATCTCTTTGTCCACAGGGTCTGCATTTGCTGTTTTCCTGTGTTTTATCGATCCTTGCTTTGATATGCTTAGTTCTAATCGCGTAGTCTTGTGTGGTTGTTATTATAGATTAAGTTTCCCTGTTTAGGTTTCCTTTTTGCAGTTATTTCTGTTTTCGTTAGTCTCATCATTTGTAACTCTTATGAATTTTCCGTGTAATTGCTTCCTATTCCATTTTTAATTATTCGTCTTATTTCTCGTTTCTTCTTTTTCTATCTTGTTTATTTTTGCGGTAATTATTCTTTCGGTGATTATACTTTCGGTGATCTGCATTTTCTAATTCTTGTTTGTGTTATTTACACAGTCTTTTATGCAAACCACCTCTTTCTTCCGTCTTTCCTTTTCACATAGACTCGGTCATTACCATCCGTTTGATGTAGTGTATTGCGCATTTATTTTGATGTAGTGTATTGCGCATTTATTTATTGTTTTTTTACACAGTGATCACCACTTATCAAGGTCCGGAAGCCACTCGGGGATAAGGGTTATTGCAAGTACATTACGTTAGTGTGGAGATTTGATGAAGTGTTTAATTAAGGGGACGGTTCATTAGGAATTTGTTAACATTGGACTTGAAGACATCCAAGTTGTAGTACGGAGGGAAGCAGGCAGACGGAACAGAGTTCCACAGGCGTGCAGTTCTAAGAAAGAAGCTTTGTTCATGGAATCCGCGTTTTGATTTAGGCACAGTTATAGAGTGGGGGAAATTTTTCATAGTGGATTCAGCTAGACGGGTGTTTTTCGTGAAAGATTGGCGAGGGGGGACAAGAGATTGGAGTTCAGACGAACACCTGCCATGGAAATTACGATAAAACAAGGATAGGCTCGTAACGTCTCTTCTGTGGGAGAGAGGTTGCAGGGAAGAGAAAAGGGCATCCCCTACTAAGCCACGAAATCTATTTTGTACTCTGTCAAGGCAGGATAGGCTGTTTTTAACAGCTCCTGCCCACATATGGCAACAGTATTCCATCCTTGGACGTACTTGGCTTTTATATAGATAGAGAATTGCATCAGTAGTGAGATATCTTCTGGGGCGGTAGAAGGATCCCACCATCTTTCCAGCGACCTTGGCAACATACTTGATGTACGTGTTCCATTTCAGATCAGGAGTAAAGGTCAAACCCAGAAGCTTGTCAAAACACGGGGCCTCACCCAGACGAGAGCCATCCATCACAATTGATGCCAGCTGGGGATCAGAGCGTTGATGATGTAAGGTTTTGGATGCATTAAAGGTAACCACCACATCTTCCCCCACTGGACCACGCGCTCGATATCAGAGGAGAGAGAATCATAGAGAACTTTGTCATTTACAACCTTTGATGTGCTGCCGTAGATGGTCATGTCATCAGCATAGATGTCAACGAATGATTTAAGTATGTGTTTTGGGAGGTCATTGATGTAGATCAGGAAGAGAGTTTGGCCCAGGATTGACCCCTGAGGGACTCCAGCATTTATATTGCAAGCCTCTGATTTTTATCCATCTACCACTACTTTTATGAGCCTATCGGAGAGAAATGATTTAATGATTGAGAAAACATTTCCAGTTATACCGTAGCTGGAAATCTTGTGAAGTCGACCCTTATTCCATACCTTGTCGAAGGCCTTTGATATGTCAAGAGCAATTGCCCTAGAAAGGAAGCCTTTGTCAAGAGATTCACTATTCCTGTGGGATATAACCGTCAGCACATCTGCGGTAGATCTTGCAGAGCGGAAACCATATTGTGTGTCACTAAGACGGTTATTCCTGCTGAGGTGGTTGACTATTTCTCTATTTAATATGGATTCCAGCAACTTACTCATAACACACAGGAGACATTGGTCTGTACTGAGAGGGAGATGACTTATCACCTGAATTCTTAAATACAGGGCAAACTGATGAGGTCTTCCAGAGAGTCGGAAAGCACTTCTCCTTAAGGCAGCGTTTAAATAGTTTCGTAAGTATGGGAGCGAGTTCTGGTTGAAGCTTTTTTAACACTATAATTGGGATGCCATCAAGGTCAGTTGCTTTACTGGAATCTAGGTTCTTTATTAGCTTGGCGACCTCATGCACGGATATTTGTATGTTACCTAGCTTGTTCTGTGTTATAGGAGGAAATATGGGGAGTTGATGGTCTTCGTCTCATAGAGTAGAATTAACTGCAAAGTTCTTTGCAAATAGTTTGGCTTTGTCTGACGCTGACGAGATGACCTCTAGTCCATTGATAATGGTTGGAATAGAACGCACACTTCTGTTCAGGATCCTATTTGTTATTTGCCAAAACTGGTGGGATCCAAGCCGTTGATCAGCTACCTTGGATTTAACAGACTGGGCATATAGCTCTCTTGCATTTTTTATTACTCTTTTACAGTGGTTGCTGGCAGACCTGAAAGCAGCTTTAGTCTCAGTGCATCTATTACGTTGGTAGCTATGGAAAAAGTGATTTTTGTGCGCGATAGCAGCAGCACATTCTGGGGAGAACCATGGCTGGCTGTTAGGTTTTTGTACAATGTACTTATTAATTGCCCAGAGGTTTCTACTATATAGTTTAGTTTCGAGGGGATTTCTTGGTCTCCTGTACTATTCCTTTCTAATTTTCTCATTCATTTCTGCTGCTTTGGTGGTGTCTGATTCCAGAACTGCCAAGTATTTATACCGCAACTTCACCTATTGCTCGCATTTCATTTTTGTTTGGTAGTACTATACCTTCCGTTCCTTTCAGATTTTTACCTCTAAGGATAAGCAGTGCACACTTTTCCGTATCGAATTCCATTCGGATATCCTGGCTAAAGTTTCTGGTTGTATTGGCGCTTTTAGTTCGGTCCTTGTTTTTGCAAACAGTTCCAGCTCATCCATGTACATCAGGTGGTTCATTTTTACATCTGAATTAGTGAATTTGTATCTAGCTTGGCATTTTCATAGTATATTGTTCAGAGGCATATTCGCTATTATGAACGGTAGTGATGATAGGTAATCAGCGTGGAAGATCCTTCTTTGTATTTTAATCACAATTACGTATTGTCTATCAGCTTTCAGGCCAAGTCCTTCTGTTCTCATTGCATTTTCTACCAGATTGATATGTTTATTATTATTATTATTATTATTTTTATTATTATTTTTATTATTATTATTATTATTATTATTATTATTATTATTATTATTATTATTATTATTATTACATAGTAAAGTCAAATTTTGCCTGTGTTTATTTGGGTATATTTCTAAACATCAGGTCAATTCCCTCGTTTTTTGAAATTCAAGTTTACCATAACATTTTCCCCTTTTTTAAATGAAAGATTTTGCAGAATTTGAAAATAATTTGTCGCGACAATCTGTTTAAGCCATTAATTGTGGTTATCGGTTACAACATGAACCACATTGACTTCTTTACATTTACAAAGTCAAATTACCATTTTAGATCTTTACTATCACGAAAAACCGACATTGCCCGGAATTGAATGAGGATCAACCAATTTTTAACGCATCCAAAAATTTTATCGTCATCAAAATTGATGAAATCGCCCATTTTTTAATCAAATCCTACTGCAATTAAAACACACAATTATATATTTTCTTTGCATCTGATGTGTTAACGTTTTTACACTCCATAATATCTTTTCTAATACATAATATTATTTGGAAAGTTTGATGAATTTCAAGCCACTGGTTTTCATCCTAATGCAAGATTCTTAATATTTAATACATTAGTACAGCTGTTATTCACATGTTGGATGGCATATATATATATATATATATATATATATATATATATATATATATATATATATATATATATATATATATATATATAACAGAATGTTCATTATCATTAAATTTTTTGCGGATAACGAGAATACAATTTTTCATGAATGTTCATGATTTTAGATTGTTTCTGATCTTCTGAAACTTCATTAGGTTTGTCTTTTGTCATCTAACAGACTTCGCAAACACTTTCTATTGAACTTTTCTTCTTCTTTTGTTTTTGTCACATGAAGATGATTCGACAAAGAAGCGAAAGTGATAATGATACACATGGGAAATAATTGATGTATTTTGATTTTTATAAAATTTACAAAAAGTATTATTAAAAAATAACTGAAAGGTATAATAAAAAATAAAGTCTGCTATGTATATCAATATATGTATATGACATGTACAAAAAGTCGATATGTTCCAACAAGAGTAAGAATTGGCTAAGTAATAGAGCTTCAGGTTTCAAAATCTAAACTATGCTTTCAAATCTCGTTAGTTTGAGCCATATAAGACAAAGAAAACGGGCCTAATTCATTTATATATATATATAAATCTAGAAAGTGTTTGTGTATGTGTATGTACACGAATAGACTTACTATTATACTAAACTGACCTCATACAATGGTAGAAAACGTATCAAGTAGCAAAAATGGCTATGTTACATTTTGAACAGGGGTGGTTTATTAAAACTGTGGGGTCTACGTACGTGCCCCCTCCCCAAAGAAGTGAAATAAAAAACAAAAAACTTTTACAAGAGTCTTTTTTATGTAGATGCGTATAAGAATACTTTGATAAGTATTTTATATTTTTCAACAGGGATGGTTTAATAAAATTGTGGGGTCTGTGTTCGCGCCTGGCTTCCCTAGAATGGAAATATACCACAAACTGCAACAGAGACATTTGATATCTATCAGTGTAAGTATATTTTTATAATTATGTTTCAGTTTGAAGAAATATTGTATGATAAAATCATGGGGTCTGCGTTCACGCTTGATCTTCATAGAATGAAAATGTGCCACAAATTATTTTACTCAAACTATATTTTAGGAAAATATTAAAACCAGTTGTATTTTAGATGGCGATTTAATATTATTAAATAAATGAAAGGACTAAATAATGAGGTAGATAGAGTATGCCACAGATAAAACATAGAGTTGGTTTTATGAAGTGTAAATGATGATAGTGGGAGGCAAGAATTACCTCCGTCGAAAAGGATTTGTTCTCCTCTGACTGACGTGGAAAGAACAGATACTGAATATTTAATTATTCATTCAACAAGAAAATTAAAATTCTTTTTCCATGATGGCTTTGGGTTCGATACCTCCAGATTTGAAGTTATTTCTTTACAAGCACACCCCTTTTCATAACCTTACATACTATCATACATCATCGTACATTTTCTTGGATTGTTCTTCATTAACCCAGTCAACGACGTGTACTTCTGCGCGCATATATATATATATATATATATATATATATATATATATATATACATATATATATATATATCTGCGGTGTTAGATACAAGGGTAAAATAACATATTCCATCCAAAATTCGGAATGGATACTACCTACCTTCGGACGTTTGGAGCAATAGCCATGGTTCTTCTATAGAAGAACACCTTATAAATAATCGTAATTGTGCTTCAAATTTTATTGCTGACTTTTTTTCTATTCGTACTAAGTCGCAACTCTCAACCATCTGACAATTCTAGAAACCATATACATTAAAACCCTGAGACCTTTTCTTTGCAAACAAAAAGCGAATCTCTTAGGGCTTAATCGGGTTTCTATTTAAAAGTAAGTTTCCCCGTTGTTTTTTGGTTTTATCCTTCTTTCCACGCTGCTAGTCTCCAATTCATCGTTCCCCTTGTTTTCCTTCTTTAAACGTGAATATTAGGCTTGATTTTAGCTCTGTTGAGCGAGCTTCGAAACCGGTCAGCTGTTATATTCATTTTTATTTTTTAATTTCACAATCTTCAATGTTTCCGAAAAAGTATAATATATATATATATATATATATATATATATATATATATATATATATATATATATACTATCAAAAGTATCCGTCGGTGACTGGGTTCAAAAACAGCCTACAGAAAATGAAGTCTGATTTATGAAAGTATGATAGGTTATGAAATGGAAGGGTTGTAAAGAGGTAGCTTCGAATTTGTGGGTATAAAAACCAAAGCAAAATATGATGAAAGTAAAAATAACATAGATAAACCCCATATTTTTTAGATCATACCTGTTCATACTAAAACATTTATCACAATATTAAAAAACCTTGTTAAACTTTGTGACATATTTCCATTCTATGGAAGTCAGGCGCGAACGAATACCCCATAATTTTATTATACCATATTTCTTCAAACTGAAACATAATTATCAAAGTATACTTACGCAGATAGATTTGAAAAGTCCTTATTAAAGTTTGTGCCTATTTCCATTCTATGGAGGCCAGGCGCGAACGCAGACCCCACAATTTTATTATACTATCCCTATTTAAGTTAAAACATACTTATCAAAGTATTATTATGTACATCTATATCAAAAATACTTGCAAACGTTTTTTTTTTTTTGTTATTGTTAAATTTTTTATTTCCATATTTTGTGGACCAGGCGCGAACGCAGACCCCACAATTTTAATGAATCATCATTATGCCAGATCAAATATACCCATTCCTCTGTCTCGATACATCTTCTATCATTATATGTGATCAGTTTTCTATAATAGTAAACCATATAGGAGCCTATTCGTGACCAGACACACACACAGACGTTCAGCTTTATATTATAGATGTATGAATACCGGTCGTTTAGGTCATATTATATTAATCAAAGCATGTTAAGCAAACAAATTAACATTATACGAAAACATCATATAACATAAGAATTACCAATGCATGTTTATAATAGTATGAATAATATAAATTGATTGGTCTAAACGCTATAAAATGTATGAGCTTTGAATTCAATTATATATATATATATATATATATATATACATGTATATATATATATATATATATATATATATGTATTATTATTATTAAAGCATTAACCAAGGGCAAACAACGCAGTTTTTTTAATGTAAATATGTTAGCTAATATGAAAAAAACAACTGGATCTGGCATTTTATTTTCAAGGAGGTGATGTTTCATCAATATTTCCGTGGAGCTCCGGGATTTTTTTTTCATATTCAAAACTGACGATCTATTTACTAATATTGATATTAGATTTATTTATGAAGACCAGGGTTTATTTTGGGAGCAAATTAATATTGCAATGGAAAGGAATTAATTGACATACAAAACAGAAAAAAACTTTTTTGGGTATATTGAATAGTGTTCCTATATAACTTTATTTTTCATCGTTTAAACTTTATATACAGAGTGACCCAAAAAACACAAAAAACATAGAAAGTATATATATATATATATATATATATATATAGAGAGAGAGAGAGAGAGAGAGAGAGAGAGAGAGAGAGAGAGAACATGTGCTGTCGAACGGAGAAAAAAAGGCCAAAGACCCTAGAGTTTTATATGATGTTTTAAATATAATAAACTAGTTATGACCAAAGTTTCATTTCATTCGGACAAAACACTAAGAAACGGGGCCTAATTAGAGGTTGGGCCCGTTTGTTTTGGGTCGCCCTATATATGTATATATACATATACATATATACAAATATGTTATATATATATATATATGTATATATATATATATATGTGTGCGCGTGTGTATATATATGTGTGTGTATGTGTGTGTGTGTGTGTGTGTGTGTTATTATATCGCTTACAAACAAGAAACATCTTTTAAAATGCATGTAAACGAAGAATTTTAATATTAGTCACTGAGACGAGAATGTATCTGTCTTTGCTTCATGCGCGAGGCCTGCGGTTTTGTTACAAGAAATGTAAACTCGCAAACAGGACACGACACTTACAAATAATACATGTAGAAATACGCTATTCTAAATTTCTTAATGAAAAGCTATGGCAGGCCGATCAAATAACAATTTAAACAGGATAGCAATCTAATACGAGGAAATAATTTAAGTTACTATCGGTCATTTCGAAGGCGTCGTAAAATATTTCTAAGTGTGTCATGAGAAACAATTATAATACAAGACAAGCTTATACGTATTTTTTAATGGTAAACAATTTCTAATTTTCTGTTTTTCTCATTTTAAACAATAATTAGATCCGTTCTTATGACTATTACTAGTACATTAATAATACACTGATAGTGACTATGCGAATAATGGCCTACATTACAAAAGATATATTTTTATATGAAATCTATACCGTAAGTCTGCGGCATATGTACGGTTCATGTTGGGAAGTCAGCAGTTTAAAAATGGGGCATAAGAAGAAAGTTGAAAATCAGAATTATTGTAACGTAGTATACACGTTTACATACGTGTTTACATGTAAGCACTCAGAACCCAACACGTTGTATACTCAAACGCAACAGAGACAATGAATATGAAAGTACACTTATTCCAGGTTTTATGAAAATACTTTTATTACTCATTTCCCCGCCATACGTGACTTATCGTTACTGCTGTGGTGCCATCGTCGCCTCTAATGTGAGCGTCTTTTCTAACGTGCTCATTCCTTCTGACCCCTGTCCTCTCGAACCTGATCGTTGGTCTATGCACGCGTTCTTTTTACAGTCTTTCCTTTTGCTTGCCGTGGCATCACTTCGCACATTGCTCGGCATTTGCATACGCACGTTCGCACTCTGTTTCACGAGTAAAGCAGACTATTATAAGGTGTAAAAATGTATGTGTATACCATATTTTCAGCTGGTTTTGTATTATTAGAATGTGTTTGCGTTTTGAAGAACTTGACAAGATTATTTTTGAAGACATTCCGTAATTCACAAGTCAAATTTTAATAATTTGTTAAAGATGAGCTATTAGATATGTTTTCCTACGATATTTCATCACTTTACGGATCTATATGATCGAATCCAGCCGCTTTACTTTTGTAAAAACAGGGTTTATTTGAATTATTAACATGTTCAATTTTTATTAATTGATAGCATTAGATTAAAATCGTATATACAATTTTTCAACATACCCCATTTAAGTCTATCAGCAACAAAAATAAATCTTCTACAATAAAACATTTCTCTCCTTAATTAATAATTCTTACCAGCGAGCAAGACATTGTTTGTTGTGTATGAAAAACAATGACCAAAGCCCGTTTAGAAATGTGGGAATAATTGGAAAGCATGCAAACACAAATATTTCCAAAATTATATGTAGAGAAATATATAGGAAATAAGTATGTATACTTGCACGTATATTTCTTTAGATGCTAAATTTTTCTAGCGTAACAGACAGAGGAACGTGATGTTCGGTAGAAATGATCCATGACTTCTGTGCACATTGTCCTACGAAATACATAATTTTATTTTACATTATAAACGATGCAACGCGTGTATCTACGTTGACTTTCTTATTGCTTGCAATTAGGTAACTGTTATCAGTCAATCCTCCAGAAACACACCAGTTTACTGATATATTTTCAAATGAAATCATCAATACAATGGAAAAAGAAATACTTCACCAATGCAAGAGCAAACACAGTTTATTTAACTTGACACTATACCTTTGTTTGAGCTTCCAGTGATACATTAGGGTTCACAGAAATATCGAAAACTCTCCCCGCATTGTTGTTGATTCTATTATAACCGATCCATCAATCGATACGTCCAGTGTCTATATAGATTTACTATTCAAAGCAAATATGTTGGCTAAGATTTTCTCTATTTGTACCTCTACCCAAATATTAAAAAAAAATATTAGTCACATAATTCCTATTTTTACTTTTTTATAATTCATTTCATTAAGTGTTTCCTAAACGCGTACTCAACTATAATACGATAGGAAAGAATATTACAATAGAGTTATTGAAATAATTGTTGGTACATTTACTGTTTAAATCGTCCTTGGGGAACACCTGTTGTTTCTATGAATGAATAATTATTTTACCTCCGTACAATGTACTAGATGCAATATTATGATTTACATTCTCAATTTACGATTCCGGATAGTTTCAAATTACATAGAAAAAAAACTAAACGATTGTTCATTCTGTTTACGTATATCTGGCGTGAATGCAGATAAAATGATATTAGTTTACATCATTAGCACATTAAATATGCGTATTAAAATGATGGATATGCTATTGGAAGCAAATACTGAAAATTATTTCGGATTTTTGTAAAACCATATAAGAAAACATTGTCCACACATACATAACACACACACACACACACACACACACACATATATATATATATATATATATATATATATATATATATATATATATATATATATATATAAACTATGAATAAGCAGACAACCTTTTAGAAACACGTTAAAATTCAACTATTTTATTAAAAGAAAAATCGTCCAAATTTATAGTTCCTTTTCTTTTTATTTAAGTTGAAATATTTATTTCTAAATAATTTTGGATAGTACCATATCCATCAACAGAGGAAGAAAGAGTGCTTATGTTTGTTTTATGTGTGTGCTTTTTTTTGTTTTTTGTTTTATTAGCAAAATACAAAGGCGGCATTCTTGTATTGTGTCACGCTGGGCTGATGTTTAACGCACGAGGTGTGGTTCAATTCTTCAGTGTGAGTTTTAAGCTCGTGTTCGCTTTAATAATATCAAGTTGGTACTGGAGCTCTGGAGGCATAATCAAATATTTTAAAGCTTTGAATACGCAGACATACTGAAGTCATATGACCCTGCAAAAACATTTGTGAACCTCCGTTTTGTTTTTAGCTGAGATATTTACAATTTTTGACAAATATATCGAACTTTATTTTTTTCATATAATACAAGGACTATGAGCTCTGGAAAACCTTTTTTTCGCAAACAGATTACTAGAAAAAAAAGCCATCATATTTGCAAAATTGTCCCGTCTTAACAAATAGTTTAAAATGCACAGTAAATATTAAAGGTAGGTCACGTGCTTAAACTCGCAGGACAACGTCAGCACATAAAGAAGAAATCATTGACTCTCACACTAGCATGGTGAAATGATGTCAGATGACAAAACGGGCGAAAATCAGGAAAATCGGGGCTTAACTTGATCAGACGTGAAAGATGACAATATTAGTCCCGGCTATCGGTTTGTCCATTAAGCTATTATTTTGTTATTCATCTATTTCTATCTAAAAATTGATACATTGTGTTTTTGTTTTTGGAAAATTTCGCTTGAAATTGTATAACCATAAAAACATAACCCGATAAAAATTCGTTTTTCTCATACGAGGTACTGTAAAATGCCACGTGTATTTCTGCAAAAATTGTACTTCTTTACAAATATCTTAGAGTACAGTTGTTAAGTACTAAAAGTCAGCAAGTAATAATTTCAGGATTTACATTCACAGGATAAACATTAAAACGTAAGCAGGAACAAAAAGTTTAAGTATGTATATATGTGAAGTTTTTTCTAGAGAGGTATCGACGTTCTACTACATACAGCGTATGTTCTTCCCAAATGGTTACCCTTCCGGTACTAAGCAGGCTGAACGTTCTTTAACCCCAATGATTACACGAGAACCGATTGCGCTAATCCACTCTTTGCTGAGATGACACGAAGAAAAACTCCAGAGACGATCTTGAATGGATTGTGCTGGTTCAGGTGCCCGCAGTGGCTAACGTTTTATCACACACGTATAATTTAATTGAATTGCAAATAATTTGTTATATTACGTCAATAATAGACATTTATTTAATAATTAGGACGGCCCGTGGACCAGCGTTGCCCGGTGAAAATATGTCCCCCACCCCACCTGTCAACAAGTAAAAATAAAAATTAAAAAACACAGAACAAGCTAGGTAACATACAAATATCCGTGCATGAGGTCGCCAAGCTAATAAAAAACCTAGATTCCAGTAAAGCAACTGGCCCTGATGGCATCCCAATTATAGTGTTAAAAAAGCTTCAACCAGAACTTGCTCCCATACTTACGAAACTATTTAAGCGTTGCCTTAAGGAGAAGTGCTTTCCGACTTCCTGGAAGACCTCATCAGTTTGACCTGTATTTAAGAATTCAGGTGATAAGTCATCTCCCTCTCAGTACAGACCAATAAGTCTTTTCTGTGTTATGAGTAAGTTGCTGGAATCAATATTAAATAGATAAATAGTCAACCACCTCAGCAGGAATAACCTTCTTAGTGACACACAATATGGTTTCCGCTCTGCAAGATCTACCGCAGATGTGCTGACGGTTATATCCCGCAGGATTAGTGAATCTCTTGACAAAGGCTTCCTTTCTAGGGCAATTGCTCTTGACATATCAAAGGCCTTTGACAAAGTATGGCATAAGGGTCTACTTCACAAGATTTCCAGCTACGGTATAACTGGAAATGTTTTCTCAATCATTAAATCATTTCTCTCCGATAGGCTCATAAGAGTAGTGGTAGATGGACAAAAATCGGAGGCCTGAAATATAAATGCTGGAGTCCCTCAGGGGTCAATACTGGGCCCAACTCTCTTCCTGATCTACATCAATAACCTCCCTAAACACATACTTAAATCATTCGTTGACATCTATGCTGATGATACGACCATCTATGGCAACACATCAAAGGCTGTAAATGACGAAGTTCTCTCGGATTCTCTCTCCTCTGATCTCGAGCGCGTGGTTCAGTGGGGGAAGATGTGGCTAGTTACCTTTAATGCATCCAAAACCAAACTCCTATCCTTACATCATCAACGCTCTGATCCCCAGCTGGCATCAATTGTGATGGATGGCTCTCGTCTGGGTGAGGCCCCGTGTTTTGACAAGCTTCTGGGTTTGACCTTTACTCCTGATCTTAAATGGAACACGTACATCAAGTCTGTTGCCAAGGTCGCTGGAAAGATGGTGGGATCCTTCTACCGCTCCAGAAGATATCTCACTACTGATGCAATTCTCTATCTATATAAAAGCCAAGTACGTCCAAGGATGGAATACTGTTGCCATATCTGGGCAGGAGCTGCCAAAAACAGCCTATCATGCCTTGACAGAGTACAAAATAGACTTCGTGGTTCAGTGGGGGTGCCCTTTTCTCTACCCTGCAACCCCTCTCCCACAGAAGAAACGTTGCGAGCCTATCTTTGTTTTATCGTTATTTTCATGGCAGGTGCTCGTCTGAACTCCAATCCCTGGTCCCCCCTCGCCAATCTTTCACGAAAAACACCCGTCTAGCTGAATCCACTGTGAAAAATTTTCCCCACTCTATATCTGTGCCTAAATCAAAACGCGGATTTCATGAGCAAAGCTTCTTTCTTAGAACTGCACGCCTGTGGAACTCTGTTCCGTCTGCCTGCTTCCCTCCGGACTACAACTAGGATGTCTTCAAGTCTAATGTTAACAAATTCCTAATGAACCGCCCCCCTAATTAAACACTTCATAAAATCTCCTCACTAACGTAATGTACTTGCAATAACCCTTATCCCCGAGTGGCTTCCGGGCCTTGATAAGTGGTGATCACTGTGTAAAAAAAAAAAAGTTGTTAGTTGGATCCACTGCCTGTCGATTATAATGTCAGCCGTGGTCAAATTGAATGTATCTTGGCAATGTACAGACGCATTTCATATATATTTATATATTGAAGTGTATATCTTCCAAGTAATTGCGTATATGTTAATATGATTTTTTTGCCCCCAAAAAACAGAATTTTAAGAAAAGAAATATTTAGAGGGGACAGAGATCACAGTATAGTATCTTTTCTGGTACTGCATCTCACCTTGAACGGTGAAGGAGAAATACTGTTAGACTGAGGCAATTTATATGTTTGTTCCTATTCAGCGTGCAACGCAACTAAATGAGAGCTAACGTTTGTATTGTAGTCACGTGTCAAACTGTAATTTATTTTATGTTTCAACCATATTTTTTGATTTAGCATAATAATAATTCAATGAAAACGCAACTAATTGGGAGTTAATCTTTTCAATTGAGTCACGTGCTAAAGTGTAAGTTTGATTATATTTTAAGTTGTCATTGTTGTGCTAAATTATTTAAAAAAGTACACTTTCGTAGTTTGTGAATTATATATTTTTGTTGTATTTTTTGTTTTGTTGTATTTTGTTTTGTTTTTTTAATGATAAATCCTAATGGTAATGTTGACCAAGTACTTAAATAATACGTGTTTGTATAATAAGCCAAAAAGACATTAAGCTGAAAAATGTTTTATGTAAAAAAAAAAGAGTGCATTGATAAAAAAATAAGATAAAAGTAGTCCGTAACAGTTCTGGATTAGTTTTGCGCTGCAATGTATTTTAATGCTCTTATTACGTTCGAAAAAATAATAACCGTTATTGTATTCTTTAATGTAAACATGGAAACGTTCTCTATGGAAATGTAACGAATTTGTTTATTTTTAAATCACCGTGTTTTTGGATTTTTTTGCCGAAAAAGAAAAAAAAACGGAATTCTAAGAAAAGAAATATGTTGGGGGCCGAGATCACAGTGTAGTATATGTTCTGGTACTGTATCTCACCTTTTCTGACCTCTATCAGTGCAGGAGAAATCTTTCTAGATTGAGTCAATATGCATTTTGTGCGTCCTCACAGAGAGCAACGCACCTTTTAATTTAGTCACATGTTAAAGTGTATGTTTTATTATATGTTGAAGTCTTCGTCGTGATGCAATTGAAGAAAAACATATTTTCGTATTTTGTAAAGTGTAAAATCTGTTGTGCTGTATTTATTATTTATTCATTTATTTTTTGTGATGATAAATCCTGATGGTCTTCTTGGCCGAGTTATTAAGTAATACTTGCTGGTATAATAAGCCAGCAATAAAAATAAGTTGAAAAGTGTTCTAATGCAAAAACAATAGTGCATCCCCCAAAAAGTAGAAGCAGTTAGTAACCGTTCTGAATTACTTTTGCGGTGCAATGTACTTAAATGCTTTTATTGGGATCGAACAACAATAACCGTTATTGTGTGTGTTTTTTTTTTATAACGGAAACATGGAACCCTTCCGTAACGCAATGTAACCAATGGGTTCGTAAAGTACTGAACTGTAAGATAATACTTGATGTTAAATATTTTAATTATATGCTTTTTTTGGATTATCCTTTTTTGTTGGCAATTCTTAAACGTAAATCTGTTATAATAGTTAATGTTTGTCGCTTCTTTCATTCCTAACAGAATAAAGAGCATGTAAAATTTTCCGTAAATAAGTAGTATTTCTGCGAAACAAAGTTTGTGTGTAATAAGGAGAACACAATCGTAGTGCTAAAAAAATGTGCAATCCGAATTAAGCTGAGGCGAATTCATTAATTAGTTAGTGTAAAATGGGAACATTATGTTTATGTATGTAATAACCAATTAATGGCGGTTCAAGCTCAGTACGATAAGAAAATGTAGAATTTTCCCCGGTGTCAACTGATAGCGGTAAGAGCACTAAAAAATAAGAGAGATGTGGCGATTGTGATTGTTTTTCATGGGATATAATGTAACATTTTATTAGCACGAGTGAATGTGGCAGAAATAGTGGTCGTAAGTTACATAAAATAGTGACTATTAGGAAAGATGTATTGAATTTACATGTGGTATGTGCTGTTGAAAACTTACG
Source organism: Euprymna scolopes (assembly GCF_053919585.1). Classification (NCBI taxonomy): domain Eukaryota; kingdom Metazoa; phylum Mollusca; class Cephalopoda; order Sepiida; family Sepiolidae; genus Euprymna; species Euprymna scolopes. The sequence continues at coordinate 80,826,618 of NC_136489.1, read as the reverse complement.
CTACTTTGGTCCAGAGTGGAATTTCGGCAACCATGTTATACCAGTTATACCAAACGTTAGAACTTTCTTTTTACCCAAATCTAGCAAAATCCATGGTTGATGGTTGTTTACGTATTGAAGCAAGGTTGTAGGAGAGATAGTTTTTTGCTTTTGTTTGATATTTGGCTTTGTGATCGGATTTAATGCTTAGGCTGCTTTGAGGAGAGAAGTTCGTTATAGAAGAAGTATGAAAGATGTACGAGTTCGCATAATAGCGAAAAGACAAAGGCAACAATAAGTTTTCATTGAACAAAAGAAGTTTACAGAAAATGCAATGATAATCTCTTTCGTTTTCTCATTCTTTTTATTAAATAATATTTCAGCCTTTATTTTTATACTTTTAATGGTTTCTACTAATTAATCAGTTCTATTTATCAGCGAATGTATTGAATTTTCTGCTGGCCAATCATAATTTAATATATCACATTCCTGATGAATATAACATGTATATATATATATATATATATATATATATATATATATATATATATATATATACGTTTTATTTTTTTATTACCGTATCTTTCTGTTAAGTTACATTATTGTTTCGGCTACACGGCCGTTTTTATGGCCGTCTGTAGCGTCCTCAGACTTTTACAGAAATGTTCGCTATTTTGGGATGAAAGAGTGGAAGAGTGAATGAGGTCAGGGGGTGCGAGGAGGACGGAAGAGGATGAGAAGAAGGAAACAAGGAGGGAATGTGGGGGGGCGTTTGGTATGTCGATAATGTTTTAGTTTTGGGGTTTAAGGAACTTGTGGGGGAGGGTCTGAGAAGTTCATGTCTGGTGTGGCTGAGGGCATAGGCATACATGAGGGGAAGGGGAATATGTGGGGTGGCAGGAAGGGGGGTTACTTTAAAATTCGAGTCTTAGTGTTAAAGTTTTTAGCGTCTCGTTGGTGAGGTGATTTCTTGGTAAGTATGTCTTGAGCTGTTGGGTGTTCGCTTATGTTTTGAGGCGGGGGGAGGCTATGATTCGGTTTATTTATTTTAAGTTTTTATTTTGTTGACCTCATTCACTCTTCCACTCTTTCATCCCAAAATAGCGAATATTTCTGTAAAAGTCTAAGGATGCTACAGACAGCCAAAAAAAAAACGGCTGTGTAGCCGAAACAATAATGTAACTTAACAGAAAGATACGGTAAAAAAAATAAAATGCATATTTGCTCTACAACAGTATTTAGCACTTTCTTCAGTTTTTACTAATTACCATCTCCACTATATATATATATATATATATATATATATATATATATATATATAGAGAGAGAGAGAGAGAGAGAGAGAGAGAGGGGGGGGGAGAGAGAGAGAAAGAAAAAGACAGACAGATAGACAGACAGACAGAGATGAAGTAAGAGAAAAAGAGTGAGAGCGACAGAGAGAAAGAGGGGGGAGTAAGGAAACAAAACGCATCTTCACGTGGGTCCAAAGCAGATTATTTATTCGATGTTTTAAAATTTTCATTTTAAAGATGCTTAGAAGAGCTGACAAATTTGAATTTTATTAACACTACGGTGTAATTGCGCCTTAAAATCTCACCGGAAAGTTCTAACAGAAATGCATGAATAATAATAATAATAATAATAATAATAATAATAATAATAATAATAGTTAACAAAAATTGAAAAGTACTGTCAGATTGTAGATGTTTCCGTACCAGCAGACTATCGACTGAAGATCAATAAAGCGGAGAAGCAGGTCAACTGCATTAAACTGGCCAGAGCGCTTAAAGAGATATGAAAGGTAATAAGAAGTCAAAATAACACCACTAATAGTACGAGCGCTAGGAACGATGCTGAAAAACTTTGAAAATATAATAGGAGAGATTGGAATCAGAGGGATGTCTGAGAAGATACAACAGATAACAATAACGAAAACGGCCGACATATTACGGAAACCCCTTGAATGTAGAAACTAACACACGGGAGCTACAGGTGCAAGCCAGACATACAGAAACACAAAGAAACAACACAAGGAATCATGAAAAGTGAAACGGTATAATTTAACCCGATCTGCACCCTTGCCTTTCTTCACTTTTGTGTGTGTATGCGTGTGCGTGTGTGTATGCGTGTGTGTGTGCGTGTCACCATAAACTGACAGCACAGCAAATAATCAAGGAGAGTATGGGAGGATTGGAAGAACGAAGAGAGAATGTACTAGCCAGACCTCTGCGAGATGAGTGCAAAGATGACTGGAACTTTGGGAAGCTTCTTGTCGCCCAAAATTTCAGTGATGACCAATGGTCCCTGCCATTTAGAAATCAATAGTAAGCGACTATTGCGATAACGCAAATTCATCTGCAAACGTTGAGAGTACTGGAAATCTAGAGAGACTTGTTATCACTCCGATTCCAGAGAACACCACAGGTTTTTCTCAAAGAGTAATCTTTGATGATGACCTGTGTAACTACTCCTAGTGAATAAATACTATCATAACTTTATGTAGGGGTAATTTGGAGAAAAAATAGAATAAAATAAATAATATATTTACAAACAACATCTAAGTAAAACAAGAAACCACAATCAACGGACTACAAAAAGAAGATAAATTTGTAAATGATACGGAGTAGAACCTTAAAAGATGAAATCGATGGAATACTTTATAAATTTGGCCTTCGGGACAAGATCAAAGTGTAGTATCTGTTCTTCAGATGCTGCACTTCTATTTCTTGTTCTCTTTCGGTGGAGGAGAACTCCTTCACGACTGAGACAATTTTTATTTTTGTACCTTTTCTCCACGTTAAAAAACGACCCTGGTGTCTAACTCTGTCCCGTGGGGAGGCATAGTAAATAGGTACTTATAATGAAGAAAAAGTTCACAAGAAACATGAAGAACAAAAACAGGTGATTCTAACAAATAGGAGTAACTTAACAGATGTAAATACAAATGTGAACAGATTAAACAAAAATGGACCTGCGAAAACCATGAAAGTCTGAATTGTATATTACTATAGTATGTTTAAAATTTACTTCCTTAATTAAGGGAGTCTTAAGGGAACTCTGTTTACTTGGTGTTCAATAACTATAAATTAAATTCAAACAAATCTGAAATACTTAAATTGTAATGCAGTAGATTTTTTCACTCTTCATACGTCATAACATATTTGGAAATTGTTTATGGTAATAGGGGAATATTTATTAAATGAGGTTTAATGCCTAATCTTATATGTAACAATAAATGGAGGTTCTGAATATTTACAAAGGGATCCCACTGTCTTTTTACCAAATTGGAATGAAACTAAATAAAACTAAATATAGTCTACACTTGCCACCATTACTCTGTTCGATAATCTAAAACGATCGGTTTCTAAGTTTAGGGGATTATCTTACCCATAATATATATATATATATATATATATATATATTCTCCACAATAATATAAATACAACTTTGTGTGTGTTAGTTAGCACCTTATAGATTCTGAAACGTTTAAACAGATGTTTTTTTTTTAATTTACAGAACTTGAGTGAATAAGTCTGGGAGGGATCATAGTCTTACCTGAGAATACCTCCGATGATTGCCGATGATCTATAAAAACCGTTATTTTAATTTATCTATCATAGGTAAAGCCATTTTTCCATGTCATCATTTAGCAACAATGTTAGAACAACGGGCCGTGAAACTGTTACTGTGGTTAAGTTGATAACGTGTTGTTTTTTGGGGTTTTTTTTTACATGATGTTGTCTGTAGGTTTAAACTCCGCACGAAAATTTCTTAATGTTCTTTTTGTTAAAGAAGTTTATATGTATATATATATATATATATATATATATATATATATATATATAGTAGAATGGTACTTAATAAAAACTGAAGAAAGTGCTCAATACTGTTGTAGAGCAAATATGCGTTTATTTTTTATTACCGTATCTTTCTGTTAAGTTACATTATTGTTTCAGCTACCCGGCCGGTTTTTTTTGGGCGGTCTGTAGCTTCCTCAGACTTTTACAGAAAAACCTTATGACCACAAAAGTACATTCAACGATAAAAAACAGAAAGGCACGGTAATAAAAAATAAAACGTATATATATATATATATATATATATATATATATATATAACTACTTAATTTATTCACATAAAATTAATATACGAAGGTATAAATTTATGCATAAACTTTAAGTATTTACTTCAAAAGTGCTCAATACGTAGGTAGAGCTAGTTAATAAGTTATAAAATATATATAAAATATAATAATAATAATAATAATAATAAACCAACCCCGAACAAGAACAACCATACTAGAAATAAAAATACTAATAACGAACAAGATAAATGCAACTGTAGACACCGCACACTTTGCCCACTTAAAAATAAATATCTAACCAAAAGCGTAGTTTACCAGGCCACAATATTTGCGAAAGAAACCCCGAATAACAAGAAATATTACGTAGGTATGACTTCAAAACTCGATATTATGACCACAAATGTACATTCAACAATAAAAAACACCGTATGAAAACAACGCTAGCATATAAATACTGGAAACTCAAGGAAAGCGGAGATTCGCCGGTAGTCGAATGGAAAATAATAAGACAAGCTACCACGTGCAGGGACCTAGGCGACCCATGTAGATTATGCCTTCATGAAAAACTTGCTATCCTGTACTTTAAAGAAACCCAACATCTATTAAACTGTAGAAGAGAAATAGCAAACAACTGTGTTCACAAGATAAAATTTACTCTAGGATAGCGATACAAAATAATTTTAAAACTAACAAAAACAATAGAAAATAAACAAATAAATAAATTAAAAAAACATGAATATACATAAACGATCACACATATATGTATATATATATGTACATATATATGTACATATATGTATGTATATATATATATATTTTTATATATAAACTAACATAATATATATATGTGCATATATGTATGTACATATATATATATATGTATATATATGTATATATATATATATATATATATATTAATCCTCCAGAGAGACTATCCGCCCTCCTCACCAAACAAGTCTGGTGGGGAACCAGTTTAGTCGCCGGTGACCCGACCATGAGGCAGGTAGTACTGGGTTACATGGTACCAGTAGCATATGACATGACCTGACATGGTACCAGTAGCATATGACAAGACCTTCCAAAGGGCATATGAACTCTTTTTCTGGGTCAACGGCCAACTAGCACCGTGTATATTTGTGTGTGTATATGTGCATTGGGGTGGAGAAGGCTCCCGTAAGCCGTGATGAAGGCAACCTTTCCAGGAGAAGCAAATCTCTGATTTAAAAAACCATAAAGCGGGAGACCAGTACCCGCATTAAGCTGGTCTGCAGTTTAATTTGTTGCTAGCTATCTTGCTCTTGCTTGTTGCTGGATCTCAACATTTTGAACCGAGAGAGAGACTTAGCTGTCGTACAAAGCTAAGACTCTGTAACATCATCTTTGTATAGATACTCCCTCAGGCATTTGGGCTCCTGGATTTTAAATGTCTGAGGGAGTGGCACTCGTCTGACAAGACGTTGCAATCATCATATATATATATATATATATATATATATATATATATATATAAACTAACATAAAAAAACACTAACCTATATTTAAAACAGATCAAGAAACTAGATATCCAGGCTAAATTGAGCACACACAAAGGAATAGGTCACCCAGAGGGCAAATAGGCCTTTGTCCGATCAGTGCATGCTTATTGGCTGATAGGAAGCGCGCGTTGGATACTAGAAAGCTGATTGGCTAACTAAAATCTATATAAAAACGACAAACAACCACACAATTCGCGCATAAGCCGTAAGAGTCTCAGACTGGATGAAACGCGGAATATTCAGTGTAGCTTAATCGCCATATATATTTTATAACTTACTATATATATATATATATATATATATATATATATATATATATATATATATATATATATACTAGGAACAACTTACTATATATATATATATATATATATATATATATATATATATATAAAGGAAATTTGATGTACGTCTGTGAGTGTTCATTCCCCATTGAGTCGAAAACAGCTGAACCGATTTTTATAAAATTTTCCAGGGAAGTACTTTATGTGCCTAGCAATTCTCCTGAATAAGTTTTTTAAGGGAATGTCTTCGATAAGTATCGATAAACGACAATTGAAATAATCCGATGAAAGAGGTAATAAACAACTTTCACAGCCTAACATCACAAGTACATATGAAAAGTGTTATCACCACACAAGCCAAAAGGCCCGACATACAAAACCAGCAGTAGGTCCTTTGATATGGCAGGGGCGCGTTAAATGTGTCCTTTTTAAGTACAATTGAACCACAATACTTGAAATTATTATTTTAAAATTTAAATTCACGCTATTATACCTCGCACAACCAGTAAGGACAGGCATTTAAAATTTACAGTATGTTCTTTGATATGAGAGGTGCACCTTTCAACTGAGTGTCTCTGTTTCGGGCACAATTGACGTATACCACTTAATTTTTGCATTTAAAACTTTAATTCAAGTTATTATATATCAAAAAAAAAAATTTTAATCAACAGTAGGTTCTCCATAGTGCAATTTAGACTACAATATATTGTGAAATAAATCCCTGCGAGAAGCATGTTAAACTTATCTCCGGTGAACCCCGCTGTGTCCTTAATTAAAGCAGGCAATGAATCGATTTCATTGAAAAATGAGCGATCGAACCGATTTCGATGATAATAAAAAATATAGGAGTGTAAAATATTTGTTGATCATCATTCAGTCCCGGGCAACGTCGAGTCATCCTGTTAGTATGAACGATTACTGAATCATATAAACCCATTAAAATTCGGAATACTACAAATAAGACTATATATATAGTCATCCACATACAGTACTCGGCCCTGTCGGTGGGGCATTAGAATACGCCGACTGACCCCCTGCAGAGGTAAAAGTCCCTCAATTGGGATCCTGGATATCACCTTAAACTATATCCAGTGGTGAGGCCCCAGCTTGTGGGCTTTGGGGAGTGTGGAGCCACCCTTTAATTACCATTGCTCCCAGGTCCACTCTGACCCAGAGTGGTCGTACCTGTTAGGGTCCCAACTTAGGGTTAAATAGAAACCGACGTGAAAACAACAAATATATTCTATTAAAAAGATTTTTCTTCAAAATCTTTGGATTCGGCATTAAATAACCCGAAAAGGGTTGATATGCCGTAAAACAAAAACAACCAACCAACATACAGTACTATTTCACAGCTCATCAGTGCGGCTAAACAAGCAACTACTTCAAGCCGGGACCGAAACCCGATCGTCCAACCGACAGTCTGAGCTTCTAACCGTGGCGCTATACGGGCAGTGAATTAACGATGTTTTGACATTGTCCAAAGTACCTAAGGTCAATTTGTTTACACAAAGAGCATCGCTTCATACGCTAATGGTATTTGTATATCACTTCCTGAATGCTCAACCTAAGATAGCAGTCCAAAAAGTAGGCAGAAGCATTCCATACGTTTCTGTGGAATTATTCCAAATTTAAATAACCCGAAAAGGGTTGATATGCCGTAAAACAAAAACAACCAACTAACATACAGTACTATTTCACAGCTCATCAGTGCGGCTAAACAAGCAACTACTTCAAGCCGGGACCGAAACCCGATCGTCCAACCGACAGTCTGAGCTTCTAACCGTGGCGCTATACGGGCAGTGAATTAACGATGTTTTGACATTGTCCAAAGTACCTAAGGTCAATTTGTTTACACAAAGAGCATCGCTTCATACGCTAATGGTATTTGTATATCACTTCCTGAATGCTCAACCTAAGATAGCAGTCCAAAAAGTAGGCAGAAGCATTCCATACGTTTCTGTGGAATTATTCCAAATTTAAATAACCCGAAAAGGGTTGATATGCCGTAAAACAAAAACAACCAACCAACATACAGTACTATTTCACAGCTCATCAGTGCGGCTAAACAAGCAACTACTTCAAGCCGGGACCGAAACCCGATCGTCCAACCGACAGTCTGAGCTTCTAACCGTGGCGCTATACGGGCAGTGAATTAACGATGTTTTGACATTGTCCAAAGTACCTAAGGTCAATTTGTTTACACAAAGAGCATCGCTTCATACGCTAATGGTATTTGTATATCACTTCCTGAATGCTCAACCTAAGATAGCAGTCCAAAAAGTAGGCAGAAGCATTCCATACGTTTCTGTGGAATTATTCCAAATTTAAAACAGAATTTAATTTCGTATTGTTCTTCTAAAGTGTTCTCGCGTCCACATTGCATTTTCTAAATTCACTAGCTATAACAAGCAGGCTTTAGTAAAGTGCATTGCAATTCCTGCTGTAGTTGTGCATTTAAACCTGAAATCATAAAAATCGATCAGTCATCTCATACGATGTATAAGAATACCATGCTGACTCTCCATCTTTTTTAGGTTGTTCAAACAGTGATGGCACGTTAACTATTCTAAATGTAAACCAGAAAAGCCTTGTGTCTCTGTAAAGACGGTTGCTTTTTACTAGTATCGATAGATTCGCAAAGTCTTAGATGAAATTGCGAAAAATAGGTGGAGGTTACAGTAGAAAAAGCTGAGAAGAAAACGTTATGTGATCGTATTGAAGAGTCTTATGAGAGACAGAGAGAAAATGAGAGAGGGATGGAAAAAGAGAAAAGGGAGATAAATCACGGGTAAATAATGGGTTAAGAAAGAAATGAACAAAAACTGGGAAACTAAACATTTCTATTCAATCAAAACCAAAAGAAAGCATTGCCATTTTTAGAGATTTAAAAAGATCCTTGCCTTACCTAAATCCCTTACATTCTTTTTTCTTCTTCTTTTTTTGTTTTTGTAATTTATGTTCATAGTTTTATTTATTTATGTATTTATTTATTTACAAATACAAGTCATTATATTATTACGGTGCATCTATGAATTTATACACGCGA
>NC_136489.1:80750820-80817587 GCF_053919585.1 Euprymna scolopes | reverse complement strand
AATAAAATTGTGGGGTCTGTGTTCGCGCCTGGCTTCCCTAGAATGGAAATATACCACAAACTGCAACAGAGACATTTGATATCTATCAGTGTAAGTATATTTTTATAATTATGTTTCAGTTTGAAGAAATATTGTATGATAAAATCATGGGGTCTGCGTTCACGCTTGATCTTCATAGAATGAAAATGTGCCACAAATTATTTTACTCAAACTATATTTTAGGAAAATATTAAAACCAGTTGTATTTTAGATGGCGATTTAATATTATTAAATAAATGAAAGGACTAAATAATGAGGTAGATAGAGTATGCCACAGATAAAACATAGAGTTGGTTTTATGAAGTGTAAATGATGATAGTGGGAGGCAAGAATTACCTCCGTCGAAAAGGATTTGTTCTCCTCTGACTGACGTGGAAAGAACAGATACTGAATATTTAATTATTCATTCAACAAGAAAATTAAAATTCTTTTTCCATGATGGCTTTGGGTTCGATACCTCCAGATTTGAAGTTATTTCTTTACAAGCACACCCCTTTTCATAACCTTACATACTATCATACATCATCGTACATTTTCTTGGATTGTTCTTCATTAACCCAGTCAACGACGTGTACTTCTGCGCGCATATATATATATATATATATATATATATATATATATATATATACATATATATATATATATCTGCGGTGTTAGATACAAGGGTAAAATAACATATTCCATCCAAAATTCGGAATGGATACTACCTACCTTCGGACGTTTGGAGCAATAGCCATGGTTCTTCTATAGAAGAACACCTTATAAATAATCGTAATTGTGCTTCAAATTTTATTGCTGACTTTTTTTCTATTCGTACTAAGTCGCAACTCTCAACCATCTGACAATTCTAGAAACCATATACATTAAAACCCTGAGACCTTTTCTTTGCAAACAAAAAGCGAATCTCTTAGGGCTTAATCGGGTTTCTATTTAAAAGTAAGTTTCCCCGTTGTTTTTTGGTTTTATCCTTCTTTCCACGCTGCTAGTCTCCAATTCATCGTTCCCCTTGTTTTCCTTCTTTAAACGTGAATATTAGGCTTGATTTTAGCTCTGTTGAGCGAGCTTCGAAACCGGTCAGCTGTTATATTCATTTTTATTTTTTAATTTCACAATCTTCAATGTTTCCGAAAAAGTATAATATATATATATATATATATATATATATATATATATATATATATATATATATATACTATCAAAAGTATCCGTCGGTGACTGGGTTCAAAAACAGCCTACAGAAAATGAAGTCTGATTTATGAAAGTATGATAGGTTATGAAATGGAAGGGTTGTAAAGAGGTAGCTTCGAATTTGTGGGTATAAAAACCAAAGCAAAATATGATGAAAGTAAAAATAACATAGATAAACCCCATATTTTTTAGATCATACCTGTTCATACTAAAACATTTATCACAATATTAAAAAACCTTGTTAAACTTTGTGACATATTTCCATTCTATGGAAGTCAGGCGCGAACGAATACCCCATAATTTTATTATACCATATTTCTTCAAACTGAAACATAATTATCAAAGTATACTTACGCAGATAGATTTGAAAAGTCCTTATTAAAGTTTGTGCCTATTTCCATTCTATGGAGGCCAGGCGCGAACGCAGACCCCACAATTTTATTATACTATCCCTATTTAAGTTAAAACATACTTATCAAAGTATTATTATGTACATCTATATCAAAAAATACTTGCAAACGTTTTTTTTTTTTTGTTATTGTTAAATTTTTTATTTCCATATTTTGTGGACCAGGCGCGAACGCAGACCCCACAATTTTAATGAATCATCATTATGCCAGATCAAATATACCCATTCCTCTGTCTCGATACATCTTCTATCATTATATGTGATCAGTTTTCTATAATAGTAAACCATATAGGAGCCTATTCGTGACCAGACACACACACAGACGTTCAGCTTTATATTATAGATGTATGAATACCGGTCGTTTAGGTCATATTATATTAATCAAAGCATGTTAAGCAAACAAATTAACATTATACGAAAACATCATATAACATAAGAATTACCAATGCATGTTTATAATAGTATGAATAATATAAATTGATTGGTCTAAACGCTATAAAATGTATGAGCTTTGAATTCAATTATATATATATATATATATATATATATACATGTATATATATATATATATATATATATATATATTGTATTATATTATTAAAGCATTAACCAAGGGCAAACAACGCAGTTTTTTTAATGTAAATATGTTAGCTAATATGAAAAAAACAACTGGATCTGGCATTTTATTTTCAAGGAGGTGATGTTTCATCAATATTTCCGTGGAGCTCCGGGATTTTTTTTTCATATTCAAAACTGACGATCTATTTACTAATATTGATATTAGATTTATTTATGAAGACCAGGGTTTATTTTGGGAGCAAATTAATATTGCAATGGAAAGGAATTAAATTGACATACAAAACAGAAAAAAACTTTTTTGGGTATATTGAATAGTGTTCCTATATAACTTTATTTTTCATCGTTTAAACTTTATCTACAGAGTGACCCAAAAAACACAAAAAACATAGAAAGTATATATATATATATATATATATATATATAGAGAGAGAGAGAGAGGAGAGAGAGAGAGAGAGAGAGAGAGAACATGTGCTGTCGAACGGAGAAAAAAAGGCCAAAGACCCTAGAGTTTTATATGATGTTTTAAATATAATAAACTAGTTATGACCAAAGTTTCATTTCATTCGGACAAAACACTAAGAAACGGGGCCTAATTAGAGGTTGGGCCCGTTTGTTTTGGGTCGCCCTATATATGTATATATACATATACATATATACAAATATGTTTTATATATATATATATGTAATATATATATATATATTGTGCGCGTGTGTATATATATGTGTGTGTATGTGTGTGTGTGTGTGTGTGTGTGTTATTATATCGCTTACAAACAAGAAACATCTTTTAAAATGCATGTAAACGAAGAATTTTAATATTAGTCACTGAGACGAGAATGTATCTGTCTTTGCTTCATGCGCGAGGCCTGCGGTTTTGTTACAAGAAATGTAAACTCGCAAACAGGACACGACACTTACAAATAATACCTGTAGAAATACGCTATTCTAAATTTCTTAATGAAAAGCTATGGCAGGCCGATCAAATAACAATTTAAACAGGATAGCAATCTAATACGAGGAAATAATTTAAGTTACTATCGGTCATTTCGAAGGCGTCGTAAAATATTTCTAAGTGTGTCATGAGAAACAATTATAATACAAGACAAGCTTATACGTAATTTTTTAATGGTAAACAATTTCTAATTTTCTGTTTTTCTCATTTAAACAATAATTAGATCCGTTCTTATGACTATTACTAGTACATTAATAATACACTGATAGTGACTATGCGAATAATGGCCTACATTACAAAAGATATATTTTATATGAAATCTATACCGTAAGTCTGCGGCATATGTACGGTTCATGTTGGGAAGTCAGCAGTTTAAAAATGGGGCATAAGAAGAAAGTTGAAAATCAGAATTATTGTAACGTAGTATACACGTTTACATACGTGTTTACATGTAAGCACTCAGAACCCAACACGTTGTATACTCAAACGCAACAGAGACAATGAATATGAAAGTACACTTATTCCAGGTTTTATGAAAAATACTTTTATTACTCATTTCCCCGCCATACGTGACTTATCGTTACTGCTGTGGTGCCATCGTCGCCTCTAATGTGAGCGTCTTTTCTAACGTGCTCATTCCTTCTGACCCCTGTCCTCTCGAACCTGATCGTTGGTCTATGCACGCGTTCTTTTTACAGTCTTTCCTTTTGCTTGCCGTGGCATCACTTCGCACATTGCTCGGCATTTGCATACGCACGTTCGCACTCTGTTTCACGAGTAAAGCAGACTATTATAAGGTGTAAAAATGTATGTGTATACCATATTTTCAGCTGGTTTTGTATTATTAGAATGTGTTTGCGTTTTGAAGAACTTGACAAGATTATTTTTGAAGACATTCCGTAATTCACAAGTCAAATTTTAATAATTTGTTAAAGATGAGCTATTAGATATGTTTTCCTACGATATTTCATCACTTTACGGATCTATATGATCGAATCCAGCCGCTTTAACTTTTGTAAAAACAGGGTTTATTTGAATTATTAACATGTTCAATTTTTATTAATTGATAGCATTAGATTAAAATCGTATATACAATTTTTCAACATACCCCATTTAAGTCTATCAGCAACAAAAATAAATCTTCTACAATAAAACATTTCTCTCCATTAATTAATAATTCTTACCAGCGAGCAAGACATTGTTTGTTGTGTATGAAAAACAATGACCAAAGCCGTTTAGAAATGTGGGAATAATTGGAAAGCATGCAAACACACATATTATTTCCAAAATTATATGTAGAGAAATATATAGGAAATAAGTATGTATACTTGCACGTATATTTCTTTAGATGCTAAATTTTTCTAGCGTAACAGACAGAGGAACGTGATGTTCGGTAGAAATGATCCATGACTTCTGTGCACATTGTCCTACGAAATACATATTTTTATTTTACATTATAAACGATGCAACGCGTGTATCTACGTTGACTTTCTTATTGCTTGCAATTAGGTAACTGTTATCAGTCAATCCTCCAGAAACACACCAGTTTACTGATATATTTTCAAATGAAATCATCAATACAATGGAAAAAGAAAATACTTCACCAATGCAAGAGCAAACACAGTTTATTTAACTTGACACTATACCTTTGTTTGAGCTTCCAGTGATACATTAGGGTTCACAGAAATATCGAAAACTCTCCCCGCATTGTTGTTGATTCTATTATAACCGATCCATCAATCGATACGTCCAGTGTCTATATAGATTTACTATTCAAAGCAAATATGTTGGCTAAGATTTTCTCTATTTGTACCTCTACCCAAATATTAAAAAAAAATATTAGTCACATAATTCCTATTTTTACTTTTTTATAATTCATTTCATTAAGTGTTTCCTAAACGCGTACTCAACTATAATACGATAGGAAAGAATATTACAATAGAGTTATTGAAATAATTGTTGGTACATTTACTGTTTAAATCGTCCTTGGGGAACACCTGTTGTTTCTATGAATGAATAATTATTTTACCTCCGTACAATGTACTAGATGCAATATTATGATTTACATTCTCAATTTACGATTCCGGATAGTTTCAAATTACATAGAAAAAAAACTAAACGATTGTTCATTCTGTTTACGTATATCTGGCGTGAATGCAGATAAAATGATATTAGTTTACATCATTAGCACATTAAATATGCGTATTAAAATGATGGATATGCTATTGGAAGCAAATACTGAAAATTATTTCGGATTTTTGTAAAACCATATAAGAAAACATTGTCCACACATACATAACACACACACACACACACACACACACACATATATATATATATATATATATATATATATATATATATATATATATATATATATATATAAACTATGAATAAGCAGACAACCTTTTAGAAACACGTTAAAATTCAACTATTTTATTAAAAGAAAAATCGTCCAAATTTATAGTTCCTTTTCTTTTTATTTAAGTTGAAATATTTATTTCTAAATAATTTTGGATAGTACCATATCCATCAACAGAGGAAGAAAGAGTGCTTATGTTTGTTTTATGTGTGTGCTTTTTTTTGTTTTTTGTTTTATTAGCAAAATACAAAGGCGGCATTCTTGTATTGTGTCACGCTGGGCTGATGTTTAACGCACGAGGTGTGGTTCAATTCTTCAGTGTGAGTTTTAAGCTCGTGTTCGCTTTAATAATATCAAGTTGGTACTGGAGCTCTGGAGGCATAATCAAATATTTTAAAGCTTTGAATACGCAGACATACTGAAGTCATATGACCCTGCAAAAACATTTGTGAACCTCCGTTTTGTTTTTAGCTGAGATATTTACAATTTTTGACAAATATATCGAACTTTATTTTTTTCATATAATACAAGGACTATGAGCTCTGGAAAACCTTTTTTTCGCAAACAGATTACTAGAAAAAAAAGCCATCATATTTGCAAAATTGTCCCGTCTTAACAAATAGTTTAAAATGCACAGTAAATATTAAAGGTAGGTCACGTGCTTAAACTCGCAGGACAACGTCAGCACATAAAGAAGAAATCATTGACTCTCACACTAGCATGGTGAAATGATGTCAGATGACAAAACGGGCGAAAATCAGGAAAATCGGGGCTTAACTTGATCAGACGTGAAAGATGACAATATTAGTCCCGGCTATCGGTTTGTCCATTAAGCTATTATTTTGTTATTCATCTATTTCTATCTAAAAATTGATACATTGTGTTTTTGTTTTTGGAAAATTTCGCTTGAAATTGTATAACCATAAAAACATAACCCGATAAAAATTCGTTTTTCTCATACGAGGTACTGTAAAATGCCACGTGTATTTCTGCAAAAATTGTACTTCTTTACAAATATCTTAGAGTACAGTTGTTAAGTACTAAAAGTCAGCAAGTAATAATTTCAGGATTTACATTCACAGGATAAACATTAAAACGTAAGCAGGAACAAAAAGTTTAAGTATGTATATATGTGAAGTTTTTTCTAGAGAGGTATCGACGTTCTACTACATACAGCGTATGTTCTTCCCAAATGGTTACCCTTCCGGTACTAAGCAGGCTGAACGTTCTTTAACCCCAATGATTACACGAGAACCGATTGCGCTAATCCACTCTTTGCTGAGATGACACGAAGAAAAACTCCAGAGACGATCTTGAATGGATTGTGCTGGTTCAGGTGCCCGCAGTGGCTAACGTTTTATCACACACGTATAATTTAATTGAATTGCAAATAATTTGTTATATTACGTCAATAATAGACATTTATTTAATAATTAGGACGGCCCGTGGACCAGCGTTGCCCGGTGAAAATATGTCCCCCACCCCACCTGTCAACAAGTAAAAATAAAAATTAAAAAACACAGAACAAGCTAGGTAACATACAAATATCCGTGCATGAGGTCGCCAAGCTAATAAAAAACCTAGATTCCAGTAAAGCAACTGGCCCTGATGGCATCCCAATTATAGTGTTAAAAAAGCTTCAACCAGAACTTGCTCCCATACTTACGAAACTATTTAAGCGTTGCCTTAAGGAGAAGTGCTTTCCGACTTCCTGGAAGACCTCATCAGTTTGACCTGTATTTAAGAATTCAGGTGATAAGTCATCTCCCTCTCAGTACAGACCAATAAGTCTTTTCTGTGTTATGAGTAAGTTGCTGGAATCAATATTAAATAGATAAATAGTCAACCACCTCAGCAGGAATAACCTTCTTAGTGACACACAATATGGTTTCCGCTCTGCAAGATCTACCGCAGATGTGCTGACGGTTATATCCCGCAGGATTAGTGAATCTCTTGACAAAGGCTTCCTTTCTAGGGCAATTGCTCTTGACATATCAAAGGCCTTTGACAAAGTATGGCATAAGGGTCTACTTCACAAGATTTCCAGCTACGGTATAACTGGAAATGTTTTCTCAATCATTAAATCATTTCTCTCCGATAGGCTCATAAGAGTAGTGGTAGATGGACAAAAATCGGAGGCCTGAAATATAAATGCTGGAGTCCCTCAGGGGTCAATACTGGGCCCAACTCTCTTCCTGATCTACATCAATAACCTCCCTAAACACATACTTAAATCATTCGTTGACATCTATGCTGATGATACGACCATCTATGGCAACACATCAAAGGCTGTAAATGACGAAGTTCTCTCGGATTCTCTCTCCTCTGATCTCGAGCGCGTGGTTCAGTGGGGGAAGATGTGGCTAGTTACCTTTAATGCATCCAAAACCAAACTCCTATCCTTACATCATCAACGCTCTGATCCCCAGCTGGCATCAATTGTGATGGATGGCTCTCGTCTGGGTGAGGCCCCGTGTTTTGACAAGCTTCTGGGTTTGACCTTTACTCCTGATCTTAAATGGAACACGTACATCAAGTCTGTTGCCAAGGTCGCTGGAAAGATGGTGGGATCCTTCTACCGCTCCAGAAGATATCTCACTACTGATGCAATTCTCTATCTATATAAAAGCCAAGTACGTCCAAGGATGGAATACTGTTGCCATATCTGGGCAGGAGCTGCCAAAAACAGCCTATCATGCCTTGACAGAGTACAAAATAGACTTCGTGGTTCAGTGGGGGTGCCCTTTTCTCTACCCTGCAACCCCTCTCCCACAGAAGAAACGTTGCGAGCCTATCTTTGTTTTATCGTTATTTTCATGGCAGGTGCTCGTCTGAACTCCAATCCCTGGTCCCCCCTCGCCAATCTTTCACGAAAAACACCCGTCTAGCTGAATCCACTGTGAAAAATTTTCCCCACTCTATATCTGTGCCTAAATCAAAACGCGGATTTCATGAGCAAAGCTTCTTTCTTAGAACTGCACGCCTGTGGAACTCTGTTCCGTCTGCCTGCTTCCCTCCGGACTACAACTAGGATGTCTTCAAGTCTAATGTTAACAAATTCCTAATGAACCGCCCCCCTAATTAAACACTTCATAAAATCTCCTCACTAACGTAATGTACTTGCAATAACCCTTATCCCCGAGTGGCTTCCGGGCCTTGATAAGTGGTGATCACTGTGTAAAAAAAAAAAAGTTGTTAGTTGGATCCACTGCCTGTCGATTATAATGTCAGCCGTGGTCAAATTGAATGTATCTTGGCAATGTACAGACGCATTTCATATATATTTATATATTGAAGTGTATATCTTCCAAGTAATTGCGTATATGTTAATATGATTTTTTTGCCCCCAAAAAACAGAATTTTAAGAAAAGAAATATTTAGAGGGGACAGAGATCACAGTATAGTATCTTTTCTGGTACTGCATCTCACCTTGAACGGTGAAGGAGAAATACTGTTAGACTGAGGCAATTTATATGTTTGTTCCTATTCAGCGTGCAACGCAACTAAATGAGAGCTAACGTTTGTATTGTAGTCACGTGTCAAACTGTAATTTATTTTATGTTTCAACCATATTTTTTGATTTAGCATAATAATAATTCAATGAAAACGCAACTAATTGGGAGTTAATCTTTTCAATTGAGTCACGTGCTAAAGTGTAAGTTTGATTATATTTTAAGTTGTCATTGTTGTGCTAAATTATTTAAAAAAGTACACTTTCGTAGTTTGTGAATTATATATTTTTGTTGTATTTTTTGTTTTGTTGTATTTTGTTTTGTTTTTTTAATGATAAATCCTAATGGTAATGTTGACCAAGTACTTAAATAATACGTGTTTGTATAATAAGCCAAAAAGACATTAAGCTGAAAAATGTTTTATGTAAAAAAAAAAGAGTGCATTGATAAAAAAATAAGATAAAAGTAGTCCGTAACAGTTCTGGATTAGTTTTGCGCTGCAATGTATTTTAATGCTCTTATTACGTTCGAAAAAATAATAACCGTTATTGTATTCTTTAATGTAAACATGGAAACGTTCTCTATGGAAATGTAACGAATTTGTTTATTTTTAAATCACCGTGTTTTTGGATTTTTTTGCCGAAAAAGAAAAAAAAACGGAATTCTAAGAAAAGAAATATGTTGGGGGCCGAGATCACAGTGTAGTATATGTTCTGGTACTGTATCTCACCTTTTCTGACCTCTATCAGTGCAGGAGAAATCTTTCTAGATTGAGTCAATATGCATTTTGTGCGTCCTCACAGAGAGCAACGCACCTTTTAATTTAGTCACATGTTAAAGTGTATGTTTTATTATATGTTGAAGTCTTCGTCGTGATGCAATTGAAGAAAAACATATTTTCGTATTTTGTAAAGTGTAAAATCTGTTGTGCTGTATTTATTATTTATTCATTTATTTTTTGTGATGATAAATCCTGATGGTCTTCTTGGCCGAGTTATTAAGTAATACTTGCTGGTATAATAAGCCAGCAATAAAAATAAGTTGAAAAGTGTTCTAATGCAAAAACAATAGTGCATCCCCCAAAAAGTAGAAGCAGTTAGTAACCGTTCTGAATTACTTTTGCGGTGCAATGTACTTAAATGCTTTTATTGGGATCGAACAACAATAACCGTTATTGTGTGTGTTTTTTTTTTATAACGGAAACATGGAACCCTTCCGTAACGCAATGTAACCAATGGGTTCGTAAAGTACTGAACTGTAAGATAATACTTGATGTTAAATATTTTAATTATATGCTTTTTTTGGATTATCCTTTTTTGTTGGCAATTCTTAAACGTAAATCTGTTATAATAGTTAATGTTTGTCGCTTCTTTCATTCCTAACAGAATAAAGAGCATGTAAAATTTTCCGTAAATAAGTAGTATTTCTGCGAAACAAAGTTTGTGTGTAATAAGGAGAACACAATCGTAGTGCTAAAAAAATGTGCAATCCGAATTAAGCTGAGGCGAATTCATTAATTAGTTAGTGTAAAATGGGAACATTATGTTTATGTATGTAATAACCAATTAATGGCGGTTCAAGCTCAGTACGATAAGAAAATGTAGAATTTTCCCCGGTGTCAACTGATAGCGGTAAGAGCACTAAAAAATAAGAGAGATGTGGCGATTGTGATTGTTTTTCATGGGATATAATGTAACATTTTATTAGCACGAGTGAATGTGGCAGAAATAGTGGTCGTAAGTTACATAAAATAGTGACTATTAGGAAAGATGTATTGAATTTACATGTGGTATGTGCTGTTGAAAACTTACGCTACTTTGGTCCAGAGTGGAATTTCGGCAACCATGTTATACCAGTTATACCAAACGTTAGAACTTTCTTTTTACCCAAATCTAGCAAAATCCATGGTTGATGGTTGTTTACGTATTGAAGCAAGGTTGTAGGAGAGATAGTTTTTTGCTTTTGTTTGATATTTGGCTTTGTGATCGGATTTAATGCTTAGGCTGCTTTGAGGAGAGAAGTTCGTTATAGAAGAAGTATGAAAGATGTACGAGTTCGCATAATAGCGAAAAGACAAAGGCAACAATAAGTTTTCATTGAACAAAAGAAGTTTACAGAAAATGCAATGATAATCTCTTTCGTTTTCTCATTCTTTTTATTAAATAATATTTCAGCCTTTATTTTTATACTTTTAATGGTTTCTACTAATTAATCAGTTCTATTTATCAGCGAATGTATTGAATTTTCTGCTGGCCAATCATAATTTAATATATCACATTCCTGATGAATATAACATGTATATATATATATATATATATATATATATATATATATATATATATATATATACGTTTTATTTTTTTATTACCGTATCTTTCTGTTAAGTTACATTATTGTTTCGGCTACACGGCCGTTTTTATGGCCGTCTGTAGCGTCCTCAGACTTTTACAGAAATGTTCGCTATTTTGGGATGAAAGAGTGGAAGAGTGAATGAGGTCAGGGGGTGCGAGGAGGACGGAAGAGGATGAGAAGAAGGAAACAAGGAGGGAATGTGGGGGGGCGTTTGGTATGTCGATAATGTTTTAGTTTTGGGGTTTAAGGAACTTGTGGGGGAGGGTCTGAGAAGTTCATGTCTGGTGTGGCTGAGGGCATAGGCATACATGAGGGGAAGGGGAATATGTGGGGTGGCAGGAAGGGGGGTTACTTTAAAATTCGAGTCTTAGTGTTAAAGTTTTTAGCGTCTCGTTGGTGAGGTGATTTCTTGGTAAGTATGTCTTGAGCTGTTGGGTGTTCGCTTATGTTTTGAGGCGGGGGGAGGCTATGATTCGGTTTATTTATTTTAAGTTTTTATTTTGTTGACCTCATTCACTCTTCCACTCTTTCATCCCAAAATAGCGAATATTTCTGTAAAAGTCTAAGGATGCTACAGACAGCCAAAAAAAAAACGGCTGTGTAGCCGAAACAATAATGTAACTTAACAGAAAGATACGGTAAAAAAAATAAAATGCATATTTGCTCTACAACAGTATTTAGCACTTTCTTCAGTTTTTACTAATTACCATCTCCACTATATATATATATATATATATATATATATATATATATATATATAGAGAGAGAGAGAGAGAGAGAGAGAGAGAGGGGGGGGGAGAGAGAGAGAAAGAAAAAGACAGACAGATAGACAGACAGACAGAGATGAAGTAAGAGAAAAAGAGTGAGAGCGACAGAGAGAAAGAGGGGGGAGTAAGGAAACAAAACGCATCTTCACGTGGGTCCAAAGCAGATTATTTATTCGATGTTTTAAAATTTTCATTTTAAAGATGCTTAGAAGAGCTGACAAATTTGAATTTTATTAACACTACGGTGTAATTGCGCCTTAAAATCTCACCGGAAAGTTCTAACAGAAATGCATGAATAATAATAATAATAATAATAATAATAATAATAATAATAATAATAGTTAACAAAAATTGAAAAGTACTGTCAGATTGTAGATGTTTCCGTACCAGCAGACTATCGACTGAAGATCAATAAAGCGGAGAAGCAGGTCAACTGCATTAAACTGGCCAGAGCGCTTAAAGAGATATGAAAGGTAATAAGAAGTCAAAATAACACCACTAATAGTACGAGCGCTAGGAACGATGCTGAAAAACTTTGAAAATATAATAGGAGAGATTGGAATCAGAGGGATGTCTGAGAAGATACAACAGATAACAATAACGAAAACGGCCGACATATTACGGAAACCCCTTGAATGTAGAAACTAACACACGGGAGCTACAGGTGCAAGCCAGACATACAGAAACACAAAGAAACAACACAAGGAATCATGAAAAGTGAAACGGTATAATTTAACCCGATCTGCACCCTTGCCTTTCTTCACTTTTGTGTGTGTATGCGTGTGCGTGTGTGTATGCGTGTGTGTGTGCGTGTCACCATAAACTGACAGCACAGCAAATAATCAAGGAGAGTATGGGAGGATTGGAAGAACGAAGAGAGAATGTACTAGCCAGACCTCTGCGAGATGAGTGCAAAGATGACTGGAACTTTGGGAAGCTTCTTGTCGCCCAAAATTTCAGTGATGACCAATGGTCCCTGCCATTTAGAAATCAATAGTAAGCGACTATTGCGATAACGCAAATTCATCTGCAAACGTTGAGAGTACTGGAAATCTAGAGAGACTTGTTATCACTCCGATTCCAGAGAACACCACAGGTTTTTCTCAAAGAGTAATCTTTGATGATGACCTGTGTAACTACTCCTAGTGAATAAATACTATCATAACTTTATGTAGGGGTAATTTGGAGAAAAAATAGAATAAAATAAATAATATATTTACAAACAACATCTAAGTAAAACAAGAAACCACAATCAACGGACTACAAAAAGAAGATAAATTTGTAAATGATACGGAGTAGAACCTTAAAAGATGAAATCGATGGAATACTTTATAAATTTGGCCTTCGGGACAAGATCAAAGTGTAGTATCTGTTCTTCAGATGCTGCACTTCTATTTCTTGTTCTCTTTCGGTGGAGGAGAACTCCTTCACGACTGAGACAATTTTTATTTTTGTACCTTTTCTCCACGTTAAAAAACGACCCTGGTGTCTAACTCTGTCCCGTGGGGAGGCATAGTAAATAGGTACTTATAATGAAGAAAAAGTTCACAAGAAACATGAAGAACAAAAACAGGTGATTCTAACAAATAGGAGTAACTTAACAGATGTAAATACAAATGTGAACAGATTAAACAAAAATGGACCTGCGAAAACCATGAAAGTCTGAATTGTATATTACTATAGTATGTTTAAAATTTACTTCCTTAATTAAGGGAGTCTTAAGGGAACTCTGTTTACTTGGTGTTCAATAACTATAAATTAAATTCAAACAAATCTGAAATACTTAAATTGTAATGCAGTAGATTTTTTCACTCTTCATACGTCATAACATATTTGGAAATTGTTTATGGTAATAGGGGAATATTTATTAAATGAGGTTTAATGCCTAATCTTATATGTAACAATAAATGGAGGTTCTGAATATTTACAAAGGGATCCCACTGTCTTTTTACCAAATTGGAATGAAACTAAATAAAACTAAATATAGTCTACACTTGCCACCATTACTCTGTTCGATAATCTAAAACGATCGGTTTCTAAGTTTAGGGGATTATCTTACCCATAATATATATATATATATATATATATATATATTCTCCACAATAATATAAATACAACTTTGTGTGTGTTAGTTAGCACCTTATAGATTCTGAAACGTTTAAACAGATGTTTTTTTTTTAATTTACAGAACTTGAGTGAATAAGTCTGGGAGGGATCATAGTCTTACCTGAGAATACCTCCGATGATTGCCGATGATCTATAAAAACCGTTATTTTAATTTATCTATCATAGGTAAAGCCATTTTTCCATGTCATCATTTAGCAACAATGTTAGAACAACGGGCCGTGAAACTGTTACTGTGGTTAAGTTGATAACGTGTTGTTTTTTGGGGTTTTTTTTTACATGATGTTGTCTGTAGGTTTAAACTCCGCACGAAAATTTCTTAATGTTCTTTTTGTTAAAGAAGTTTATATGTATATATATATATATATATATATATATATATATATATATATAGTAGAATGGTACTTAATAAAAACTGAAGAAAGTGCTCAATACTGTTGTAGAGCAAATATGCGTTTATTTTTTATTACCGTATCTTTCTGTTAAGTTACATTATTGTTTCAGCTACCCGGCCGGTTTTTTTTGGGCGGTCTGTAGCTTCCTCAGACTTTTACAGAAAAACCTTATGACCACAAAAGTACATTCAACGATAAAAAACAGAAAGGCACGGTAATAAAAAATAAAACGTATATATATATATATATATATATATATATATATATATAACTACTTAATTTATTCACATAAAATTAATATACGAAGGTATAAATTTATGCATAAACTTTAAGTATTTACTTCAAAAGTGCTCAATACGTAGGTAGAGCTAGTTAATAAGTTATAAAATATATATAAAATATAATAATAATAATAATAATAATAAACCAACCCCGAACAAGAACAACCATACTAGAAATAAAAATACTAATAACGAACAAGATAAATGCAACTGTAGACACCGCACACTTTGCCCACTTAAAAATAAATATCTAACCAAAAGCGTAGTTTACCAGGCCACAATATTTGCGAAAGAAACCCCGAATAACAAGAAATATTACGTAGGTATGACTTCAAAACTCGATATTATGACCACAAATGTACATTCAACAATAAAAAACACCGTATGAAAACAACGCTAGCATATAAATACTGGAAACTCAAGGAAAGCGGAGATTCGCCGGTAGTCGAATGGAAAATAATAAGACAAGCTACCACGTGCAGGGACCTAGGCGACCCATGTAGATTATGCCTTCATGAAAAACTTGCTATCCTGTACTTTAAAGAAACCCAACATCTATTAAACTGTAGAAGAGAAATAGCAAACAACTGTGTTCACAAGATAAAATTTACTCTAGGATAGCGATACAAAATAATTTTAAAACTAACAAAAACAATAGAAAATAAACAAATAAATAAATTAAAAAAACATGAATATACATAAACGATCACACATATATGTATATATATATGTACATATATATGTACATATATGTATGTATATATATATATATTTTTATATATAAACTAACATAATATATATATGTGCATATATGTATGTACATATATATATATATGTATATATATGTATATATATATATATATATATATATTAATCCTCCAGAGAGACTATCCGCCCTCCTCACCAAACAAGTCTGGTGGGGAACCAGTTTAGTCGCCGGTGACCCGACCATGAGGCAGGTAGTACTGGGTTACATGGTACCAGTAGCATATGACATGACCTGACATGGTACCAGTAGCATATGACAAGACCTTCCAAAGGGCATATGAACTCTTTTTCTGGGTCAACGGCCAACTAGCACCGTGTATATTTGTGTGTGTATATGTGCATTGGGGTGGAGAAGGCTCCCGTAAGCCGTGATGAAGGCAACCTTTCCAGGAGAAGCAAATCTCTGATTTAAAAAACCATAAAGCGGGAGACCAGTACCCGCATTAAGCTGGTCTGCAGTTTAATTTGTTGCTAGCTATCTTGCTCTTGCTTGTTGCTGGATCTCAACATTTTGAACCGAGAGAGAGACTTAGCTGTCGTACAAAGCTAAGACTCTGTAACATCATCTTTGTATAGATACTCCCTCAGGCATTTGGGCTCCTGGATTTTAAATGTCTGAGGGAGTGGCACTCGTCTGACAAGACGTTGCAATCATCATATATATATATATATATATATATATATATATATATATATAAACTAACATAAAAAAACACTAACCTATATTTAAAACAGATCAAGAAACTAGATATCCAGGCTAAATTGAGCACACACAAAGGAATAGGTCACCCAGAGGGCAAATAGGCCTTTGTCCGATCAGTGCATGCTTATTGGCTGATAGGAAGCGCGCGTTGGATACTAGAAAGCTGATTGGCTAACTAAAATCTATATAAAAACGACAAACAACCACACAATTCGCGCATAAGCCGTAAGAGTCTCAGACTGGATGAAACGCGGAATATTCAGTGTAGCTTAATCGCCATATATATTTTATAACTTACTATATATATATATATATATATATATATATATATATATATATATATATATATATATATACTAGGAACAACTTACTATATATATATATATATATATATATATATATATATATATATAAAGGAAATTTGATGTACGTCTGTGAGTGTTCATTCCCCATTGAGTCGAAAACAGCTGAACCGATTTTTATAAAATTTTCCAGGGAAGTACTTTATGTGCCTAGCAATTCTCCTGAATAAGTTTTTTAAGGGAATGTCTTCGATAAGTATCGATAAACGACAATTGAAATAATCCGATGAAAGAGGTAATAAACAACTTTCACAGCCTAACATCACAAGTACATATGAAAAGTGTTATCACCACACAAGCCAAAAGGCCCGACATACAAAACCAGCAGTAGGTCCTTTGATATGGCAGGGGCGCGTTAAATGTGTCCTTTTTAAGTACAATTGAACCACAATACTTGAAATTATTATTTTAAAATTTAAATTCACGCTATTATACCTCGCACAACCAGTAAGGACAGGCATTTAAAATTTACAGTATGTTCTTTGATATGAGAGGTGCACCTTTCAACTGAGTGTCTCTGTTTCGGGCACAATTGACGTATACCACTTAATTTTTGCATTTAAAACTTTAATTCAAGTTATTATATATCAAAAAAAAAAATTTTAATCAACAGTAGGTTCTCCATAGTGCAATTTAGACTACAATATATTGTGAAATAAATCCCTGCGAGAAGCATGTTAAACTTATCTCCGGTGAACCCCGCTGTGTCCTTAATTAAAGCAGGCAATGAATCGATTTCATTGAAAAATGAGCGATCGAACCGATTTCGATGATAATAAAAAATATAGGAGTGTAAAATATTTGTTGATCATCATTCAGTCCCGGGCAACGTCGAGTCATCCTGTTAGTATGAACGATTACTGAATCATATAAACCCATTAAAATTCGGAATACTACAAATAAGACTATATATATAGTCATCCACATACAGTACTCGGCCCTGTCGGTGGGGCATTAGAATACGCCGACTGACCCCCTGCAGAGGTAAAAGTCCCTCAATTGGGATCCTGGATATCACCTTAAACTATATCCAGTGGTGAGGCCCCAGCTTGTGGGCTTTGGGGAGTGTGGAGCCACCCTTTAATTACCATTGCTCCCAGGTCCACTCTGACCCAGAGTGGTCGTACCTGTTAGGGTCCCAACTTAGGGTTAAATAGAAACCGACGTGAAAACAACAAATATATTCTATTAAAAAGATTTTTCTTCAAAATCTTTGGATTCGGCATTAAATAACCCGAAAAGGGTTGATATGCCGTAAAACAAAAACAACCAACCAACATACAGTACTATTTCACAGCTCATCAGTGCGGCTAAACAAGCAACTACTTCAAGCCGGGACCGAAACCCGATCGTCCAACCGACAGTCTGAGCTTCTAACCGTGGCGCTATACGGGCAGTGAATTAACGATGTTTTGACATTGTCCAAAGTACCTAAGGTCAATTTGTTTACACAAAGAGCATCGCTTCATACGCTAATGGTATTTGTATATCACTTCCTGAATGCTCAACCTAAGATAGCAGTCCAAAAAGTAGGCAGAAGCATTCCATACGTTTCTGTGGAATTATTCCAAATTTAAATAACCCGAAAAGGGTTGATATGCCGTAAAACAAAAACAACCAACTAACATACAGTACTATTTCACAGCTCATCAGTGCGGCTAAACAAGCAACTACTTCAAGCCGGGACCGAAACCCGATCGTCCAACCGACAGTCTGAGCTTCTAACCGTGGCGCTATACGGGCAGTGAATTAACGATGTTTTGACATTGTCCAAAGTACCTAAGGTCAATTTGTTTACACAAAGAGCATCGCTTCATACGCTAATGGTATTTGTATATCACTTCCTGAATGCTCAACCTAAGATAGCAGTCCAAAAAGTAGGCAGAAGCATTCCATACGTTTCTGTGGAATTATTCCAAATTTAAATAACCCGAAAAGGGTTGATATGCCGTAAAACAAAAACAACCAACCAACATACAGTACTATTTCACAGCTCATCAGTGCGGCTAAACAAGCAACTACTTCAAGCCGGGACCGAAACCCGATCGTCCAACCGACAGTCTGAGCTTCTAACCGTGGCGCTATACGGGCAGTGAATTAACGATGTTTTGACATTGTCCAAAGTACCTAAGGTCAATTTGTTTACACAAAGAGCATCGCTTCATACGCTAATGGTATTTGTATATCACTTCCTGAATGCTCAACCTAAGATAGCAGTCCAAAAAGTAGGCAGAAGCATTCCATACGTTTCTGTGGAATTATTCCAAATTTAAAACAGAATTTAATTTCGTATTGTTCTTCTAAAGTGTTCTCGCGTCCACATTGCATTTTCTAAATTCACTAGCTATAACAAGCAGGCTTTAGTAAAGTGCATTGCAATTCCTGCTGTAGTTGTGCATTTAAACCTGAAATCATAAAAATCGATCAGTCATCTCATACGATGTATAAGAATACCATGCTGACTCTCCATCTTTTTTAGGTTGTTCAAACAGTGATGGCACGTTAACTATTCTAAATGTAAACCAGAAAAGCCTTGTGTCTCTGTAAAGACGGTTGCTTTTTACTAGTATCGATAGATTCGCAAAGTCTTAGATGAAATTGCGAAAAATAGGTGGAGGTTACAGTAGAAAAAGCTGAGAAGAAAACGTTATGTGATCGTATTGAAGAGTCTTATGAGAGACAGAGAGAAAATGAGAGAGGGATGGAAAAAGAGAAAAGGGAGATAAATCACGGGTAAATAATGGGTTAAGAAAGAAATGAACAAAAACTGGGAAACTAAACATTTCTATTCAATCAAAACCAAAAGAAAGCATTGCCATTTTTAGAGATTTAAAAAGATCCTTGCCTTACCTAAATCCCTTACATTCTTTTTTCTTCTTCTTTTTTTGTTTTTGTAATTTATGTTCATAGTTTTATTTATTTATGTATTTATTTATTTACAAATACAAGTCATTATATTATTACGGTGCATCTATGAATTTATACACGCGATTTCGTCCGCCTTGCCTTAATCCATCACGCGTCCGTTTGAAACATGCATTTTCCACTCTAATCGCGCAAATAAAATGAACTCATATGTATATGGTGCGTACATTCTATGAGATGACTTTGTCGTAGGTTTGTCTGTCACGCTTAAATATTAAATTGGGTTGTTTCTATTAGTCACGATTACAAATAAATAGCAGTTAGTTTATCATGCTCAACTTTGAAATATATGTTGAATCGTTAAAACCATAGACAAATGGACGTATCTTCTGTTACAAACGTCTAATCATCCATGTAAAAATCTATGTCGTTCAGACTGTCACACTTAATATAAAACAGAACTTGACGTTTCTGAATTTTTGAGATAAGGATTGTCTATTCGTATTATTTGGATTCATCAGACTACTGTTTTTACCTTGAGTGTGATTTTCACAACGTTTCGATCGATGTAACCTCTGGCCTTCTTAAGATGTATCTTGTCGAATTAGGGAATTTTTCTGTCGAACTCGAGAAGTTGGACGGAATTTCGAGCCAAACCCTACTTCACAGGGGAAGTATGCTCTAGGTCCGTCAGCAATGACTGGAAAAAGGCCCTAAATAATTCGCAATTGTATTTTTCGGTCGCCCACACTGAGGATTGAACCTTCAACCCTCAGGAGAATATCACTTTTTCAATTGATTTAAACACTGCAATCGAAAAGTACAATTTCGAATTACTTAGGGCCTCTATCTAGTCATGGCTGACGGAACAAGATTATGCTACTCCGGTGAAGTAAATAAACGGTTCCGCTCGAAATTCCGTCTAAATTCCCGAGTTCTACAGAAACATTCCCGAGTTCGACAAGATACACCTGAAGAAGCTCGGAGGTTACATCGACCGAAACGTTGTGAAAATCACACTCAAGATGAGAACAGTAGTCCGATGAATCCAAATAATACGAAAACAGAACTTGTCTACAAAAATATTTACAATTTTTTTAACGGTCGATAAGTCCATACGTATGTCTGTCGCATTTCGATTGAGAATATAATTATGGCTATTCCCATAACTAGGTCCATAGGAATTAGGGCTATTATAGTAATATGATGCAGGAAGTAGGAAGAAGCAACTTTAGCAGAAGACAGCGTTTCTAATGATGCTGTGTTAAAACGAGCCAAGAAAGAAAAGATAATGAAATACTGATATCTTATGCACGTCATGAAAAGGAAGTGGAACCTTAGTAAGATCTTCATCGTTCCAGTAATTATTGGACCAACTGGACTAATGAAAAATTTATATATATATGGTTTGAATATTAAAAAGATCCTCGGCTGTAATATATTAAATAACGGGTGAATGTCTTTAATCCCATAGAATGCCCCATCTCAAGCTAAAACACAATAATAAAAAATTGAATAAACAGTTGATCAAATGGATGTATGTTCTTCTAGATCGACTCGGTTATTCATCATTGTGGATGCCTTTATCACACTTAAGTCAGGAATAGCAGTTTAATTATAAAACTAGTAAATTGAATGCGCGCATTACGTTGATTTGTTACGACTTTGTCCGTCACACTTGTTTAATAGATTGCTATTAGAAAACGGATGAATTGGAACAAGCATATTTTATTTAATATAAGTCCACGCATCTCTAAAAACGCCCTGATCCTCGTTAGTCCGCCCCGCTTATGTCTTTAATAGCATTTTCTGCCAGAAATAGTACTTTAAGCCTGAAATGCGTAGATCGGATGGACGTAACTAAACGGACATTATTGTTTTTATTCTCTCTCCCCAAATTTATGAAAAGAAGCCAGAATTTATTATTTATATTCGTGGACCATTTTTAAGGGTCAC
The DNA here is from genome assembly GCF_053919585.1 of Euprymna scolopes. NCBI lineage: Eukaryota > Metazoa > Mollusca > Cephalopoda > Sepiida > Sepiolidae > Euprymna > Euprymna scolopes. Next base: position 80,796,033 of record NC_136489.1, on the reverse strand, counting down.
ATTTTTTCTTTTTTTTTTTTTCCTAATTTATCGGTGAAGACGAATGTGTGATTCGTTTTACTTTTCTTGTGTTTTTACATCTATGATTACTTATTTGCATTCTATGATTATGGTTATTTTAGTCGTAGAGTTTGCTTTTCCGCCCTTTCACAAAACAAACCGTATTGTGCATTGTTGAAAGTTGAGTCACACGGTAGTGTTTCCGATGTCTCTTATATACGCCTATACCTGCAGTGTCACTGCTGGCTTAGGATTATCAGACGAAATCGGAAGGAATTGAGGACGATAGAACGATGCAGTTGATATAATGGTAACCGTTTTCTCTGATAGGTTGGGAAACTAGGTTCAATCTTTGAGCAAATCACACCAAAGACTCAAAAAATAGTACTAGATGGCCTCTTGCTAAACACTCAGGATTAAAGAAGTGACGATTACTAAGTAATTAACGGCCTGGACTTACAACTAGAATGTTTCGGATCCAGTTCGTTCTACAGAAACACTTCCACCTACCGGTGTTGGCATAATGTTCCAGAATGTTCCTATGTCTTTCTAAAGGGAATTCTAACTAGAAAGCTACATCGGATAACGAATCCTTCTGATCATTTTCTGATTCATACGAAATGAATTAACGATCGTTAACAACACCAAAAACAACAACAAAAACATTAGAATGATAAAATCAATGATAATTGGAGTAATCCCGTGAAAAGAATGCTAATCTCTTTTACATCTGGGCGCAATAGTTGTTGTGTTGTCCTCGACGATAGTCAATCACATTACTTTTTAGTAGACACGCCCGGAGTAATCCGGGAATTGATAACAAGCTTTGTGTACGCTTACTCCAAATGTAACATGGCTGTTACTTTTTAACTGTATCATTACACTTCAAACCTCTCGAACCCACACGTTGTCTGGTACCGTCGCAAAGGAACAAACAAATAAAAATAAGAAAGTAAAATTCGACTCGACATTTTTATAAGAGCAAATGAAATGCATTTATTCATGAATCTTACAAAACAACGCATTTTATATTTCGAATATCTTTTCGTACATACATGTGCTTTACAACGCGGTGCTATCTTACATGTGTTTTTAAAAGTGTCTGTTCGCGCCACCTTTAGCCAGCGTTTTTTTCATCCTCGACTCAAGCGTCTATCTTCCCCGAAATGCACTTTGCTTCTCGCCTTGATAGACCACGTGATTTTTTCTATTGCAATAATATACTTTGCTCCATCACTGAATTACCTCTTTCTGACTTTATTATTAAAGTCTGTCTGAACTCTCAGCAAGAGCGGTAAGTGCTGAAGATATGTCTGCTACCCATTACTTCTATACTTTCCGCTTAGTACAGTCTCTTGTTAGTTGCCTTTTTGTTTCGTCCCTTTAAAGTCACAACACAGACCCCATGATGTCATTGCGACAATTTGATTAATTTTTATCTGAAAGCACAAAAAAGATGAGGTAGCACTTCTCTTAACTCTCAATGCGACACACTAACATTCAACGTTGTATATAGCCTGCACAGGAGGATTTTCTCTTCAGCAACTAGTTCGCTTTATGCCCGAGCAGCAGTCGTACTTTTCTTTTCGTATCTGCTTCTTAATTGGCATCAAACTCATTTGAAAACGAGAAAAACAAAATCTCTTTTATGCTGCCACCTCGAACCCCAACAGCGCTTAAATTTGCATTCGTCTTGTTTATGTATCAGAAGAGTTCCAGGTTTAGGTTTCAGCATTTCTCTACAGTAGGCACACGCCAACCGTAGACGCTTATTGCTACAACGCTCCACAACGTTATCATAATACCATAGAAAAATTCTATTTGAAATTTGTATGAGTTTTTTTTTTAAAATTCACCCTCACACAGAAAAAAATTGAAAACGGCTCAAAAAATAAACAGATGTACAATGTTTATATTATAGCAATAATCTCGCTTCGGCTAGAAAACTATCAAAAAGGAAAGTATAGTATATGTTCGAATATTATAATTTATCTTCCGCCATTAGTGTAAGAAATCCTCCTTCTAAACTGAGTCATTTTTTGCGTCCAAATCTGGATATCCTCTATTTTAAAAGTTAAATTTTTCCCACATCAAAATTCGACCTGTCGTCGTGCAAAGGCAAATAATTTAGGGCATCTACATAGATTCTTTTATTCTAATAATTTCAAATAAGAGTTAAATAAAAGCAAGAAGCATTTCAATAAAAAATTAAAAACAAAAGTCATTTTGTGGTCCAATAATAACTCGTTTCTAAATTATGTACTCCCAGTTCCCCATCTAAATAGATATTTGTATGATACTACTTAAATACCGAACAGAAATGTTCTAATAATAGTGTTTTAAAAAATTCACTCAGAGAAAAGGGTGGGGGTCACTTGGCTATTTATGAAAAGGAAAACCTAAAATATATAAATGATAATAAATGTTTCGTCCCTATTACAGGGGGCATCATCAGGGTTGATTTGAAATATGTTAAGGAAACAGGTTACACACTTCGGTATTTTTTTTTTTTACTCAATCCTGATGATGTCCCCTGGAATAAGGACGAAACGTTTCTTATCATTTATATATTTTAGGTTTTCCTTTTCGTTCTTATAACATCGTTTTTACTTTTATTTTTATTTTTCTGGATTTCTGATACGATTCGGTAACAGAAACATGTGTAACTAAACAGGAGCTGCCAAAAACAGCCTATCACGCCTTGACAGAGTACAAAATAGACTTCGTGACTTATTGGGGGATGCCCTTTTCTCTACCCTGCAACCTCTCTCCCACAGAAGAGACGTTGCGAGCCTATCCTTGTTTTATCGTTATTTTCATGGCAGGTGCTCGTCTGAACTCCAATCCCTGGTCCCCCCTCGCCAATCTTTCACGAAAAACACCCGTCTAGCTGAATCCACTGTGAAAAATTTCCCACACTCTATATCTGTGCCTAAATCAAAACGCGGATTTCATGAACAAAGCTTCTTTCTTAGAACTGCACGCCTGTGGAACTCTGTTCCCTCTGCCTGCTTCCCTCCGGACTACAACTTGGATGTCTTCAAGTCTAATGTTAACAAATTCCTAATGAACCGCCCCCTTAAGTAAACACTTCATCAAATCTCCTCACTAACGTAATGTACTTGCAATAACCCTTATCCCTGAGTGGCTTCCGGGCCTTGATAAGTGGTGATCACTGTGTAAAAAAAAAATAAAAAAAATAAATAAATAAAACGGTAATAAAATTAAAAAAAGATATACTTGCTCTGCAATAGTATTGAGCACCTTCTTCAGGTTTTTACGAATTACCAGTTTTGCTATATATATATATATATATATATATATATATATATATATATATATATACTAGCATGGGTGCCCGGCGTTGGCCGGGTGTTTGGAGGTGTATGCTGAGCAAAAAAAAAAAATAAAAATAAACGGTCAATTTTTTTTAATTTGACCCCTATTATGACCCCTTAACCCTTATTGTTTTGGACTCAAATCAAGTTATTAAGTTAGATCCTTGTCCAAGGAACTTATATCTAAATTTTCAAGTGTTTAGATCCCAAATTGCTGGAGGAGTTTGGTTGAGTTCTCAAAGGACAAATCGTTGAACTTTGACCCTTTAATCGCCAAATTTCTGGCCGGAAACTGATCACAAAGACTTCCCCAAATCTCAGTAACCTGTATATCAAATTTCGAGTCTGTAGACTAAAAATTGCGAGTTATTGCGTAGGGAAATGTACACACACAGACAAACAGACACACAGATACACAGATACACACACGGACAGACAGACACTTTCACTTTTATAGATATATAGATAATATGGGACAAAAACTATATATATATATATATATATATATATATATATATACAGATATATATATATATATATATATATATATATATATATATATATATATATATATATATACAGATAGATAGATAGATATGTAATTGTCAGGTTAATGAGGAAAACACAATATAGAAAGAAGAGTTATAAATGCATTTTATACCTAGTCATTCTGAAGCTTAATGCCTTTCACCTCAAAAAGAGAGAATTGCTTGGTTACAACTATAAGGAAATGCACTGACACGTAAATTCATATATGCTTATATTTGCCTTTATTTTGTCTTTAATACTTCTTTATGTTATGCTCCACTCTCAAATGCTGAGCTCCTTATATCCTGATTGGCTTCAATATAAAGAATCTACACATTTTCTTATAAACTTATTCGTATATATATATATATATATATATATATATATATGTGTGTGTGTGTGTGTGTGTGTGTGTGTGTGTGGTTGTACGTATGTATGACCGGAGGAACATCCTCATGTGCTCTGATTAATGATAAAGCTAAATTGTTTTTTTTTTATATTTTACACGTAAATATTTTTTTCTAGATTAACTTTGTTCAGATACTAAATTAAATGCTGAATATTTATAACATATATTGAACAATATTTTGTGTCAAAATTCATTCGATATCTGATTGTTGATAACTATTGTTGCTATCGCGTATTATTTTATGTCAAGGCCTATCTCAATATCTGTGAGTGTACGTGCGTATATGCGTGTGTGCCCGTACAAAGAAAAGCCTGCACTATAAAACATATGTGCGTATGTACTACACACAGATGTACAGCGATTGTGTCTCCTCCGAACCGGTGCAAACCAAGATTTGTCCTTGTCTTTGTTGATCCTTTAAGGTAGTTATATTATTTTATTTATTTTATTTTATTTGTGATTTCTGCTTTTTTGTGTGTTTTTCACAAAGTGGTTTTTAATCGATAACATTGATAATAAACAAAATGCCTCCCGGATTAGCAAACAGAAATAGTACTAAAATAGGAGGGAAGGGGAATTTGAAAAGAGAGAGGAAGCGAGAGAGAGAGAGAGAGAAAGAGAAAGAAAGAGAGAGAGAAAGTATGTGATGTCGATGGATGAGACATAACTAATGTTGAGAGAAAATAAGGGGAAAGAGATAAATGTGTACGCAAGAGAGGAGTAGGTAAGAGAATCGTATGAGACATCGCACGAGGAGAGACGAAGAGAGAGGAATGTAAATAAAGTGAATAATAGATGTGAGATTCAGATGAAGATTAGAAAGACGAAGGAGGGAATATACGTGAAACATATTAGGAAGAGGAAGGAAACAAAAAGAGAGAAACGACATAGCTCTAAGAGAGGACAGGATAGGTACATAGTTCATACCAGGGTGCCAGATACCGAAAATTATATATATATATATATATATATATATATGCCTATGTATGTATGTATGTATGTATGTATGTATGTATGTATGTATGCATGCATGTATGTATACTGAAGTACGGTAAGAATATATGATGTATAATATTGTAAGCATAAAGTTCAAATAAATATTAGTATACATATTTATAAGATCCAAAGCAGATAAGTAAAGCTCAATATGCAAGGAAGAGCAATAATATAAATTACTTTAATAATTATCTGTACTCCTTTGTCAAACAATAATGTTTTTTAATCATACATAATTTATCTCGAAATTTCCATATCTATATATATATATATATATATATATATATATATATATATATATATAGAGAGAGAGAGAGAGAGAGAGAGAGAGGGTGAAAGATGGATGTGAATGGCAAAGAGAGAATAAGGTTGGGTCGGAGAAGTATAATGAAAACTTGTGAAATTTAAGATAAACAAAAAGAAGGATAGGACTTAAATAAAAGAGAGACGAGATAAACAAATGCTACATACCAGAGATAGATAGAAAGAGAGGGGGGGAGAGTAAGACAGAAAGAAAAGTATCAATATGTGCTTGAAAGATGGATGTGAATAAACGAGAGAGTGAAATAGAGGTGCTTTAAAATAAATGTGTGTATCAAAGAAAGAGAGAGGAAAGAGAGAAAGAGAGAGAGAGAGAAAGGGAGAGAAAGGGTGAACAGGGGGTAGATATAAAATAAAAATAAAAAGAGAGACGAGGTAGACACATAATGCATGTAAGAAAAAAAGGGGGGGGAGAAATCATGACCTCTATTCAGTCTTCAGAGATAAGGGATACCTCACGTAAAGGCGTATGTTCGTAAAATTGTGAGGCAAAGGTTGGGCAATTCTTTATGTATACTTATACGGCATTACTTGATTCCAGTGGCAAGAAGAAGTCTAGGACGACATGAAACCATGCTGATATAAGCGGAGTGTACATACAGCACTTGATATTCTCAAATTCTCATCCATTTGTCTACTGACTAGGCTAAACATTGCTTAACTTCTGAGATTTAAGGGGATCTTATGTTTCACCGGGTCATTTTGTATACGAGGAGAAATAAGGTAAGACGTATATCTGAATATCGGAGAGAGGATGGGAGGAATAAGATATAAGTGTGATAGAGGAAGAGAGAAATAAAGAGATAGATACTAGAAAGAAAGTCGACTCAGAGAAGGTATAAATGAAACATTATAGAAAGAGAGATAGGGCATAAGTGTGAGAGAGAACGGAAAAGTTGAGAGAGAGAGAAATGGTAGAAAGAACGATAACTCGGAGAAGTATGAGCGAAATATAATAGTACGAGACATACGACAGAGAAAGGAAAAAGAGGGTGACAATGAGAACATATACAATAGATATATAACAGAGAAAGTAAAATATATACAGACACAAAGAGAGCGAAACAGAGACGGTTGTCGAAAAGCTATTCTAATTCCTTTTACAGCACAATACCTTTTTGCAATGCATCCCCACGTGACATTTAGATACCAGGGTCGTTTTTTAATGTGAAGAAAAAGAACAAATATAAAAATTGTTTCAGTCGTGAAGGAATTTTCCTCCACAGACTAAAAACAAGAAATTGATGTGCAGCATCTGAGGAATAGATATTACACTTTGATCTTGGTCAGAGGCCACGAACGTTTGCTCGTAAGGAATTGTATGGAATACCAACATTTATGTGGATCATTTCTAACAGATCAACGTACATATTGAAAATAATTCATTGCAAATGATTAATATATATTCGTACCTATAGTTTGTTTACAGTCAGGTGTTCATACTTTTCTCCAATGTTATTCGTCTCAAACTGAACGCATGAGTTCAGGTGTTACTTGAAAACAACTTGCTACTTGCATAGTTTGCATCGGCATTAGGTTTCAGAGAATAAAGATGAATATGATGTCTCCGTTCAATCTCAAAATACAAAGAATACCCTCTATAGGGGCAGCTGCTTGTGTAATTTTGAGGCAAGGGTTGCGCAATTCCAAATCACACCTCTCCTGAATCGACACTGTTCGAGTCCAATGACAAGGAGAAGCCCAAAACGACTGGAAACAATACCGAGATAAGCGAAGAGCACATACGGCAATGGAAGTCCTAAATGGTCACTCATTTTGTACTAACCAGGTTCAACGTTGCTTAACTTCGATGATCGAGTGGGAACAGGTGTGTCGCCGTGATTATACTGTAAGGTGCATAGGATAGGCATTATACACCATTTTAAAAAATGGGAATGTACTTCTTCGAATTTTTCTATTCCATACTTAATCGACAGAGCAATGAAAACTGAACACAAACAGAAAGGCGAAGCATAAATTGTTTAAGTTGAACTTATAAAATGAAAACAAGAAAGGTATCTAATCATTAAGATATAATTATACTCGAAACAACTGGAATTTGAAACAGTTGCGATATTTTCGTAATTTAATGTAAATCTCTTTCCTTCTTTCTTGTTTTTTCTCTCTATGTCTTTCACCCATTTTTTGTAATCAATGTTACCTGTGAATTATTTTTAATAGAAAAATCAAAGTGAATAAAAGTGGAAGTATTTCTTTTCTATTCATATGCATTATATTTATTTCAACACATCTGGGTCTAATTTCATTTAATGAGGCAACGATATGTTTCATTATGTTCTATATATTAATATATACTAATCGAAATACATCCAAAACGCAGCTATTTTTAAGATTAATCTGCATTCTTATTTTAAAAACTGTTTAACATGAGTAAAAATTCTTAGCAATTTATTAGCAATTTTGTCTCTCTATCTATCTATCTATCTATCTATCTCTCTCTCTCTCTCTCTCTATATATATATATATATATATATATATATATATATATATATATATATATATACAGAGGGAGAGAAAGACTGACAGGCATGCAGAGGGGGGAGAAAAATAGTGAGAGAGAAGGAAAGATAGATAGACAGATAGGCAGAAAGACAAAAAGACAGAGACGGATCAATAGAAGGAAGTGCAAGCATAAAACTCTGTTTCTCTGTATCACGGACTTTCAATGTGGCTTTATTAAGAAGTATGTCGAGGCTTTATCGAAACTCAACCGTTAGATAGTTAGTACTCCTCTCAATACAGCCCAAAGTCAGTCGCCATACGTAAGAGTGTTATCATTGTTTCATGGATACTGGAAATTGATGAGTGCTCCGTTGTTTATATATAAGTTTTTGAATTTACTCAATGGCAGTGAGAAATTGCATTTACTACAATGCTCAACGCATATATATATCTATATATATATATATATATATATATATATATATATATATATATATATATATATATAGGGTGACCCCAAAAAAAACAGAGAACATTCAATTGTTTTTCTGAGCATCTTACAGTCAACGGAGAAAAAAAGATCAGAGACACTAGTGTTTTGAGGTGATGTTTTGAATATAATAAACTAATGACCAAAATTTCATTTCATTTGGACAAAACACTAAGAAACGGGGCCTAATTAGAGTCGGGGCTCGTTTTTATTGGGTCACCCAATATATTTATAGATTGTGACCCAAAATAAACGGGCCCAACTCTAATTAGACCCCGTTTCTTAATGTTTTGTCCGAATGAAATGAAACTTTGGTCATAACTAGTTTATTATATTCAAAACATCACATCAAAACACAAGGGTCTTTGGCCTTTTTTTTCTCCGATCTACAGTATATGTTTTAGATGGCCTCCATTTAGCTTCTTTTTTGGGGGGGTCACCCTGTATATATGCGCGTGTGTATAGTATATTTATATGTTTATATGCATGCATATATATAATATTGTTATTTATAACTTTTTATTTCATATTTTATATGTGTTTATATATATATATATATATATATATATATATATATATATATATATATATATATATATATATATATATATATATACAGGCGGCAAAAAGAAAGTTCGCACTTGTAATTTTTTCAAAAACCTCAAATTTAAGCTTAATTTAATGTAACTGTTTAAACAAACTATACCTAATTTGATTGGCCTTTTATTCTTCTATAATTTTACCTGTTCATATTTGACTTTTAATTGAAATATTCTAGTGTTCACGTCAGTTTAAAAAAATAACTTCAAATTGAGGAGGCAAAATAAGTCCGCAAAATGGAAAATTGTTATTTAAATGTAACTTTAGGACCTTAATGTAACACAGATACAACAGAAACACAATAAACTCGTTAATCCTCAGCAGCATAGTCTTTCTGCAATTTCACAACCTGCAATCTTTTGGGAATTCCTTGAATTAGACTGCAGCAGTACTCCGGGGAAAGAGCATCCTACTTTTTTTTTAATTTTTGTCCAAAGTTCTTCCAAATTTGAAATTTTATCATTGCGTGGCTGTTGCTTAATGTAATGTAATGCCATACGATTTCGATAAGATTAAGTCTGGAGATTTTGCAGGCCAATCCAAACACGGAATATCATGCTCTTCCAGGAACCTTTTGACATTGCTAGCTGTGTGAATGGGAGCATTATACTTCATAAAGATGGGATTTTCATCCAAATTCCGACCAAAGTAGGATAGAAAATGCTAAGTAAACATAATAATATACTTGGATTAATTCGACCTTGCAAGCGATGAATAGGCCTTGAACCATAGGTACTAATAATGCCTTACATCAAAACTGAACCTCCATCACCTTGCAGCGTTTAAACTGTGCACATAGGATTAAATTATTCGTCTTTCCTTCGACGGACATACTGCTTACCATCACTGCTTAGCCTATTGAACTTGCTTTCGTCGCTAAAAAGCACTTTTAACCAATATGAAGAGTCCTGATCTTTATTGCATCTGACGAAGTCCAGCCGGCGCTTTCTGTTCTTTACAGAAATCATTGGCTTGCGCCTTGCAACATATCCTCGCAAATTAAATTGCTTTAATATGTTCTTGGCTGTAGAAAGAGAGCACTTTTTTAACAAGATTACACTGTTGTTGAATTTGGGGAGCCGTTCCAAATCTGTTTCTTAGGCAGCGGATCTTGATCGCATTGTCTTCTATCTTAGAAGTACCTCTAGTACGACCATATTTAGGGGAATCACGAATAATGCCAGTGTGTTGGTGCTTTTGCATAGTCTTTCGTGCCGTTTTCTCATCACATTTCAATCTCCCGGCGATTTCTCGATTGAATAAAACAGAAAGGTGGAGATTAATGAGCTTCTGGTGATCATTTAGAGAAAGTCGTGGTATATGGACTAAATGTTATGTTGTATAACCTGGAACAACAACAATTAGTATTAGAGATGCTTTGTTGCCTGTTGGTGGATATTTTAAACTGCTTTAGGGTCGATAATTAAAGCAGAATTTAAGCGAATTTGTTGCTTCGGGCTGTCTTTTTGCCTCCTCAATTTGAAGTTCTATTTTTTAAATTGACGTGAACACTGGAATATTTCAATTAAAAGTCAAATATTAACAGGTAAAATTATAGAGGAATACAAGGATATTCAAATGAGGTACAGGGTGATTAAACAGTTACATTAAAGTTAGCTTAAATTTACAGGTTTTGAAAAATAAGAAGTGCGGACTTTCCTTTTGCCGGCACTATATATACATACATATATATATATATATATATATATATATATATATATATATATATATATATATATTATCTTCCTATAAACTCGTTTTTCTTTTGTGTGTATTGCTATTCATATTCATATTAAACCCCCTCTTTTCTATTTATTTTAAAAGAAAATACAATTTTCTTATATATGGGTTGTCGAAATGCATTCACTAGCAAAAGATCTAGCTAATTTGCATATACTTTTAAACATTCGTTTTAATTAATTCCCTGTTAGTTTTTTTTTCCGGTTTTCTTATGGGACGATCATCTAGAGTTAACTATTACGTGTAATTATATTCATGCAAATATTCTACATGATTTATACTTGCATATTATTTGCGTAAAATCTTTACAGTAAACAAAAAAATGTTTCCATATATATTTATGTATACGTATATATTTTGTTTTAATCTATTAGTATATCTATCTATATATCTATAAAAGTGAATGGTCTGTGTGTCTGTCTGCCTATGTACATTTCCCTACGCAATAACTCTGTCGATTTGAAGTCTACAGACGAAAAATTTTAATGTTAAGGGTCATAATAGGGGTCAATGTTAAAGAAATATGCCCTCTGCGGTCACTACCAAATTACTCAGACAATTTCTGATCTAAACATTTGAAATTTTACATAAAGGTTATTCAGAGATAGGGTAAGCCTTTTCATCGGTTTGGGTCGGAAATTTATAGTTACCAATATATAAATATATGTATGTATGTTTTCATGCCTGTCCAACACTTTCCACAGAGAAGCCGGATTTTCTCAAGATCAGTATTGTTTTGAAGTTCGGCCTTTCAGACGAAAAATATCCAAAAATTGGCTAAAAACATTAATATCTTCACCTTAAACTGGGCACTTTTCTACAGGGGGGGTCGCTTGGTTCGTCGATATTTTTTAAAGTCATCCTGTCCTTTCGATTGTCTAGCCTAAATTTTTAAAAATGTCACTTCCGGTTTGGCGGTGGTTATAACAGCATAACCGTCAGGTTTTTTCCCGTTCTTTTCCTCCTTTGCGGTACGGGTTCGAGCCTTCCTTCCTCCTACCACTTTTTTTTGCTCAACGTACACATCGAAACACCTGGGCAACGCCGGGCTGAAATGCTAGTATATATACATAATGTAAATATCTATATTTTCAAACCGCTCATATAGACAACAATTATGAAACCGTACTGAATCGAGAGTACATATGTTGTGCACATTAGCCCTTCACCATTTTGGTAAATAGTGCATTTTTACAACAATAAACATTTGATTTAGCATATGCATGAAAACTTTATTGCAATTCATGATATTTGCAGATTGGACATTTTCATTCAAATGTCTTTTAAAAATACCTAGCAGTTTTGACGAATAAATAAGCCATAAAACTAAAGTAAATTATTCATATAAGTAGAATTTAGTGCTTGACTTTATAATAAAGTAATATAAGTTGCCCTGTTTCCTTGACAATCATAGCTCTCTAAATACACACATTATATAGAATTCTGGTACACGCACAATTTACGCTAATTTTATATTTATATTATTGGAAAATGTGCATATGTTTCATTCGTCTTCAATAATTTCTACATTCTGTCCTACTTGGCAACTTCTTACAATAGTTTACTATACATTTGGTTGAAGAGATTGTGACTTTCACGCTTTGATCTACTCCTGCTGCCACTCCCCATTTACGAGTAATATTCCTCGCAGAATGTTTCTCCTTCATAACGCTTCCAGTCTACATTTACTCCTTTTCTGGGGTAATCTATTCGATATCCTATATTTTCAACCTAAATGTACACTATTCCCTTTAATTTCGATGCCTCAGTTCAGTCTCAAGAGAAATGGATAACCCTTGTAAGAGTAGTTGCACGTGTAATTGTATAGCAAGCGTTGCGCAAACCAAAAAATACCTCTCCTGAATCGGCACAGCTTGAATCCAGTGGCAAGAAATGCAAGACGACTGAAAACAATGCATAGATAAGTGGGGAGCATATACTGCACTTATAATTCCAAAATGATCACCCACTTTGTACTGACCAGGCTCAACGTTGCTTAAGTTCGGTTATCTAATTGGCACCAGTGTGTCAGTTTGAATTATGCTGTATCCGTCTAACCTACACTTTCCTTTTAGAATGTTTTGATTCGCTATACTTAAGATTTTTTTTCTCTTCTAGTTCAAGGTTTTCCAACCAGGGTTCCTCGGAACCCAGAGGTTCCTTAAAAACTTGCCAAGGTTTCTCTTCAAGAAAGGCTTATAAATAACCTGAGATTAGTAAACCTTCGCATATATTAGCAAACGCATTTTTCAGGAGTTTTTTTTTTTTCGAACCTAATTTTCTTATATATGTGCGAAAATATTATTTTAATTAATTTTGAGGGTTTTATAACAATATTATCAAATATTATCAAACTATCACATCAAAAAAGTCACAGAAAATACGTCTGCAGAAAACATTTGATGAAGTGAAAACAGTGGCTTACTAGACAGTGGACGTCAAACTGTACGTGAACGATGCGCTACTAGTATAGACTAATTACAGCAGTCCATCAGTCTATTAAACCGATTATATAAAGAAAAATATTGATACCATTATGAAAGAGAAATAAATCAATAAGATTGGAAAATATTTTCTTATGTAAGAGTTCTTTTGTATTTCGGTATAATTGAAAGGTTTCAGCGAAGGTAAGCAGGTTGAGAAAGCTGTTCTAGATTGACGAAATAACAACGTAAAAGATTAAGTGGAAAAACTTCATGATTATGGAAACAGTGCTTGGCTGATCGTCAAATTCGCATTTAAACGCTTGTGTAGATTTAGAATGTTGGTGTTAAAATACATGCTGGTTCTAGCTACACTGATGTGTCGTAGACGACGAAACAGCTGTCTATAGATTTCTATATTTTACATAAATACGGACACAGACAAACAGACAGACACACTCACATATATAAATATATAAATAAATATATATGTGTGTATGTGTGTATCAGTTCACAATCGTTTCGTCTTTATTTCAAGATCTCCTCGAGAGAAATAATGGGATGATGTTAATATACCAGTACAATATTTGAAGATTTATTATTAGTATTTGCGATGTAAAACGGTGCATTTGTTTTGTTTTAGAAAGAAAAAATGCAACCGTCAATTCGAAAATGCATATAGGGTTGTGAAATAGAGAGAACGAGGTTCTAGACGTAATATGACCTTTACAAATTTGAAATATGGTTATATATATATATATATATATATATATATATATATATATATATACACACACACACACACATATATATATATTGGGAAGTGATAGACAAACTGTCATTAGCGTATTAAGCGATGCTCTTCGTGTATAAATAAATCGAGCTTAGGCATTTGGACGATGTCAAATCAAAAGACTGTCGTTTGGGCGGTCGGGTTTCGATCCTGGCTTAAGATCCTTACCTGTTTTGCCGTACTGATGAGCTGTGATACAGCGAAACAATATTGTACGTGGATGACTATATATATATATATATATATATATATATATATATATATATATATATATATATATATAGTTCCTGTATGTGATGGAATATTAGTATAACTAGTAGGATCCGTTGAATGTTGAATCAACGAATATGCTATGGTAAAGCTGATATTCGTTCTGGATAGTCAAAAAACATTTTTTAGTGACAGAACAATAATTTAACGCCGCAGATATGGGTTATTTACATCTCTATGAATACAGAGCCCATTCTATTCTTAATCTAGTACTGATTCAAATGAGATAAATTAATAAGTACTACAAAATCCTCAGAAATTAATATTCGAAAACAAGGCAACGTCAAAGTCACGTTATATGACGTATTTTGTTTTACTATGAAATCTTTTTTACTTAACTTTTTAAAGTTGTTTTAGAGCAGATGTAAATGTAGTTGAGCGCATTCCTTTCATTATAAATTTACAACAAACAAAAAAATATGACTATGTTATTCCCTGTATAGTTTTACATTATTTAATACCGCCTAGCGAAGATTGAAATCAAAGCATAAGGATAGTAACCTTATATTTAGAATTCTTATTCAATTTTTTATAAAAACACATTGCGTGATTTGATTCTAGAAAGTGTCTGAAATTCTAACTTAAGTTTAAGGGATCTTAAGAATAATTTGAAATTCAATGAAACTGAATTAATTAGTGTTTAATTATTATAGATCCAATTCATTACAAATCTGAAAAATTGTATCTGAATTATTTTCCGCTAAATATTAATTAATGTCCAATACCTCAGCTTAATATTTTACAAGTATTGGAAGTCTCTGAATTTTTTCAAAAGGGTTTCTATTCCCTTATAATCACTTTTGTATAAAACTAAACTAAACGAAATATGCCCTATGATGATTTTTTTTTTACAAATGATCACCTATTATCAATACTCGGAGGCCACTCAACAATAAACGTTAATGAGGGGACGTTGTAATCTTTAGTTGTGGAGATTTGGTAGATTACTTAAGGAGACGGCCTATCAGGAACTTGTTTATATAGGACTTGAAGACAACCATATTGTAGTCAGCTGTAAAGCAGACAAACGATACGGAGTTTCATAGTCGGGCAGTTCTAAGAAATAAGCTTCGTTCATGGAATCCACGTGTAGATTTAAGCACAGATAAAGAGAGAGAGAGAGAGAGAGAGAATTATTGACATTGGTTTCAGTTAGATGAGGGTTTTTCGTGAAAGTTTGGCAAGAGGAGATTATAGATTAGAGCTCAGAAAATCATTTTCCATGAAAAAAAAAACATAGAGCAGAGAAAGGGTAGCCACGTTTCCTCTGTTGGAAAGAGGTTGCATGGAAGAGAAAAGGGCATCATCTACTGAGCTTTGAAGTCGGTTTTGAAATCTGCCAAGGCAGGATAATATGCATCAAGCATCTCATGCCCAGATGTGGCAACAATACGCTATCTAAGGACGTACTTGACTCTTATACAGGTAAATTATTAAGCATAGAATGCCATCCCAAATGCATAATGATCAGTTAATTATTTTCGGCGTAAATATACATGCGTAAGAATACATGCGTGTGTCTGTGTGTGTGACGCGTTACATTGAAAGTTAAAATCAGTCTATTGATTAAATTGCAGAAAATAAATCAAGTCGAATGTTTCCGAATCATGTCGTTACTCGTCTAACTTTGGTTAATCCTTTTAAAAGAAGCAGAAGAAATTTCTTGAAGTCGCAATAAAATGGGTGGAATAACTCAGGTTAATCTACGATGCAATAGAGAATATTAAAGGGGGGGCGAGGGAGAGAAAGGAAAATCCCACGCATTTCGAAATTTCTAAAAACGGTTATCATTCCTGAATGTTTTGTGTCGTTCAGTCGTAAGTGAAGAAGATAATGTTTTCTGTAAATATCGAAACTGATAACGGAAATAGAAAAAGACAAGAGGAATTTAAATGCTAAATTTCAAATGGGAAAATGTATGAGTTTTAGAAGTAGGGCGGAAAAGCGAAGATTATTGATTGGAAATTTGGATGGACAGGAAATGGTTTTAAAATAAAGACGACTCGAATGAAAGAACGAAAAAAAAAATAGAAAACGAATTAGATTGATAGAAATGACGAAAAAGATTAAGAGCAACACAGAAATAAAAACGAAGAAGGATCCCATGGGAAGAGCGAAAAGAGGGAAGGATACATATACGGAAAGTAATAACACTGAAAATTGGAAACAAAACATGCATGAATATAAAAAGAAAGAACGAGAAAATATTAATTTATCTCTTCTATTATATTAAAGGAACTTTGTTCGTCCGTGTGTCTGTGACTTCGTTCCTTATGGACTCCAAAACAGCTGGGTCGATTTTTATGAAAATTCACACGAAGGTACTTTATGTGCCTGGCAATCTTCTTGGATAGGTTTTGTGTCGGAATGTCTTCGATAATTATCGATAATCGATAATCGAAATATTCCGATTAAAGAAGAAAATGCGATGTTAACCAGTTATATACAACCTAACATCACAAATGCATTTGAGCAGTTTTATTACAACACAAGTCGAAAGTTCCGACATAACAAAATCAATAGTAAGTTCCTTGATATTCGAAATGAATATTTATGTTTAAATCACAACTGAACCATGTTACTTGACTATTTCATTTTAAGCACACACACAACAAGTAATGCCAGGCATAAAAATTAACAGCATGTTCTTCTATATGACAAGGGCGCGCTCGGAAAGAATGTTTCTGTTTGCAGCACAATTTAAACATGATACTGTACTTTTGCCGTTGGAACTTTAATGCAAGCCATTATATATGAAAGTATTTTTATAAAATAAACAGTAGGTTCTCTACAGTGCAATGTAGACTACAAGACATTGTTTGGTTGGTTTGGTTGTTTTTGTTTTACGGCATATCAATTCTTTTCAGGTTATTTAATGCCGAATCCAGTTATTTTGAAGAAACATTTTTTAATAGAATATATTTGCTTTTTCAATCGATTTCTATATAACCCATTATTGGGACCGTAACAGGTACTACCACTCCGGGTCAGACTATGAAAATGAATAGAGAACATATAAAAAGGACACATACGTAAGTAGAAAAAAAACGAAAGAATTTCAAAGTAAATATAAAAGGGAAAGAACAAAGAAGGGATGATAAAAAAAATTAATAACATTGGGAATGAAAATAGAAAACACAAAAAATAAACAAAAACATAGATTTTTTAGAGGTTGCAAACGTTACATTGACGACTCTATTTATTCCATTTACAAATTTGACATCGGTTATTTTTCATTCAGCTTGGTTTGGCTGTTCACTACTAAGAGACTAGTTCACGAAACATTACTTAAATTAAGTATATGAATAAATTCGGTAGATGAACAATACCAATTCTGAGAGACATAAAACGGACATGATTCGTGACGTAATTTTACTCTTTTTATTTGAATTCATGAAAATGTAGATGGCAGAGTAACACGTGGTTGTTAACGACAGTTTCAGGAATCGCAACAAGCCTGTTAAAATAATTTAATGTAAGCCTCTTTTTTGGCCAATTCAGCATTAACGTAAATCAGAATTTTCCAAATCTTAATCCGAAAGACAATATCACTTGGAACTCAAAATGTCTATACGCAAGGTACACGAATAAAAACAAACATGTAGATAAATCAGCAAACGGGATTTATTGCAGGGAGGGGGTTGAACGAAATTAAGTTTATAGACAAAACTTTCTAATACGAATCGAGAATTATGTAACATGTAAAAAACATATCAATCATTAAGCAATGCGTATTTAGCATGAAGCCTTAAATTTCCACCCTTGCGAATTGGATGTTGTCCAACAGATGATGCTACTGTACAAAGCAGCGTAACTTTGCTCGTCTGATGAATGTAAGTTTATAGACAAATTTTAATTTGATAATTTGGGATGATGTTTGGATTTATCTCAATGATATATTTCTTGAATTTATATATAATATAAACGCCGTTCATTGAACAGTTACGTGAAATTATTATCGGTGAAAACAACTAAAACCGAAATAAAAATGTTAGTGAGATTTGATTCCAACTTCGTTTCAGTCTACCGGCACTTTTTTGTGGAGGTATGTGCAAGAAAACTTTTAAATCAACAAAACGAAACTCTACATAAATTGAAGAAGCACATCGAAAATGTAGATGGGGAAAATTAAATAGTAAACGAATGATCCTGAAATCCATTATAGATAATGTTTTAGAAATGGCATGAATTTGTGAAGCAAAAAAATAGAAATCCTTTAAAAGATATTGTTTATACACAACAAAATGTTCTTTTTTTGACAAACAACTTCCATTGTTTTCATCATATTATGCTGAAATTAAATCAATAATAAAGAATCTATTCAAATAAAATAAGCCATCAGCGATATCCCCCGTATAATTAAATGTTCTACCGCTACAAAAGCCAGATAAGTCTTGAGTTACTGTTACCACAACTGAGAGATACTGTTCGGAAAGTTTTCTCTTGTCTTGATAAAATAAAATAGTGGATTAAAGCTGATTTCATACAAAAGAGACGTTGCTTGCCTTTCGCTTCCCTACTTTTACTTTTACGGTACAAGGTGCCTTAAATAAGTTTCCAGACTTTTTTCATATGGTCACTTTTATTAATAGTGCACACATGAAAGACTAGTCCATTTCGAAGTAATCTCTTTCAGCTGCAATACAGTTCGTGTACCGTTCCAACAACTTTGGCAACGCCCTATAGAAATCCTCTTCTGAGTGTGTCAATGATTCTCGTTACGGCTTCATTCATCTCCTCATTTGTCTCATAAGGGCAGCCACTAAGATTTTTCCTAAGCTGAGGTAATAACCAAAATTCACCGGAAGCAAGTTCTGGACTGGAGAAAATGTGAGGAACTGCCTTGATGCCCATCTTGGTCATGACGTCTTTCTTTCTGTAGTAAGGCTTAACTTTTTTATGATAGTCCATTTGATTGAGAAGGGGGTATTATTAGAGTTAAGTTTTTTAATTAAAATGGTTAGAGAAGTTCCTTAGTTATTATTAGAATTATGGTTGTTAAAAGAAGAAATGTGGTTTGATATTCTTTTCTTAATTAATGTTGAAGTAGCGCCGATATATGTATGTACTTTATTAAAACCTCGAGGCCTGATATTAATATTAATTTGCTGATATGTATTAGTTAAATAGTTTGAATTTTGTTCATAGTGTTCAACAAATGGTGGGGCAATGATTGTATGAGGAATATTTTAGATGGGATAATGAGTGTTATTAGTGTTAGGATGGCGGTTAGGAGAAATATTATTTATTATTATTATTATTATTATTATTATTATTATTATTATTATTATTATTATTATTATATTATCATTATTATTACTGCTAGTTGTATGATTGTAGATGGAGGGGCTGCTCGAGTGCTATATTGGATTAGTAACTATATCAGATGGAGGATGGGAAGAAGGATAATTTGAAGACGAAATATTAGTGTATGTTATGGGAGGATTGTATGGGAGCTCAATAATTGTGCATGAATATATCACATCTTTATGGATGCAATCATTATTGAGTGGGCAAAGATGTTGGTTATTACAATTACAGTTAGTTTTGGGGTTATTTGGGAAAGGGATATTTTGGGCTGATCTAAATTTTTTGTTATTAGATTTTAAAGTTCTATGTGCTAAATTAGACATTGTTGAATAAGAAATCCTGATTGAGTTTTTATTGAAAATAGAACTATATCTGTGTGGGTATTTGAAAGAGTTTTGTACAATGATGAAGAATTCCTTAGGTATATTAGGTTTGATATTTACGCTAAATGGAGGATTAAACCAAATATTTTTCTTTATCCTGATGCAATTGGGTGGGTTAGAGGTATTGCGATTAGTATTTTGGTTTGGATTATATATGTACACTGGTTCATTGTTATTGATAACGGCAGATCTTGTTATTTAACCTGGTTACTTACGAGTCATATTGTGTGTGATTACAGATTTAAGGCGACCTGCAGGAGGAGCATAATGGCTGTATTTAGTATTTTCCTTGTGTCCTGAGTTCCTTAAGGCATTATTGAAGAAAGCAGGAGTTTTATTAAAAGCTTTTTATCAGCAGAAAGAGCAGAAATTCTTCTAGAGACGGATGGTACTATAGATTTTATAATTGATTTGGGGTGGTTAGAAGATTTATGGGCATATAAAAACGTAAGGTTAGGTTTATGATAGGGGCTATGAGTTTCGGTGTTAAGATTAAGTGTAACATCTAGAAAATTTGAGGTTTTTGTTTGGTTCGATAATTATAGAAAAGCCAAAGTTATTAAAGAAGGTAATAATTAATTTATAATTTAATTGTTTTGTTGTACTCTCTTGTCTTGGCTGTTGTAGTAAAAAGGCCATCATCTCTATAAAGGCCCCTTGGATATGTTTAAAGTGGTATTTAAGTTCTTTCAGTAAGAAGAGTCCCACTAAATGGGTAACTTCTGCAGAGTCAGAAGCCCCCCATCAAGATGTCAAAATTATCAGAGGTGTTCTTTCTAGTCCAAAGCTTATTGTTAAATTGTATAAGGGACTTTCTCGCTAGGAGAATTGATTTAATTTCTAAATAGTTAAGTCAGAATTTATTTTAGCAAAGATTAGAGCTTTATTTAAAGGGGTCGGATAAATTGATTGATTATAATTTTAGATGTCAAAGGTTATGAAGTTAAGGAGGTGTTAATTTTTAAGGGAGACAAACCAATTAATTACGGAATCTGAATTTAGCCAAAGAAGGAAACTTACTTTTTCTTTAATAGAAGGGATTATTCTATCTAAGATATTTTTGCTTACAGCACCTAAGTAAGAGTTAGATGGGCAGATGAATCTGATGGAGGGGTTGTCATAGAAATTAGGTTCATGATCTTGAGGATGAATCTAGGGGTACCTGAAGAATTATTTTAGTAAAGTTATGATATTCATAGAATTCAGTAAAAGTTTAGCATTATTTTATATATTTATATATATATTTGTAATAAAAGATGACTTTCCTGATGAAAATATTGAAGTTTATTAAGTTTCTGATGACACTAAAATGGAGCCTTAAATGGTAGTTGTTGTGGCACAACGAGGCACGATTGGGCAAGTTAAGACATATAAGAATTAATGGCGCAAAACTGAAAATCAAGAAAAATAATAAGTGTAAGTAATAAGATACAATGAAACAATTATGACGTTGAAATAAATGAAAAATCGATAGAAGAATATATACACATATATATGTGTGTGTGTATATATATATATATATATATATATATATATATATATATATATATATATATATATATATATATATATATATATATATAAAGACGGGGATAAAACGTTAAGTAAAGTGAAAAAAGAATAAATATAAAGAGATAAATTAAAAAGCAAAAATATACGAAAGCAATAAGGAATAGTAATCATCAGCGAACAGAAAATAAAAATGAGAAAAGAATAAGGCTAAATGGATATATATATATATAGATAGAGAGAGAGAGAGATAGATAGATAGATAGAGAGGTAGATGAATAGACAGAAAATACTAACCTAGATAGATATATAAATAGCTAGATACTAATGTAGATATATGCAGACAGTAACAGATAAATAGCTAGGTAAGTAGGTAGGTTGATACGAACATATATAGATAGATGCTAACATAGATAGATACAGATAGTTAGGAAAGTACTAACATAGATAGACAGATAGATAGATAGATAGATATATAGATAGATACTAACATAGATATGTAAATACTATCATAGGAAAATAGACAAATAGTTAGATACTAACATAGTTAGCTAGCTAGCTAGCTAGATAGATAGATGCATACATACATACATACATACATACATACATACATACATAAGAAAATAGACCGGTAGCGGAATAAAAAGAAAAGTTGAAAATATGAGTAATACTAGAAATAACAATGATTAAGAAAGAAACACAGAAGAAGAAAGGAAAGGAAATGATAAACAATTTAAATCGGTAAAAATGAGACGGATGCAAAAAAGAAATGAAAAAGTAGATTTATAAATAAAACTGAATATAAATTAATAAAAATAGATGGAAACAAATAATGGCGAATAAAGAAAGAACGAAAAAAGGTTTTAAAAAGAAAAGGAATCAAAAGTAAAAAAAATATATACATGGATAAAAAAACAAAGATGGGGGCTAAACAAATATCGCAATATAAAAACAAAACAAAACGTAGTGAGATATATTTAATACCAAACAAACAAAATGCAAACATGAACATCTTTTGATAGCAGTTGCTATGGTGATATTATAAGTAGACGTGATACAAGAAGCCATAGAAGCAGGTGTGTTTTTTCTTCCGTTCTGATTTTAGTTCGATTAAGTGAGACAACTGCCACGTTAACCTGCGTTACTGCGAATGCGTATTATAATTAACAAGGACGGTAGCAGCATTCAAACTAGTAACAGTAGCTTTACTAGTACACGTGCGTAAGTGGCGAAAATATAGAAAATGTCATTTGGAAGATAATTATTTCAATCAAGTTCCAATTTTTGAGATTTGCCAATATCATTATATTCAACTTGGTTCGCTGTTCTAAATATACATACAGGCGAAAATATTAACGTCACACTTCCTACTCACAATTCGAAGTCGATTAATATTAGACTATTAAAAATGTGTTGATTTAAGTCTTTCATAAAATCAGGCGCGTTAATTTCCGATCGTATAAACGCTTTTAATTCAGATTATGTTGCTTTTAATTCAGATTATGTTGCTTTTTTTCTAAGAATTCTCTTTATAAAAATGATTTACAATAAAAATCTACTGGTTCTATTTTTTCAAGATGTTTTTTTTTTTAAATAAGGATAATAAGTTGGACTAGTTGGATTATTCGGACTACTACTCTCTTTTTCACATCAAATCTTCACAACAGAATGTACTTTGTTCTTAATTCCCTATAGGTCGACGAATCTGACATATTTTTTTAAAAACTGAGAAATGTTACATCGACTAAAACGTTGTGAAAATAACGAAAATGTGGATAATAGTTGAATTATAACGAATAATACGGCATATCTGTTCTGCTTAGTTTGGCTTGAGGAAGTGCTTTAATCACTAGCATATTCTTACAGTTATAAATTAAAACTGCCTCCCAATTAAAAAAAAATAATTACACATACTATAATGGAATAATTTGTTTTTAATTGTGTATTTCATGCTATATTCGCCAATATTGGCTCATTTAATTATTGTAAAACTCTAATTGTATACACTTTTCTCAATAGCGTGTATACCTTATACAATATATTCAAAACAAACACTCATCTATCTAAAACCACTAAAACAAATACCTCCTCACACTATATGTTCCTAAATCCCAAAACAACAATGTTTCCCCGTATAACTGTTTATTCGTGGGATTCTGTACCGCGTGCCTGATTTCCAGCTGACTACAACCCGATTATTTTCATATGCAAGTAAGTTCTTGTTGCACTTTCTCCTTAAATAATCAACTTCTACTTTATTTCAACAACTATCGAACACTACGCTTTTGTCTCACTGAGTACCTTACACTCATTAACCTTAATCCTCAACTAGCTTTCAGGTCTTGAGAAGTGGTAACTTCCTTGAAAAAAAGCGATTTAACCGCGTAAGGGATTTTATAGCCTGTGACGGTGTACATTAGCTAATAACGTATCCTCAGCCGATTGGACGTGGCTATCAATTGTAAAGAGGATTTCCGGAAAGGACGTAAATGTCAACACATATTGATTTCTTCTCTGAGGTTTGTGGTTCGAAATAGACCTCCTCCAATAATAGGGAAAGTGAACGAATATTAATCGGATAATATAAACAAGAATAATGTAGTGGAAGAAAGTCTTTGATTGTGTATTTGTTTGTTTTCAAAGAATGTAAACCTTATATTAATTGTTCCCAAATGGCATCTACGTGCTTCTGGGCACGGTCTCTGATATTGTTTGCGTATTGTAGCTTAGATATTGGGATACTTTTAAATAAGCCAGTCTGTACCTGCGAACTTAGCAATAAACATAAAACGTCATGAATGTATACCATAATAGAAATGAAATCGATTACAAGGATGAATTGTTGGCCCAAATAGATACAGTAGTGGACTATGAAATTTGCTTTGCTAAGTAAAATCCAATCGAATTTCCAACAGAAAATGTTTTCGCTAATTAATAATAATAATAATAATAATAATAATAATAATAATAATAATAATAATAATAATAATCGAGTTCAATGTTATGCGAAACCAAATACCGATTTAAATTTTATATTAGGATTTCCATAATAATATAGTGGAAGCGCAATAAACTAATAAACATGTAATAGTTTCTTAGATTTCGTTGTGTTCCTACATATAATGTTTATAACTCGCTAAATTATTTTACCTAACACAACCGTAATCGCCATGTTGTAGACAATTGCGTGACACATCTCGTTAATACATTGTTTACGGTCTCTCTATTGTTCATTAATGGTTTCTAGGGTTATAACTGTTTGTCATTTAGTTCGCTTCATTTTTATTTCGTTTGTGTGTCCGTTACATGTCGCCTGCGTCTTTTCTCTGCTTCTCGGCTCTGGAAACAAACTTTCTAAACACATATGATAGACGGAAGTCTCTATGGGTTTTTTTTTCTGACAAATCAGTTTTTATTCAGCTACCGCGTCGAATCTGCGTTGCCGACTTGCTACTGTAAGAGAGGGGGAGACTTTTGTTTTGCTATGATCTCAATATCTATGTGGCTCTTACAGCCGCCCCTATGAGAAATCTGTTCGCCCATCTGCTCTGAGATCCAGAGACCGGCTTTTCGATCCGCTGTCTCTGCCATCCACAATAAAACTCCCCGATCTCGTAATAATCTCGTTCCACGAACGATTCTGTGACGTTGCACTACAACATCACCCCATGCAAACGTGTGTCTTGCACTATTTTTTTTTACATGGTGGTCACCACTTATCAAGGCCCGGAAGCCACTCAGGGATAAGGGTTATTGCAAGTACAGTACGTTAGTGTGGAGATTTGATGAAGTGTTTACTTAAGGGGGCGGTTCATTAGGAATTTGTTAACGTTGGACTTGAGGACATCCAGGTTGTAGTCAGGTGGGAAGCAGGCAGACGGAACAGAGTTCCACAGGCGTGCAGTTCTCAGAAAGAAGTTTTGTTCATGGAATCCACGTTTTTATTTAGGCACAGATAAAGAGTGGGTGAAAATTTTCACAGTGTATTCAGCTAGACGGGTGTTTTTCGTGAAAGATTGGCGAGGGGGGACCAGAGATTGGAGTTCAGACGAGCACCTGGCATGGAAATAACGATAAAACAGGGATAGGCTCGCAGCGTCTCTTCTGTGGGAGAGAGGTTGCAGGGTAGAGAAAAGGGCATCCCCAACTAAGCCACAAAGTCTATTTTGTACGCTGTCAAGGCAGGATAGGCTGTTTTTAGCAGATCCTGCCCAGATATGACAGCAGTATTCCATCCTTGTATTCGATTAATCTCTTTATTTGGATGCGACACATTATTTAAACAAACAACCTACAGTCATGCTCGCAACAGACCCATTTAAACTTAAGAATTTCTAATCTAAAACAATGACTTTGATTCTTAATCTATACATAGCACTGGGAACAACAGCCAGTCCGTCTACGTAGGCACATTATGTTACAAACAGCAAGGACTGTATTTTAGTTTATTTTAGACATTTACTTTATTTTGTCATGCATAAGAGCCAATGGAACTTGTCCAAACGAATAACCGTTTGAATGCTCAGATAAACAATACTTGTATTTTACAGTTTTAAATAATAATAAAAAAAAAAAACAATGCATAACACTAAACGATGTTTTGACTATTGAGTTTGGGTTAGATTGTTTTCATTATGAAAAAGTAAGTTTACAACACCAAGTGAATTTAATAAATAAAGACAGACTTCAACATTTTTCTGCTCGCTATAAATACCCCCAACCGATCCCTTTCCTTTTCTCTTTCTCTCTTTCTCTTTGTTTTACATTTAAGATTGTTCCGCCTCTCTATTTCTCCCTTTTTTCAATATGGATATAAAAAAAAAGAAAAAGGAGGTACAGCCTGAAAAGTGAGGACGAAGATGAATGAGAAGGTGGCAGCAATCGACACCTTCGTCCTCCCCGGATTCTTCAATAGAGAAAGAGAAGAAAAACAGATTGCATTACACTTGAATGGTAATAAAGCATACAGAGAGTAAAATATATTGAGACAGGGATATGTGGAGAAGCGAAGGTAAATATATGAAGTAAGAGCGAAGAGTCAAACAACATACAGTATAAAAGGATGAAAGTGATATATAAGAAAGTAATAAAACATGGTAACTTAATGACTTATTGGCAAATGACTGATAATTAGAACATGAATATGCAATGATTATTTTAATATGATTAAATCTCATAACTAAAACATTTTTGTATGTATTTTGTGTGGATAAAATGCATATTAAAACGCCTCAAGAATAAAAACTGATTAGTTCAGTGTTTTTTTTTTATTATTATCATAGACATTCTACTTTCATCTTCTAAAGAATTACACTGATTCCTGATCAAATAAATGTATGAATCAGAATAAGAGAGTCGGTGTTTGAAAGATCAGTTGTCTCGTGTTCATTAGATTGTCACGTGGTCTATTCGGCTGGCAGCGACAGCAAATGAAATGGCGACTCTTCAAGAAAAGGCTTTTTGCGCTCTTGAGTTTGTAAAAACTCATTCAGGGGTTACAGTACAGCGTGTATGCAGAGTAAAATTCAATCGCAATACTCCTTCTTCCAATAATATCCAGAGGTGGTTTAAGCAATTTGTCGGATGTCTGTGTGAAGACGAAAGTCATGGGCGACCGCGAACTTCAGAGATGATGTGGAAAGAATCCGTGCTGAGGTTACTCGGAGCCCAAGTAAATCCGCACGCCGTGTAAGTTGTGAGTTGGAAATTGGAATGACGTGTGCTTAAAAACGGTCGGAATTGAAGTCATACGGACTGCAGCTCCTTCAGACGATTAAAAAAATGATTATTTATGACGAATAGAATTTTGCAAGCAGATGCTGCAAATGAGGGAGGACATCGGAAACTTCAGTTCACTGTTAATTTCAGTGATAAAACGACTTTTTATTTTATCGAAATAGTAAAGTCAACCGATAAAATGTGCGAATTTGGGGAACCAAAAATCCCCACAAAATTATTCAAGATGAAATAGATTCCCCCTTAAGTAAACATTTTCTGATCTGTATTTTGCAACATGGTTTATGGCCCATTTTTTTTGGGGGGGGGAACTCTGTTACAGAGCAGGGTTATAAGATTATGTTACGAAACTTGCTTTTATCATAAAAGTAAGCTAATTTAAAGGGATTAATTTTTCAACAATATGGGGCGTTTACTAACTGAGCTTATGAGTTGAAGCATTTTTAAATTAAAAACTGCCTCAGCGTCGGATCGGTCAGATAGAGGCCCAAGACAAAAATTCTCATATCCTATTGATGTTTTTCGTGCTGCAAGGGGTATTAAGCACTAGTTACATGCAAAAAAAAAAACTTGACTCTAAGTAGAATACTTGTATCGTAAGATTAATTCTTTACTATTTTTCTTCATAAGATATTTAATCGTGAAATAGGGTTATTCTTTTTAAACAATCTTGTATAAGAATTACTTTCACGTTCAATTTTAGTTTGAAATTTAAAAGCATTAAACGTATTCCTCAATATGATATATATATATATATATATATATATATATATATATATATATATATATATATATATTAGTGGTGGGACGGTTTTTCCCCGTTTCGATCCAATTACCGCTTCCGTTCTAAACTTCCGATTCCGATTCGATTCCCGAGTCCGATTAAGATTCTTTTAATATTTGTAAATATTTAATTATATATTTGTTTGTTTTTTTGTTGTTTGTTTGGGTTTTTTTTTTCGTAAATTTTTAAAATATAACATAAATCCCCGGGTAATTTCCGGGTATATTTTTTCTCAAATGTTTTCCTTGTAATGTATTACAAATTGAAAGACAACAAAATATTTATTTTGATTTTAAACAAAGCCAAATTGTGTCAGTTTGTCGTTAGTGTACAACATGCTAATTGAAAGTTTTCATAAACAGTTGAAAATAATCGACGATTGGTAGGTAAAACGAGATTAGCTGACATTTTTAATATTCAGTTTTCTACAAGAATGAACAATCAATTCTTTTTACGATATAAACAATATCTAACTATTTCTAATAGTATCTAACTATAGCTAAATTCTAACATCCTATTTCTTAACCTTGCTTACAAGGTTCGAGTCTCGGCTTATCCTAATCTCATGTTCACCTATCTAATAATCTTCTTATTCACATGGAAAGGAGACATCCTTTCCCTGTAACACTATAATCGAAATCGAAACCAAAACTTATGAAGAATTTTTGCTAAACTCATTTATAAAACAAATAGATGACTTGAGTGCCATCACTTGAGCACCATATAATCGAAACCAAAACTAAAACTAAAAGTTATGAAGAATTCTTGGTAAAAGTATTTGTTATAAAAATTGGGAATGCATAATTAAACAATAGTCACTCGCGTGACACAAAATGAATAAGACATACGCTATCGTATATATAATATATAGTATTGTTAAAAGTCATTTAAATCACGCTCCTTTCTTACTACTAACCCTAAGTACGTGTGGCAATGCGAAACATTTCGCAATTACATGTGATTTTATGATTTTGCTGATCGGCCTTAGAATTAGTCATAAAAATTACTTAACTGCTTAAAAAGTTATAATGTATCGAATGGGATCAGTTTACATTATATTTGTATCCACAATTGAACCCCCATTCTAAATTCTAAAAAAAAACCCCATCTCAGTGTGTTCACACATAAGCGCTTAAAAAGGTAGAATCTCATATGTTTTGGGTATTTTAAATGTAAATGAAAGTGGTTTTGTTTTTTTTAAGTTAACAAATTTCTTAATGTTTGCTCTTCCAAAGTTTTAATAAACTTGTGAAATTTTCATGTATATTTTCATTTGTGCCAAAACCAAACAAAATATAAGGAAACATGAAATGTTTCAAAGGATGTGGTGATCATACAAAACCAGCACCAGAAAAAAATTAGAAGCATGTAAAATCTTTGATACTAAAGTCCGAAGTCTCTAATAGACGCGATATGGTCATTTATCAAATAGATGCGAAAAGCTTTTTTAAAATCTGTGATATTGAATAGACAAGTTAAATCTAGAATATTTACTTTGCTTACAATAAAAACCTAATAAAGACAAATTAAGATAGGTTTAGAGAGTCTGGGGGTTCCTTTGTGTCCAAAAAGGTGCCATAAAACTTTAATTATTTCAGATGAAGCCGATGACAAACATACCAATGTACAGCTGGCGTCCACAAAATTTTACCCAAGGATCATTTAAAACTTGTTAATAAAAATAATACGAGCTCCAATACCGATTCCGATACCCCAAAAAGTTCCGATGTTTTCCGATTCCCGATTCCGATATATATATATATATATATATATATATATATATATATATATATATATATATATATATATATATATACGTGTTGGAACGATTAATCGGAATCGGAATCAGGAATCGGAAAAAATCGGAACTTTTGGGGGTGTCGGAATCGGCATCGGAATCGGGAAGCTAACAGCATCGATTAAATAAAAAGGTTTTCGTTGAAACCTTGTACAAATTCCGGCATTCGAAAAAATTACCCGAGTTCGACAAAACACACTTGAAGAAGGTCGGAAGTCACATCGGCCAAAACGTTTTGAGAATGGCATACAAAATCTAGATAGCTGTCCGAATAATCCAAATAAGAAAAAGTGGGTTATATTTTTTCTGAAAATTATTAATTCTGAAAGTTATTAATTTTATCGAACTATTATTATTAACTAGTAAAATAGTTTTTAGTATTAATAGTTAAATTATCATTGACTTACAGAGTAATCCTATAGTTTAAATAAAAAACAATCAGCTGACATTTTAACAACACATAAAAAACAAGAACTTGCCCACGGATTTAAACGTCGAATAATCAAATAATAATGAAATTTGGTGTTAATGAAGTGTTGTGTTTCTATTTTCTGCAAGCAGATATTTTTTTGTTTTCGATTTGTTGTTTTGTTTATTGTGAGGTGGGTTGAAGTGTGCATAACAAATCATGAAGACAAAGAAGAATTACAGCCGTTGGTAAAAGTATAATTCTTCGGGTTTTTTTCCTTTTTTTATTTTGAATACTGTTTATATTTTTTACTATTTGTATTATTTCCATTTTTTAATATTTAGTATTTGTTTGTATATATTTACTTTTTTTAATTTTGTGAATATTTTAACCTTTTGTGTTCTATATGATTGAATTTTTGGATTATATTTTTGTCTTGTCTTATATATGTATTAAAATTAATTTTGTTTGGTTAATATTCGTTTGCTTGTTTTGCGATAATATATATATATATATATATATATATATATATATATATATATACATATATGTATATTAATACATATATGTATATTAATACACACATATTAATATATATATATATATATATATATATATATATAAGCAACTTATTTTTCTTACGTTTTTTTTTTAATTTTGGTTTTTAATTTTGGTTTTTACGCTTTTATTCATCTTATTGTTACTCATTGAAATATTCGTATATAAATTAAAGTTTAAGTCTGATTGTTTAGCCTCCTTGTAACGCACTACCGTGTGTCTGCTTTTCGACTTATTATAACATTGTCGTCTTTAAAGATAAGGTGAATAAATTCCTATTGAGTCCTCCTGCTCTTCCCATAGAGTGGTTTCCAAAGCTTGATAAGTAGTGACCTCCATGTATTCCCAAAGACAATATGCCTCGTGATGAAAGTATTATTCAATGCTACTTGTATTATATCACCTATGCTGTTTACATTATCCACGATAGACAATAAAAGTTTCTCAGAAACAAGCACTTACCTCACATATAAAAAGAAAATAAACTTTCGTTGTCTAGGTATTTGGATACAAAACCAACCATCATCCCTAATTTCATCCCTTTTATTCTCATCCCATCATTTTGGAATAGAAATAATTTCATCAGTACAATAACGTATATCTAACGATCCCTCCGAATTATAATAATAAATATGCGAAAATACAAACAGATATTTATGAATATTCTCTCAATATTTTCTCCCACACATATACTTACCTCAAAATCTGAAAGGATAACAAATACATTAATGATTCGCGAAAGCTGTGATCACATTTAACTTTGCCCTATATATTATTTGATGTATAAATTAAAAATTTAATGTAAATTCTTATTTGTTGTACACATTCTTGTCTCAGTCCTGAATCTTATGCTTATATTTAGATATACCGGAGCACGAAATTCTTAGTCTGCAAATTGCAGCCTAAGAATTACATCAGAAATATATATATACTGTAATGTATCAATTGCTATACAATCATTTATTTGAAAATATAAAATACGAAAGTACAAGCATCGCCAGTTTCTTTTATTATTGAAAAATAAAAATAATTGTTTTAATTTTATGGTCTTGTACTCGATGTTTGTTAGGTTTAATATTGTGTTTGCTAATCCGTGAGTCCCTGCAGGGTTTTTACTTTGTTAGTGTGTCTTCTTAATATCTTAATTCGTTTTATGTATTTTCACTGTGCGGATATTTTTCTTGATTTTATCGTGGCACAGTGTGTTTTTTTTTTGTTGTTTACCATATAATTTTTTTTTTTGCCATATCATTTTCTTCAAACCTTCTAATTTTAAGACGTGGAACTGTTTTCCAATTTGTTGAAATAACAAAGAACAGATTTATGGTTTCATAAAAAATTTGTTAACTAATTTCAGGGTTTTTCTGAAGTAGTGACAAAAGGAACCTTCATTAAACCTAAATGAACGTTCTGATTAGTGTTTATCATCATGTGTTAAATGTCCATTTTTTTTCTAAAGCATCTATTACACGTTCTCTTACGCAGTGTTTATCCCATTAGCTTAGTGAATATTTTGAGTCGCTTTTCACTTTACGAGGGCTTTAATTAAGAGCTCACTCCTGAAAGCCTTTAGAACATGATGACATCTAAGAAGCGTTTCAAGTGCACAATACCTGATGAGCTTAAGAAACCTTAAAGTATAATTTGCGTCAAAGCCTTCTTAGATGTAATCTTTTTAATGTCCTGTAAGAGTGAGATTTCAAGTAATTTTTTCTCTAAAATAAATGTTAATAAATGTAGATATGCTAAATTATATATTTATATGTTCCAGCAGGAGCCCCTGCGTTGGCCTATTTTACAATACGCTTAAATGTAATATTTTAATTCATGTACATTTCGTATTTATTATTATTATTAGGTCAATTTTCTATTGATTTGTATATATGTACCAAATATATTAGTGATGTCAAAAGCTTTTTTAAATGCTGACTGGAATGTCATCAGTTGGAATCGAAACAAAAATATTTAGTGCTCCACAGTTATTTCTAACATTCCGAGCAAACGCTAGATAGATGTAAAAACTTTCAAGATTAACCTGCTTTAACGTATAAATTTATATTTGCCCACGCGTAGAGGAGCATTTTAATTCGAATTTCGTCCGTCAAGTTTTAATTATCCAATTTGGACGTCTTTATAACTAGTTTTATCGGCTAAACCCCTTTAAACTAAAGAAACTGACAGAATAGTTTATTAAAACCTTTTCTCAAACAATATTATTGTAAATTCTTTATCTACCATTCTATTGTACCTAATATATAGTAGTGATCTCAAGAAAAACATTAAATATGACTTGTAAGCTATCATCTAGAATCGAAACCACAATATAGCTCTCTATCTCATTCATTAACATCTGCACCCGCCTTCCATAGGCATATGAAATATTCAATAGTAACGTTGTTTAACCTATAACTATATATTGACTCATGCGTAGAAGAACACGTTTAGTCAACTTAGGGCTGTCAAGTTTTAATCCTTTTAATTTTTGCCCCTACCAGCGATTTTCACCGACTAAAGACCTAATCGAATATGTTCCACAGTTCTAAACCACCTATACATAAAGTTTCAAGTTTATCAACCAAGAATTTACAGACGACTTTGCTAGTGATCGTTCCATACATATAGACAATATCACTTATATATATATATATATATATATATATATATATATATATGTGTGTGTGTGTGTGTGTGCGTGTGTGTGTGCGTGTGTGTTTGTTAAGTTCAACTAAATATTTCCATATACTACTATATTTCCAAGAATTAAAATACGGATAGAACATTGAATGGCATAAAACACAATCAAATCCCATAACATCACGATAGCTAAAATAATAATATAAATTATGTCCTTGTCTATACTTCTGCGGTGACTATACTGTGGACTAGTTTTATTTTGTTAAAAGATGGTGTAGTTTATTTTTTAATCATCGGCACACATATAAATTTACTGTTGTACTTTTTCAAGCTGTGTTAAACCAAAATCGAAAGGTACTCAGCAAAACAAGGAAGCCTTAGTATCTGTCAATTTTTATTTCGATAAATAAAAAACTTATTCTGGCCAAAATCAATAGTTTAGAATTAGTTGTATTATTTGAAATATTTGGATGACTGTTCTCATCTTGAGTGCTATTCTCAAAACATTTCGGCCTATGTAATGCCCGATCTTCTTCACTTATATCTTGGATACCTTTCTCTCGAACTCGGAAATCTGCGCGGAATTCCGAATGGAACTATTTATTTATTTCACAGGGATAACATGCTTAATTTCTGTCAGACTTGACCGTGCAGAAGTCTTAAGTAATTCGCAATTGTATTCTTAGCATTTTCAGTACTGAAGATTGAACCTTAAACCACCAAAACTAAATTTACTTAGTATTGTATCCTTTACGCCACGAATCTTTCAGAAACACAATAGCTTATTTACTTATTAGCTGTATGGCGCTTTTGTGCACCATACATGACGCCATCGGCTATGACATAATAGATGACGTATATTGTGAAATAACATTTTATAAAAAAACAAATAAGTGAACAAACAAACAGCAATACAGCTTAATTGCTAGAGCATGATGTGGCTCAAGGCCAGAAAACGGGGATAGAATGCTAAAACCATCGGGTAACAAAATAGACCAGATCAGACTCATCGGCATTTCCCGGTAAAGGTGTCTCAGTAATCGCTCTTAAAAGCAAGGAGGTCATACATAGAATTTTGCACTTTAAGTTACTGAACTAGTAATTATCTCATTAATGTGCTCTATAGTACATTTGGGAAAGTGCTTACCTATTTGGACTGAGTACTAAGAATATATGTAAGTTAATTACCCGAAACGTCAAAGAATATCTTATTGTCTTTCTGATGATTGGCTGTGATGCGTGAGAGAGTAAGTGTGTTTTCATCCACATTTCAATCTAATTAAAAGTATCCATGGACTTTTGTAAACGCATTTATTTAAGGCCTAAGCTTTCTTCTAGTGTCTAACTACCATCTTACCAGAAATACCACGATTTTCTTTTTAATGCTGTGAATTAAAGCCACAGAGAAGCATTGTTGTAAACCGTTTTTACTACATATGAAGAACTAAAGTAAAATCACATATTTCCACTTTGTCTTTCAAGTCGCATGTTGTAATTTTAAGTACCACTAGGGATATATCATTCTATTCGATGGCTTTTGTAAGTATTTCGTCACATGAAAACATATGTTTCTTCTTCGACATAATTGTTCGTCTTTTTGGTCCAAAAAAGCATTTTTACATCATGCTATTAACTTGCCATGAAATTGCAGCTAAACTCTCTCTGTTACGTATAAGGGGAAAGGAGAGGGAAGGATGGTGTCTGCTTATTTCGAGTCAATGTTCATATTTACGGCACATGAGTTATTTATGAAGATCATAAAATAAATGCAGAAACATACCTTTTTATCTCTTTTTCACATCTTTTGAGAGTGTCGGCTCGCCTGGAACAAAAGCTCACAACAACAACGCAAGTCTCGTTCTCTGAACAAATAGGACTTTATTTGTTTCACGGTCGAATGGAGCGTACCTGTTCTCTGTTTATGCTTTGAAGGAGAGTAGGAATATCTCTATTGATTCATCTTCCATACATAGCTAGATCTTGGCACTCCACGAGAATGTACATCATCTGACGACTGTGTTTGTATGAGTCGAAACTCGCCCCAAAGATTTTAGACGCTTCTAACCACGTTCTTCGCTCTGTCAGTGGAAGCCACTGAGTTTGATGTATCCCCTTGACCTTTCTGCACCTGCTCGACGCAAGCAAGTTGGGTTTAAATCAGTAACGCGTTAACCGAGTTAGCGGCACACAACACCTCTAAGCCGATAACATTTTTATGAGCGCTCTCAAAACATATGGATTTCGTTTCAAATCTATCAGGAAAAGAGGCAACTCAGACTGCTCACTTGCTTTGAAGTAACAGTTAAACGAGAGTTTATCCGTCAATAACCTTGAATATGTAACAAAAGTGTACAACACTCGGCTACAGTTGAGTGTTTAAATCTCTACTTATACATGAATAGCACTTTTTCTGTATATATCAGTGCGTGTGTCTCTTTGTTTGAGTTCGTTCCCACTGGACTTCGAAACGGCTGTGCCATTTTTTCTTTTCAAATTATGCACAAATGTACGTTATGTGCTTGATATTGTTGTTAAATAGGTTTGGTATCGGAATGCCTACAAGAATTACAAAAGATCGATAATCGTAAAACATGATTAAAGAAAGAACAGTTCGATTTTGACAAAAATAAGCATTCTTACATCATAAGTGCATTTGAGGACTTGTATTACGGTAAGGCAGAAGGATTTGGTTTATAAAATCAACAGTATTTTTTGTATAAAAGATGGGCGTATTTGAAATGAATGTTTCTGTTTAGAGCAGGGTTGAGCCTTGATACTTTTCTTTAGCATTGTTTTTTACTTTAATTGACATCATTATATAAAATACGTTTATAAAATCAAGAGTAAGTTCTCTACTGTGCAATGAAGACTACAATGTACTATGAACTAAGTAACTGCGGAGAGGCATGTGAACTTTGTCTCGGTGCACCAATTCTCGGTGAACTTTGTCTCGGTGCACCAATTCTCTGTCTTTGTCTCGGTGCACCAATTCTCTGTCTCTGTCTGTAAGCAATCAACCATCTTGATTGAAAAATGGACGATTTCATCAAATTTGATGAAATAAATGTATTGGAAATGTAGAACATTCCTCAATTCTCACCCCGGGTAACGTCGCGTCTCCCTGTTATTCTCATATGAATTGAATATTTTCTTAAGTTTTCAATTATAATTTCTCTATTGATTGGCAATTATGTTTGTGTAGCTGAAAAATAGCAATCTCTATAACAACATATATATTTAATCATATCTTTTAGCTATTTCACTTAAATCTGATGAATGATTGTTAAAGCAATCAAACATATACATGTTGTGTGTATTGTCTTATCAATACCGTCACGAAATAACTGATGAAATATGACGAGTTAAGATTCTATCATAAGACCGCAAATACTGTAGAGAACGGCATAAAACTTATGCGTCAACTGACATCTTTTTTTTTTACACGGTGGTCACCACTTATCAAGGCCCGGAAGCCACTCAGGGATAAGGGTTATTGCAAGTACAGTACGTTAGTGTGGAGATTTGATGAAGTGTTTACTTAAAGCGGCGGTTCATTAGGAATTTGTTTACGTTGGACTTGATTGAACACATCCAGGTTGTAGTCAGGTGGGAAGCCGGCAGACGGAACAGAGTTCTACAGGCGTGCAGTTCTAAGAAAGAAGTTTTGTTCGCGGAATCCACGTTTTGATTTAGGCACAGATAAAGAGTGGGTGAAATTTTTCACAGTGGATTCAGCTAGACGGGTGTTTTTTTCGTGAAAGATTGGCGAGGGGGGACCAGAGATTGGAGTTCAGACTAGAACCTGCCATGGAAATAACGATAAAACAGGGATAGGCTCGCAACGTCTCTTCTGTGGGAGAGAGATTGCAGGGTAGAGAAAAGGGCATCCCCCACTAAGCCACGAAGTCTATTTTGTACTCTGTCAAGGCTGTTTTTAGCAGCTCCTGCCCAGATATGGCAGCAGTATTCCATCCTTGGACGTACTTGGCTTTTATATAGATAGAGAATTGCATCAGTAGTGAGATATCTTCTGGAGCGGTAGAAGGATCCCACCATCTTTCCAGCGACCTTAGCAACAGACTTGATGTACGTGTTCCATTTCAGATCAGGAGTAAAAGATAACCCCAGAAGCTTGTCAAAACATGAGGCTTCTCTTAGACGAGAGCCATCCATTTCAATTGATGCCAGATGGGGATCAGAGCGTTGATGATGTAAAGATAGGAGTTTGGTTTTAGATGCATTAAAGGTAACCAGCCACGTCTTCCCCCACTGAACCACGCACTCGAGATCAGAGGTGAGAGAATCAGAGAGAACTTTGTCATTTACAGCCTTTGATGTGTTGCCGTAGATGGTCGTGTCATCAGCATAGATGTCAACGAATGATTTAAATATGTGTTTAGGGAGGTCATTGATGTAGATCAGGAAGAGAGTTGGACTCCAGCATTAATACTGCAGGCCTCTGATTTTTGTCCATAGAAAACTACTCTGTTTGTACATTGAAATATGTACAATAAAGATTCTGTGTTGGCATTTAATGATTCAAAATGGGTTGATATTCTGTAAAATATAAGACCAGAACAAACTGGTATAAATGCTGGCGCTGTCTCTTCTTTGTTGTCACTGTGGATCGGTCAGATTTTCTGCCCAGAAGCAAGATTAACATCTACGCATGCGTGAACAAGGAGAGATAAAATTAATCCGGCAAATGAATATTGCATTTGGTTGGTTGGAGATGTTTCCATGTCAGTTCCATTCGACTGATTTCAGATAATTCGTATGAGTTAGGAAGAGAATTCTGCCCAGAGCTGGGTCTAAAATGCTATCCATTTTATTCCCAGTTACATTGCTGTTTACACGGTGCAAACACGGATCTGATCATATTGTTTTCAGCGGTTGTTTTTTTTTTCTTTTGTTTTTTTTTTACAGAAAATCTAACGGATGTTTGATGATTTTATTAGGCGTTATAGTTATTGACGGATGACATTTGGTTGCCTCCAAGTGATTAAATTGGTTGGAAAAAAGTGAAAGAAGGCAACGACGAAGAAGAAGAAGAAGTGAGAGGAAAAATGTCAGAAAATCAGTGGAAGATTGTGAAAAATACACTTCGGATATCAGGGGTAACGATCATTAAGAATTGAACATGGTAAATAGTATTACATTGAAAAAAAAAACGCGAAAAGTGATAAAGCGAAAGTTAAGCAATGGTGCGGTCATTAAAAGATAAAGATAAACAGGTATCAAAAGAAAGGCGTTTTACAAAGAACCCGAATATAATAAAAGTTGAAAATTAAAAGAAAAATTATTTCAAAATAATCTATTCCTGTTAATCAACGTTTGTTGCTCTAATGTTTTCTCTATATATTTAAATAAAACTAAATACATTCAAAAATATACATTAGTCTTGTGATTGATTAGCGTTTTTAAATGTTCTGTTACATTTATTAGAATAAGCCGTAAATTTGAAATTAATTAAACGATATGAACATCCCTGTCGTAATTAACTCTTCATTTCTCTCGCTGCTCTAATTTTTTGTTGATTCAACAATTCTCTTTGTTATTGTTTCTACTGCACATTTAAAGAAAATGTTTTCCCGATCTCGTAATTTATACACGGCTCTTTACACACCTTAGGCATGTACATAAATTAGATATACAAAATAATTCGACTCTTTTATTCTATATAAGATATAATAATAGTACTACTACTACTTATAATAATAATAAGTAGTATTAGTAGTAGTAGTAGTAGTAGTAGTAGAAGTAGCAGAGTAGCATAGTATGAGAATAATTCGACGCATAAATATGATACTTTAATTCTTGCAGATTAATGTTAATGTTCTGTTAAGTTAATGTTCTGTCGATTTTTATATGTTATAAGGTTGCGGTTTCAAAAATAAAAACAATATATCTATATGAATTGGGTGCATCACCTTGAATCGAAACCGAAACTAAAATGTATTAAATATATATATATATATATATTAAATATATATATATGTATTAAAAATATATATATATATATATATATATATATATATAACTTGGATTCTTTCAGCTATAATCGAAACCGAAGTCAAAACTTATGAAGAACTCTTGATAAAATTATTCATAAAAAATACATTACTGAAGTACCAGCAGGTATAATCGAAACCGAAACCAAAACTTATAAAGAATTCTTTGTAAAATTATTTATAGAAAATAAATGAATTGCGTGCCATCAGCTATAATCGAAACCGAAACCAAAATTTTTTTAAGAATTCTTGGTAAATTTATTTATGACAAGATATGGAAGTCCATAATAATTAAACGAATCACTTAGATGTAAGGGTGACACAATATAAATCTCACACACGCTATCTTATTAATATAGTATATGTAGATTCTTCCTATTCTTCCTATTCTTCTTCTTCTCCCTCTTTGTCTTATTTTTCTTCTTCTTCCTCTTCTTCTTCTTATTATTATTATTTCTTGTATCAAATTAAAAAGTCTAATTATTTTGTACATCTAATTTACATGCGTGCATATGGTGTGTAAAAACACCGTGTAAATTACGAGATTGGAGAAGAAGAAGAATCTTAAATACAGGACAATTTTAAATAAACTATGCCCAAGCAAAAAAAAATCGAATGAAGTCAGCATCAGATTGCGCCACACCAAGTCATTGTGAAGAGCCAAGGTGGATGGACATACCGAGAAG
The DNA here is from genome assembly GCF_053919585.1 of Euprymna scolopes. NCBI lineage: Eukaryota > Metazoa > Mollusca > Cephalopoda > Sepiida > Sepiolidae > Euprymna > Euprymna scolopes. The sequence goes on along the minus strand of NC_136489.1, from coordinate 80,755,844 downwards.
AGAAAGCATTAAACAGACCTCTACAGGATGAGTGCAAAGAGGATTGAGACCCTTCAAAGGCGTGTTGCCATCCAAATAATAGTGAATGGCCAATGGTTGCTGACAGCGAGAAGTCTATGGACATCGGTTTTTGCGATAACACCAATTCGTTTAAAAATATTATCAAAAGAGGAAGAGAAGATTGGAAATGTGAGGATACTTTTTTTAATCTTGATTCCAGGAATCCACCATTGAGTAATTTCTCATGATGAACTGCATGAGATACAAATAATAATAACATTTATTATTATTATTATTATTATTATTATTATTATTATTATTATTATTATTATTATTATTATTATAAAGAGGCAACAGGACTTATTATTTTGAGTTGTGCAAAAAAGATATCTTAAAAATAATGTTGCAGTTTATGAATGTTCAAGGTAGAATCATAGAAACGGTTGTCACCCAAGGCGTCCTGTATTGTCTAGTAAATTTGAAATAAACGAACATAAAAACAAACAACAAATTGAAAAAAAAAATAATGTAAGAATATAATTAAAAAAGGGGAAAAAACGACGAAAACAACAAAAAAAAAGTTAGAAAAGAAAGGGAATAGGTAATAATACATAACCAAATGAAAACCTATGAACCAAAAGAGAAAAATAGACCTAGAAAGAATATAAGTGATAAAAAATGGAACTACAGAATAAATTATTAAGGAAAAAAAAGTAAAGGGAAAAAGGGAAAATTAAAAGAAAGGATTTCAGAATACGTAAAAAATATTTTATTTTGTGAAATCCTAAAGATACTTGTTTTTTCTACAAAACAACGAAAGTCACATTTAACTGGAACTCAACCAACAGAATTTGCTTAAATCCCTGCACAAAACATTTTCTATTCCCGTTCTTCCCGTATATATATATATATATATATATATATATATATATATATATATATATATATATATATATATATATATATATATATATATACGTTTTATTTTTTATTACCGTATCTTTCTGTTAAGTTACATTATTGTTTCAGCTACCCGGTCGTTTTTTTTGCCATCTGTAGCTTCCTCAGACTTTTACAGAAATGTTCGTTATGATAGGATGAAAGAGTGAATGATGTCAGGGGAGGGATGCGAGAAGAGCGGAAAAAGAGGAAGGGAACAGGGGAAAAGGTGGGAGGAGGGCTTGGTATGTCGGTTATGTTTTAGTTTTGGAGTTTATATATTTATATCTATATATGTATAATTGTTACATAATTATTGCACATTTTAGAACGAGTACACTCGTATATATATATATATATATATATATATATATATATATATATATATATATATATATATATATATATATTAATTTTGAGGGAATTAGACAGGGTCTAAAGAGCAGAGTTTATTTTGATGTATTAGTAAATGCATTAATACAATTAAAAGAAAACAGTGCTCGTTGTAATGTAGATGTATAATAAGCTCGATAGGCATAGATATCCTAGAGCTATTTTAATATTGAGTAAAATGATTCATAATTTTGAATAAAAAATCAGTTTTAAAGGGAAAACAAAGAAAATTAATAGATTTTACGATATTTTCGGAAACGATTTTTTTTATTGAAATAGACAATATGTCTTGAACATTAATTTGATAAAAATATTTTTTTTAAACAGCGTCTCGTCATCACCAAAAATGTAGGAGGGGTAACTACACCAAAATAAAACTTTCATTTTAGTAGTTTCAATAAAAACATCGTTTCCGAAACGATCGTACAGTCTATTTTTTTTTGTTTTCCTTTTGAAACTGACTTTCAATTCAAAATTATGAATAATTTTACTCAATATATATATATATATATATATATATATATATATATATATATATATATACACGATTGTATTCGTTCTAAAATATGCAACAATTATGCACAGTTGATGGAAGAGATTAGCGGAGCTAATTAATAGCAATATAATTATCGCTGACATAATAGCAATTAGTATTACGACATATATACATGCATACATATGTATATGTATGTATCTATGTATATATATACATGCTTTGAATCGATCTGTTACGTCCACCATTTGAAAAGGGAATTTTTCCCCGAAATTAATAATGGATATTCTCGCAGACATAACAAGTAGGACATTTTTACCTAATACAGCTGAATAAATATGTATATATATATATATATATATATATAGACATATATGTGTGTACTTGCTGATTTGTAAATTGCCACTTGTTCTCGTCTTCTTTTACCAACAACGATTATATTTCATTCCTCGCATTGTGATAGCCTTCTTAATCTCTACTACATACCTATCCCACAAAATGCTTAAAGCAAACTACATATCAACATATAAATATATATAGTATGTTTACTAAACAAACGTTATTGGTTACATATGTGAATACATGTGTCAGTGGAATGCCTTTCAAAGAGACCATTTCATCGCACAAAAAAGGGGCTATATTGAAACGAGAGTCAAGATTGCATTCGTTTTTATGATATATATTCGGGTGTGTGGTTTTGTATGATATCTTCGGGTTATAAAATATATTCGGGTCCGAAAGTAATAGGGATGTATACTTTGTGAATGTGAGCAGTAGAGGTTTTGGAGGGAGATGTGATAAAAAGGCAGAAGGGGTGGAGGTTTACAATTGACGTGTGGTCAAGCTGTCGCAGTGGAGCGTATTTGATATTATTTTAATTTGGTGGTTGTTTATTAGCCTAAATTTTCGACTTGATCTGAAGTAATATTATTCTCTTATCGATGTTCTTCCCTATTTTGGGACTTGATGGCTGTTAATTTTTCTTTCCTGATTGCAAGGCCATTATCCACCTATCTTATTGATATTTTTTTATTTATTTATTTATTTTTATTCCTTGCTTTTTATTCGTTCATGTATTTCTCTTTTGTAAGTTATTTATTTATTAATTTATTTTTTATAACGTATATGTCCATATGATCAAATTTAGAGTCAGTAAACAAATAAAACAGACTTATTTATATGACTTAAATAAAATAGGAGTTATATTACATAGGAAAAAATTATATATATATATATATATATATATATATATATATATATATAGTCATCCACAAACAGTATTGTTTCACTGTATCACAGCTCATCGGTTCGGCTAAAAATATAAATTGTGTTCATAAACTTTTATTTTAGTTGTTTATCTTTTCACCAATACTAGAACATAACTATATTTTATAAGTTTATATGCTTCGTTATAAAGATAAGTTTTCAGATCTCTTCCGCTCACAGTCATAAAGTATACACCCTATTCTCTAACAGAGCGTAAACCACACCCGAATATATTTTATATATTTTTTTAATATCGCTCCTGTTTGGTCTGATGAAGTTGGCCCTTTGAATTGAGATTCCACTGAAACATGTATGTACATATGTAACTAATAATTAATTATTGTATATTAAACACAATTCTGTCCTTCATTTAGCCCTTTTTAATGTTCACGAGGGTGTTATCGAATTTACATTCGGGAAAACCAACTTATGCAATCATAACACACACACACACATATATGTGTGTGTGCGTGTGTGTGTGTGTGCATGTGTGTGTGTGTGAACACTTCGGATTTTTCTTTTATCTATTATTGTAATCGAAACCGGAAGTACTTAGCTTTCTTTTGTGAAAGGCGTACTACGTGAAATTAAAAGTTGCCCTAGAGGAATTCATAGATCGAAATAACCAAACGTTTTTGACCATCACTGATTGCTTGAAGTAAAAACTGCTTCCTATATATTTGATTAACTAAATTGAAAATTTTAGTCGTGCGGATTCATGTTTATTTAATTAAATTTGTTAGGATTAAACATAATTAAATTAAATATTCTTATATTTATTCCAATGCTCAACTTTTGGAAGGCAACAGTTACATATTCACATGGAAATTATAATCGCAAGTCGACTCGAAAAACGGATGTATCCTTTCAACTGATTTGCAACTTGTCAACGTATGTAGCTCATCTGTCAATGAATGAGTTTCGTTGTAGAATGACATGAATAATTTCAGGAGATAAGAGAGAGAGAGAGAGAGAGAGAAGGGGGAAAGAGAAAGATTGGAGAGAGAAGATAGAAACGGGTGGATACAAATAACAGATAGATCAAATAAATCATAATTTACGAATTTAAATTTTATGATTTGAAAAGGTTAAATTTCAAAATTAGAATTTTTATTGTATGCAAAACAAAGAATATAGTTTAATAAATATATTACCTTAACCCATGATGTTTATTTATATCCTCAGAGGGCAAATGTTAGCAAATATTATAAATTGTATGTACCTAATTTCTAAGGCAATAAACATAGAACATTAAAAGTTTTTAAAGTTTTTTTTAATTATTTTAGCTACAGAGAATAAGGGAAATTATATATTCATGCAGAAAAAAAGATATTGAACTTCAAATCCAAAAGGTATGCTAAATTCTGTAATGGAAATTCTTGGTAGTAGGGAGGTATAAAGATACAACGCGTATCGTAATTATTCCAAGGCAGCAGGTAACAATCCCATGTAGACATATTACCGTCGTTTCTCCTTTGGTTGGATGAAATATCCGGCAAATATTTGATGATATCAATCCAGTAAAGATTTTTTTTATATGAGTTTAAAAATTCAATCCATTCGTGAATAAAAACAAAAATATTCGGAAACAGACAAATTATATATATATATATGGGTATATTTTTGTTTGTTTATATACGTCAGAAGCGAATAAAAATACGTATAAATACGTTTGAAGCCAAAAACTGCTACGCGAAATTTCTTATAAAATAAACGAGTGTTTATTTTTTAAGAAATATATTTGTCAATTTTTTTTTCTCTTTTTCTTCGACATGATGTAGAGTGGGAGATAGTTCGATGAAGAGTCCACGTGATGTTATTAACTGCGGGGTTTTTATGAAGTCAGATAGGTGACGCGTGGTCGCGCATTTTGAAAATATGGCCATGTTTTTTTTTTTTTTTTTATCCGTTAGAAGCGCTGAGTGAAATCTGA
>NC_136489.1:80690820-80745820 GCF_053919585.1 Euprymna scolopes | reverse complement strand
TTTCATTCGTTCATCAAAGACAAAAACATTGAAGATAGACGGATTTGCAGAAGAAAGAAAGAAGTTTACTTTTAGACATTGAGTGGAATAGACCCATTAAATTAACTTCTTCATTTCCTCTGCAAATCGGAATGTCTTAAATATTCAAGATAAACTGTCCAAAATATTGGGCAAGCTATGAAGCTTTTTACAAAAGTAAAACCTGTTTTGTGCTTCCAAATTAGTTTTTCCAAATGGTCACAAATATTCTTTATCTACTTCTGATTAATAGTGATGAATAATGTGTCTGAACGTTCGAAGCGCGTTTTGTCACACGAGGGCCGTTCCAAAAGTAAATTCACCTATTTGTTAAAGGGCTACGAAGTCGGCGTTTGTATCATAAAATAAACGACTTTTACGCTCTAGAATTAATTTTTCTGCATATTTATCGCTGCTCTCAGTGCAATTTTGCCAGGAATTCAATGGTGTAGCTCTGCTTTTGACGCACATCCATGACAGGGGGTTTTCCCTCAAAGTAAACAATAGTCAATATCTGCAAATGTTATGAATTCATAAGTTCAGTCATCATAAAATTGCAATTTGCAATTCTTTTCTGGTTCATTTGTGCGGAATAAAACATAAGAATCAATTCTTTTAGAATGCTCCTTATAGTTCGTATGTTGCAATTTAGAGTTTCATGGAAGGCTGATGGACAAGCTATGGAATATGCGGTGCACTCTGAGAATCTCTATCTCGGCCATCCCTGTAACCATAATGATGAAAGATTTTACGTCCAAAACGAGATTTCAGATTCAGTCAGTGTAACATAGACAATATGTTTTTTGTCCCCCGACAAAAGGAGGGTGGACCTGTAATTCACCCTTGTCCGTTCGTCCGTTCGTCTGCCCGCACTTCTCTCAATAACTACGTCTTGGAATTTTTTTGAAATTTTGTATAAACATTAAACATAATATGAGTAAAAAAGTAACAGAACGAATTTACCGAGAAAACTCCGGTTTCTCCCCTAGGGATGTTTTTTGGGTTAAAATGGCTAACATTGATACTTTTGTGCTTATTAAAAAAAAATTGATGACTTGGATATTTATAAAACTTTCTGAAAAGTTGTAACAAACTGATTTCTATATAATTTTGTTTGTCTATATTTCGCGATAATTCTTGGGTGTGTCCCAGGCCCTATTTTAGGGCTAATAAAAACGCTCCATTTTTGGGGACTATTTTACCATATTTGTCCAAAATTTTCTGTGTATGTCTATTTAGCATTTTTGCCTGGTGCTGAACTCAAATTTAAACATGTTAAGGCCTTGGGGACTTTTGTGGCTAAATGGGGGGGGGCAAATGATGGACTTAGTTATTCCCTTTTTTCATGGTGCAGAACTCAAATTTATATATGTTAAGCCTAAAACTGCACCGTTTGTTCATTTTCACCAGGATTTGATGTCCCCTGGGGACTTTTGGGGATAAATGGGAGGGGGAATGCTGAACTTAATCATTTCTTATGCCCTGTTCACTGTGCACTCACGGGGGACCATAATGCTTCATTTGTTTTGTCTCTATTAACTAGAAATCTCATTTCAGAAGTGATCTAGATACACTAACCCCACGAGAACTAATATTAGATGTTGTATGTGTGTGCGTTCATACATGAAACTAGCAAGTTTGTTCATTTGTTTGCTTATAAAGAGGGAAATGCTTGAAACGTAGATACTTTCAAATGAGGTTATAATGCAAAACCTGAATCGAACCAAAAATAAAGTTAAATAAATTAGAAAATATGTTATAAATTTAAACCAAACTTTCAGCCTTTAGATATCGCTGCTAGGTTGACTTTCTATGCTTGTTGAATACGGATTCTTTTAAAGCACAGACAGATTGTAAAGACACCTTGCATGAATAGGTGATAGTTTTCCTTATCTTTTATTCAACCTATTTCAATTTTAAAGCGCAGTAATTTGCTTTCATCTTCAGCGATGTGTCAATAATGTATAATATTAGTATCAGTATTTCAGAATATGAATGCGTTTACTAAGTCTTAACATCGTAATATATATATATATATATATATATATATATATATATATATATATATATATATGTCTACATATGTGTAGTGCGTGTTTTTATTTACGTATATGAAAGAGCTTTCTCTGTATATGTATGTATATGTTAATGTTAGTTTACGTATTTTAGAATATGAGTGCGTTTACTAATAATCAATAAGTCTGCATATTATTTTGTGTATGCGTTTGTATATATGTATATGCATGTATGTACGCCTAATCGTGTCTTTATCATTTGACGTATACGCCAGAAGCGATAGAAAGTGTGGGTTTCCATATATGGTTGCATGTATGTATGTATGTATGTATGTATGTATGTATGTATGTATGTATGTATAGAATGATTACCTATGCGCGTGTGTGTGGGGGGGGTGCGTGTGTGTGTGTGTGTGTGGGTGTGTGTGTGTGTGTGTGTGTGTGTGTTAAGATTTACAGGTGCAACTTTTCGCATGTTTGACAGACCGGAAGTTAAGCAAATCGACGCTCACTTGCGAGAATATGAAGTTACCTAAGATGGCGATTAAGTTAAACTTGAAAGTATTTTTTTTCTTTCTAATCTAATTACGGTAAATTCCACTGAAGAGCTGCTTCGCTTTTCGCTGCTAATTAAATTTGAAAAGCAAGACGCATACTCATACAAGTAGTTGAAAAGCGACTTTATTGGCAATAAAACAAAATAGATCGTTTTAATGATGGCCATTGTAGCGCTATTTCGGTAAAAAGTGGCATTAACGGAAACGTTATAGACTGTCGAAAATGAAATTGGACAAATGTTCACTTCATTGACATTAAATACAGTTTTATTGTCACAATATTTCGTTCTGTCTATTTTCCAATCGCTTCAGTTTTGACAGCAGTTTCTTTTTTAACAATTCGTAATTTGAATATTTCCCGTTATTATATTTTTCTTACTGTGTGTTTTTGCCTTTCATTTTCTGCATATGAAAAGCTTCAGAATTTGCCAGCAATTAATATTATTTACTGGCGAGCAAAAGTTATGGTGTGCGAAAATGAAAGAGAAGGGAAACAATGAGCAAATTTTATAAAAGCTAATTCTGAATCAGAAAATTGTTATTGATCATTAACTTTTACACAGATGTGACGCACATTACAAAACGAAATGAGAATAATAAATTATATAATTAAGATGCTGATAAAATAAGAACGTAGTCGCACGTATTCCTTAGAAGTTGAAACTCATATGTTTTTTACTCTACGTGCACATAACACATAAATGACAAAAGCTTTTATATTCTATGTTTATTTGTTATATGCTCTGTAATTACATCGAGCTTTATAAATTAATGGATTGGTATAAATAAAATGTGAAGTATAGCTGAAAAAATATATTTTCACACGCACACGCACACGCACACGCACACACATACACACACACACATATATATGTATATATATATAGTAAGTTATAAAAAATATATGGCAATTAAGCTACACCGAATATTCCGCTTGCATGAAACGCAGAATATTCTGTGTAGCTTAATTACCATATATGTTTTTATAACTTACTCCCTAGATCTACCTATGTATTGAGCATTGTTGAAGTAAATACTTAACGTTAACGCATAAAATTATACATTCGTATATTAATTTATGTGATTAGATGAAATAGTCATATATATATATATATATATATATATATATATATATATATATATATATATATATAACTCAGATCAGCTTGCTTGCTTGGGCTTTTAAACCACACATACTACATACAGTTTGTGATTTCCGGTTTTAAAAAATCGTCTGCTTACCTATTTCATAACCGCCCTGTTTTAAGTCCGATTTTAACCAGTGCTGCTATTAGAAACATACACAAGGTCAACAATATCTTTGTTTGTTTTTATTAATTTAATCGTGTTTTCATTACAAATAAATGTAAGTTATCCCCGTTGGCTTAAAAGAAACTTATTTAAATATAAGTATATAATATATAACTATAATCATATTTTTATTTTATTTTTATTTCGGACTATTAGTCTCATCTTTATTAGTTGTTGTTTGTTTGTTTTTTTTTTTTTTTTTATTGGTTCACAACGTTTCGGCCAACTTCCTCTGGCCTTCGTCAGGTGGTAACCGCGACGGATAGGAACTTCGAATCTCCTAACTGCATTCTCAGCCATCACTGCCATCCGTAGTTGTCGTCGTCTCACCACATTTTTGACCAATTACCTCTGGCACGCTTTGGGTGGGATTGAAACCGCTATCTTCAGACAATGTTCATCTGGAACCGTAGAGATTCAACGTCTCTATCAACTGCGCCACGGGCCCCGAAGGGCGATCAAGGTTGGATTCTTTGATCTTATAAATCCACATTTATTCATTATCTGATCTTCCATAGTCGGGTCCGTACCGATTGGTATATATATATATTATTCCTTAATTGGAAAAAAAAAAAAAAATAAATAAATAAATAAATAAATAAATAAAAAATTCCAATTAAGGAATAATATATATATATACCAATCGGTACGGACCCGACTATGGAAGATCAGATAATGAATAAATGTGGATTTATAAGATCAAAGAATCCAACCTTGATCGCCCTTCGGGGCCCGTGGCGCAGTTGATAGAGACGTTGAATCTCTACGGTTCCAGATGAACATTGTCTGAAGATAGCGGTTTCAATCCCACCCAAAGCGTGCCAGAGGTAATTGGTCAAAAATGTGGTGAGACGACGACAACTACGGATGGCAGTGATGGCTGAGAATGCAGTTAGGAGATTCGAAGTTCCTATCCGTCGCGGTTACCACCTGACGAAGGCCAGAGGAAGTTGGCCGAAACGTTGTGAACCAATAAAAAAAAAAAAAAAAACAAACAAACAACAACTAATAAAGATGAGACTAATAGTCCGAAATAAAAATAAAATAAACATAAAAATGCTCATCTCAAAAAAAAATAAAAAATTCCAATTAAGGAATAATATATATATATAATCATATTTATAACAATATTCACAGCTTTTAGTACCGCTCCTAAGGATTCTGACGATTTTTTCCGGCTTTACAAAAAAAGTATTTTCTCTTCAAGGATGGAGGAAGTAGAAAATTAGTTTCAGTAGTTCTTTTACTAGGGCTTCCTTAATTTAAATTAGTGCTTGCAGTAGTGCTCTGGAGGCTTCGTTAGTTTTATTGCTTTCACTCATCACTTAAAAATGTTTTCTCAAAACAATAAAAGGCAATATAATCTCAAAATCATTTTTTTTTATTTTGAACATTTTACATCTTACCCTTAATGGCGAACGGGAAGACTAGTATTTATCTAAAGAGAAAACAAGGCAGAGTAATTATCATCATTAATATTATTTCATGTATACTCATAAAATTTAATGAAATACAATACTTTGTCTCGATTTTCAGTATGTACTTCAACAGTTTTACATACTTGATTAGAGCTAGGTTGCAAGTTATAAAAATTTATACGGCATTTAAGTTACATACAATTTAATTGTTTGGTCGAGTAGAGGTTCAGTATATGAACAGGGGGTAGCTCCGTGACTGGGTTCGAATCACATGAATTGCTACCCTACATTGGTGATTGCAAATGTAGCCATAGTGTCCGTAGATATAAATAAATAATTATTGTTTAAATATATATTAGTCGAATAAGTAACTGCTCGACAAACAAAATGTTACTTGCAGACTACTATTGAGTAATGAAGCCGTAGGTACCGCTTGAAAAAACAGATTTTTCATTTCCTCGCCAAATATTTAATGAATTCCTTTGGAATCGTGATAACAATAATCTCCATATTTTTATGTTTCATTTCAGGTATTATTTTATATAATTTGATATAATACCGATTTAAAAAAATATTTTACAAAATAATTCCTTAAGAGTTTATCAACCGGGCAACTATTCTTACTACTCTAACATAACATTTAATAACTGTCCGTTGGAACTATTATTGTTACTACTACTCTTTATTTCTAATAGCATCAGACTAACTGCTTACTAGAATTTTTGATGCTATTTCAAGCGGTTTATATTTTCTTATCGCTTGCACATTCATTTTTAAAGAGAGAAAAAGAGAGGGGTGAGCGAGAATAAGTAATGAAGCCATATGTGTAGCATAAAAATCAAATTTTAAATTTCTTTACCAAATATTTAATGAATTCTTTTGGAATAGTGATTTTTCTCATCGCTTGCACATTAATTTTTACAGAGAGAAAAGGAGAGAGAAAGATATATGGAGAGAGGGGGGTAGCAAGAATAAAGAATGAAGTCGTACTGATGCTACAAAAATTGTAATTTCTTCATCAAATATTTAATGAATTCCTTTTGAACAGTGATAATATATAATGTTTTATTTAAGATTTTTATATATTTTGATATAACATCGATTTAAAAAGGAAACTATACTTTATAGATTTGTATATTACGGTTTTTCCGTCGTAACTATTTATACTAACACTTTCTGTCAAACCACGCTAAGCGACTATTAATTCTTTCTTTACACAATCCCTGCCGGCTGCAACTACGCGTTCTGACTGATCGCTTGGTTGGACTACTGATGTTATCTTTGCGTTTTAATCAAAGCTGCTTGTGTGCCCGGCTGTTTGTAAATAACTATTCTGTACTTCCATCTAACAATTTAATGAACAAAAATGTATCATAAAACTTGAAAATACTAGTCGAACAATTTAATCCTTAAAAAGGGACTTTTTTACGTTCAACACCGGTATCGATTAATTTAATAAGAAGTTTGTTTACATTTTGAAATGAACAATAGGTATAATTTAATCACACTATTATTTCAAATGTAAGGATGTGATTATAATTTATTTTTAATTAACCACGTGTTTAACAAATAAACAATAAAATAGGATGAAGTTATAAAATGTGATTTGCTGACGTTCACGACTACTACCACACTAGCGATTTACGCATCGGCTCCGATGTTGTGCGTTGTTCGACTGGGGGATCCGTTACTATTTTTACAAGGAAAGAATTTTTGTGATCTAGTTTTTTTTTATTTTGGCTTGAATTTGCGCATTATTTTGTTACTACGATTTTATATGGCTTTAACTTTTATTTGGCTTGAACTTTGCGTATTATTTTGCTATTATGATTTTATCTGTTGTTGTTTTGTTTTTTGGATGACTATTTTCTTTTTTTTGTAGAGTTTTACTTACAGGTAAGTATTAACGGGAAAATTGTTGAAAGTCAAAATTAGCACTTGTGGCGATAAACAAAAAAAAACAAAACGCTTTAGCGTGCATGTACCTCTCATAGAATGTCGTAGATCGAAACACAGTGAAATGTTATTTTGGTGCTAGTGCACTTATTGATCCGCGCTAGTTTTAAATAGTACTTTTAAGTGTAATTAAAGTTTTACGGTACCTGTTCTTTTTAAATTGATAGGTGAAAGTACCCGCGCTATTTTTAAATAGTATTTTCAAGTTTTATTAAAGTTTTACGATACCTCTTTTTTATTAAATTGTTAGGTGAAAGTACCCGCGCTATTTTTAAATAATATTTTCAAGTTTAATTTAAGTTTTACGATACCTTAAACAATTAAAAATAATAACGGTCACATAAGTGCATAAGCATAAATGGGGGGGGTGCTTGGCTTTGCTTTCATTTTGCTAGTGTGTTAAATCCGGCAAAAAAACTAAAAAACACAATAACAACAAAAGAATACAAAAACAATAAGAAAAAAAGAATCAATAAAGTTCGAGCGAACTTGAAAGTTTTATTTATTTTTTTATTTTTAAACAAAATATAACGCAGGTATCGTAAAACTTTAATTAAACTTTAAAATAATATTTAAAAATAGCGCGGATTCTATTTTGACTTTAACAAGTTTTCCTGTTAATAATTACATGAACTTTTGCAAAAAAAATATCCATAAAAAAAAACACAGATAAAATCATAACAAAAATTATGCGCAAAGTTCAAGCCAAAATAAATAAATAAATAAAAACTAGGTCACATCTGCAAAAAATTTTCCCTTGTAAAAATAATAACGGCTCCCTCAATCGAACGACGTTCAACATCAAGGCGATGCGTATGTCGCTATAGGGGTAGCATTCGTGTTGGTACCATGCTGAAATAATATTTTTATTATTTTGATAGACATTCTTAACATGGAGAGGAGAGGGGGGTTTGTATCTATTCTGTACTTCTTTTACAATTGAATAAAAAATTACAAATGAATAAAAAAAACAGATATCGTGAAAACTTTAATTGCACATGAAAACACTATTTACAAACAGCGTGGTACCAAAAATGCATACGCACATTTTAAGACCATTCTTTAAGGAGATATTGTTTTTAAAAGAGACTACCCCCCTAATATTTTTGAAGAATATTTTTAGTTAATTACCGTTGTTTTAAAAAAGGTAAAATTGATTTTCTATGTGTTCGTTTTCTACCTAGCTGGCTAATTTGTTAGTGGTTCAACTTATTTTAAAGCGTTTATTCAGATCATAAACGAAACTACAGATCGCATAATATTTTTTTTAAATATTTATACTTATTTACTGTTGTTTTAAAAATTAATTTTCTACCAATCTAGCAAGGTTGTTAGTGGTTTAACTTATTTTAAAGTGTATTTAGTAAAAAAAAAAAACAAGTCAAGACGGATTTCTCCTCCAATAAACGAGGACAGAAAAGGTGGTGTAATCTCAGAACAGATACTAAACTTTGCTGTTAATAATAATATAAAACAAATAAATTTACCTTCAGATGACACAAAGTTTTACTCACTGGTCGTATTAAATTTAAATAGTAAAACTTAACGAAGTTTATATTTAGAATTAATTATGAATTGAATGCAGCGTAAAATCTAGGAAAACTCGTCCAATTTTGATAGGTAGGAAAACTCTCCATTGTTGAATACAGATCGATTCAAAACACATTTTACGGCCGTTCTTGAAGGGGATATTGTTTTTAATAGAGACTACACACCCACAACATTTTTAAAAATATATATTTACTTGTTTACTGTTGTTTTAAAATATATAACATCGATTTTCTAAGTGTTCATTTTCTACCTAGCTTTGTACGTTTTTTAGTGGTTCAACATATTTTAAAACGTTTATTTAGTTTTAAGAAAAAGTAGTGCCGAGTGTTACTTTAGAACAAAACAAATGTTCGACATGAGAGTATCACGTCTCGGGAATCTCGATAATCGCTCAAAAATAGAAATTTAAAGAAAATACTGAAGTAGATATAGTTTTAAAAATAGCCTTCCCATCCAAAAGAAAATATATTTGTATTTGTATTTAAAGTAATGCCTAAGATCAGTGTTCGGCAAAAATCAAACTATCGGAGTGGATACGGTCGAGTATGTCACGCAACTGAACGGAACGGAGTCACAGAGTCAGGATACGAAAATCCAAACATATTTATTCTTAAAAATTATTATATTTTTAACACATCTTGTGGTATTACGAAACAAAAAAAAAGAAAAAAACTTGTATTATTGAATGATAAAACAAATATCACATTATGTGATGATACATTTCATATTATTCTGAGCATGTTTTATTAAATAATAAATATTATTTTATTATTTTTGTTGTTTTGAATGTTGTTGATAAATATAATTTTAAAAAGTAAGGTATTTTCTTGAAAAAAGATTTCTGCCTTAACAGAAAAAATATTCAACAAAATGTTTAACCGGAAAATTATTTTACCGCAAACTATTAAATATTAAACTTTAAAAAGGAAGATACTAGAATTTAAAAAGATAATATTTTATTTACAGTCAATCAGATGGGCCTTATGCACTAATAAAATGTAATTGGCATTTTGTTGCACTTTTTAAGATTTTAAGTATTTATAATTTTCTCATTATAAAAAACGATTATTATATTGATTATAATTTTTGAGAGAAGAAATAAAATTAATTGCATATAAAACATGATAAGAAAAATTTTAAATTGTAGGAAAAATCTAAAATCAGTAAATTATCAATAAATTTTGTCGTCATAAAAATATGATTGTTATATGACTTTTTATTTGCAAAAGAAAAAAACAACATTGCTAAAAACATATCAGCGAATTATTAATATATTGTCATAAAAACGATTATTGTTTGATATTAAACATTATAATGAGAAAAAAGTTTTATTTCATTAAAATTAAATACTATACATAAATTATGTCGAATGTACATAAATAATTTTTTTATAATGACAAAATTTGTTGGTGATTGGCTGATTTTGGATTTTATAGTTCTTTCTTTTGCTAATTAAAATGAATTCCATCATCCTTTTTATAAATGTATTGATGATTTATTGATTTAGAATTTTTCAATCCATGTTTTTTCTTTTAAAATCAAATAAATTTCAGATAAATTTATGAAATATTCCATTTTTACAAAATATATTTACATAAATTGCCAAAATGTATTGATAAAATTGGATAGTTTTGCATTCTCCTTCTAATATTTTATATGCAATTAATTTTATGTCTTCTGTCAAAAAATTATTATCAATATAATAATCGTTTTTGAGAATAAGAAATTATAAACATTTAAAATCTTTAAAAGTGCAACAAAATGGCAATTACATTTTATTAGTGCATAAGGCACATCTGATTGAGTGTAAATAAAATATTATTTCTTTTTAATTCTAGTATCTTCCTTTTTATAGTTTAATATTAATAGTTTTTGGTAAAATAATTTTCCGGGTAAACATTTTGTTGAATATTTTTCTGTTGAGGCAGAAATCTTTTTTTTTTAGAATATATATATATATATATATATATATATATATATATATAGAGAGAGAGAGAGAGAGAGAGAGAGAGAAAGAGAGAAAGAGAGATAGATAGATAGATAGATAGATAGATAGATAGATGGATAGATATTTCTATCCATAAACACAAAGGTTTATGTTGTAGTTCATTACGTATGATTATAGTTCTTAATTTGTATTTGAACCTTGATTCGTCGGAGAATTTGTATGTTTCCTTCAAAAATGGTTTATTTATATACAATTATTTCTGCCTATTTCAAGAACATATATAATTTTTATGATGTACAAAACACCAGTTTATATAATTCCACAATCAGGATGAAAAAATAAAATGCATCCAACATTCATATACAGGTTCATATTGTTTATTATATCCGCATGAAAATCAGACATACGAAATATACAACAGCTAAGAATAGATAGTGAAATAAGTTTGCACTTTGAATTTTTTAGTGGCAAAAAATATGTATACATTTAATTACTGTTGAATCCATTTAAATTTTTCAAGCTTTGAATGTAAGATTCGATAAACTGATGAAGACTCTTTATGGACATCAGTGGTATTTTGCATTTTATGAAATGTATGTTCTTGGAATGAACTGAAACCATTGTTTGTAAGTAAATAGGTTGGAAGGAAACATGGAAAAGTTCGCTGGATAACTACAGTTTACATGAAATTAGCTTGATGCCTAGCGTTGCTTGGTCGTACAATGCGCTGAAACATAATGTTTTTACGTGTCTAGATTGTGCATGTATTATATGATAAGCCTCTATTAAATAATATATATTACGTGGAATAATTTGTCCCGGTGGACTAATTCGCAAAAGAATATATATAAAATAATAAAATAATAATGATAATGTCGTTCATCAAATTCAGTCTGTGACTGCTTACAATATCACGTCAGCTGATATTTGGGTTTGACGCTGAATGGCCTGAAAAAATCATTTTGAATTAATGTTTAGTTTTATAACATCCAAACGAAAAAAATGATACCTTTTGTTTCATCATAAATTGAACTCATTAATAAGAAAAATAAAATAAAACAGTCAGATGCACCTTGAGTTCAACAGGGGGGGCCATTCGATCTGTGATCGAATATTCTACCACTGAGCTATGTCTCCGGATGATAATATTTCTGTCCTTTTTATAAGAAGTAATGATTTGCCGAACATTAAATCTTATTTGATTTGCTGAGAATTGTCTCCCTTGGCCGGTGCAATGTAAAATATTCTCCTGTAATACTTTTTCTATATGAATGAAAGCCTATGTTTAGGATCGAGGTTTACGATTTTCGATACTGATCGAATGGATTTCTGTATAAAACATATCTAAGAACACTGCCAGACATATGCATTACCTTTGTGCGACATGTGCAAACGATGGGCTTAGCCATTTTGGAACGTATGAGGAAGGAACTCACACACACAGACAAAGTGACTTTTATATAAAAGATAGATAGATAGATAGATAGATAGATAAAGATAGATATTAAATTGATACCACTATTCACCCAGGCACAAGTTAGTTCTTTTTTAAGTGGAATTGATTTCGCTCATATAAATATAAATAACATATGAGAAAAGGCAGACTAAACATCTTCAGTAATGTTATTAGATTAGTTAGGATATTAAACATTGAAAACCAATCCCCGAGCTCACAACAGTCATATTTGCTCTTCGCACACGCATGTACACACACGCGCGCGCACACACACACATACACATACACACATATACAGTGGCGCCAAATAGAAAGTCCGCACTTGTCATTTTTTTCAAAAACTTTAAATTTAAGCCAAATTGGATGTAATTGTTTAAACAAACTATACCTCATTTGATTCGCTTTTATTCCTCTGTAATTTTACTTGTTCATATTTGACTTTTAATTGAAGGATCCTAGTGTTCACATTAAATGAAAAAATTAACTTCAAATCGAGAAAGTAAAAAAGAAACTCCGCACAATGAAAAATTGTTAAATTAATGTAACTTAAGATCATAATGAACTTGTAAATATTTAGTAGAATAGTCCTTCTGTAATTTGACAGCCTGCAATCTTTTAGGCATTCCTTGAATCAGTATGCAGCAATACTCTGGTGAAAGGGCATGCCGATGCTGTTCAAAGTTTTTCCAAAGTTCTTACATATTTGAAATTTTATTATTGCGTAGCTGCTGCTTGATGCAATGCTATACGTGTTTTTATAGGATTGCGGTCTGGAGATTTTGCAGGAAAATCCAAACACGGAATATCATGCTCTTCACCGAACCTCTTGACATTGCCAGCTGCATGAGGATGAGATTATCCTCCAAATTCTGGCCAAAGAAGGGTAGAAATATTCAGTCAACATATTAATGTACTGAGGTGAATTGATTCGACCTTACAAGCGAACTATAAGCACTGGACCATTGGCATTAATCAGGCCCCACACCAAAACTGAACCTCCACCGCTTTGCAGCTTTTAAACTGAGCTTCTAGGATTAAATTCTTTGTTCTTCCTTCGACGGACGTACTGCCTATCATCACTGCCTAGCCTATTGAATTGCTTTGGTCGCTAAAAATTACTTTCTATTCTTTACAGAAATCATTGGCTCGCATCTTGAAACACATCCTCGCAAATTAAACGTCTTCAATCTGTTCTTAACTATGAACAGAGAACACTTCTAACACAGTTACACTGTTGTTGTTATGGATTCAGGCAAGCCCGTTCAACAGCAGATATCTTAACTGTAGTTTCTGAACGTATATCCCGTTCATTGGACAAAACAGGGGAGGGTAGAGCGGTAGCCCTTGATATATCTAAGGCTTTTGACAGGGTGTGGCACGATGGTCTTCTAAGGAAAATTAGATCATATGGAATCACTGGAAGAATTCATAATGTAATTAAATCCTTCTTAGGTAATAGAAAAATCAAAGTTGTCCTCGACGGTCGTACATCTAAACAATATGACATAAATGCGGGAGTACCTCAGGGGTCTATCCTTGGACCTATATTATTCCTGATATTCATAAATGACCTCCCTGATAAAATTGTTTCGGAGATGGGTATATTTGCCCATGACACTATTCTCTATAACAGATATGAGGGGAAAACAAATGAACACATATCCAAGGAAATGGCAGAAACACTAGAGGATGACCTCCAATCTGTAGTGGAATGGCGACAAAAATGGATGGTCACATTAAATGCTGCTAAGACTAAGCTTGTTTCCTTCAATAACTACAAGAAACCTTCTCTACCACATATAGCAATGGCCAAGAACACATTGCCTGAAAGTACTTCTTTTAAACTCCTCGGCCTAACGTTTACAGGGAAAATGAACTGGAATAGATACATTGAGAGCATTGCCAAGGCTGCTGCAAGGAAGGTTGGCTCCCTCTACCGTGATAGAAAACTACTTACGCCTGACAGTATCCTATAACTCTATAAGGCCACCATTCGCCCATGCATGGAGTACTGTTGTCACATCTGGGCTGGTGCATCTGCTGCTTGTCTCTCGCTCCTGGACAGGGTTCAAAAGAGAGTTACCAACCTGATAGGTCATGAACTGTCATCTAGACTTCAGCCTCTGTCCCATCGACGAAATGTTGCATCCCTCTGTCTGTTCTACAAATACTTTAATGGTGAATGCTCTGACGAACTGCAAGCACTTGTACCTCCCCGACGTTACTACCCCCGACAAACCCGACATGCAACTAAGTCTCATCCATTTACAGTAGAGATCCCTTGGTGCAAGAAAGCCTTTTACTCCAATAGTTTCTTCCCCAGAACTGCGGGTCTTTGGAACTCCCTTCCGGGATTCTGCTTTCCCAACTGCACTGATATGCAGAAGTTCAAGTGTAATGTTAACAAACATCTTTCTACTCATCTCCCTTCACAATGACCCCGCTAATTAAGTCCCTGATAGTAGCCCCCTGCTTCAAAGTGGCACTGTGCCTTGTTTGGGGTGAAAATTGAATTAAAAATTTTTTTTTTTAAATTTCAGGATCTATTTCAAATCTGTTTCTGAGGCTGCGGAACTTGATAGCTATAAGAAGTAACTCAAGGACGCCCAGATTTAGAGACATCACGAAAACTGCGGATGTTCGGATGCTTTTGCACGGTCATTCGTACCGTTTTTTCACCACATTCCAATCTGTTACCGATTTTTGCGATTGGATAAACCAGAAAGGTGGAAATTCATGAGCTCCTCACGATAAGTAAGAGAATGTCGAGGCATATGGTCTATGTTTTACATCGTATAACCTTGAGCAACAGTAATTATCATTATAAATACTTTGTTGTCTAACAGGTGGATATTTAAAACCGGTTTTAAGCTCGTTTGTTGCTGCGGAGTTTCTTTTTGATTTCTCAATTTGAAGTATTTTTAATTGACGTGAACACTAAGCTACTGCAATTAAAAGTCAAATATGAATGGGTAAAATTATAGAAGCATAAAAGTGGAATCAAATGAGGTATATGTTGTTTAAACGATTTAGCTTAATTTTTCGGTTTTTGAACAAATTACTTTCCTTTTGGCGCCATTATACTTATAGGAACTCTTATTACTTATAGGAACTCTAGAATAGAATCAGAATGTTATTATGTTCTTCAGTTAATTGGGATCGACCTTATTAAAAAATATGCCCATAAAATTATAATAAAACAATTAAAATAAACGTGTGAATTTTATCTATACGATGTAATGAATATCCTGATAGTAATATTTGAAAGCTGGATTATTTGAATGTAATAGAACTTTCAATATTGGACGCAACTTTGCTGCCGACTCAACCACAACCTCTGCGCAGCGTGGATCTCTTTTATATATTACATAATTAACCTAATCAATCATATCCTCCTGTGTGTGTGGTTCATGTTACCACGAACTTAATAACTCGTTAATCATACCTTATAACTCAATATACACTTCATTCTAAATGTATCTTACTGCTATGTAATATGTATTATTGCTAACCAAAATCTGGTATGAGTTTATAAATTAAATTGCTTTATGAAAAAAATACATCTATTTTTTTTTAATTGATGGTAAACAAAAATGTATTTTTTACAAATAAATCCGTTGTGGACTTACACGCATCGAAAAAAAATGATAGTTTAACAAACCAGTCAAATATTGTCTAAATCATCACCATAAATAAGTAACGTATTTTTAAGATACCATGAAGTCTTCTTAACTTAAAAAATGGTGAGATTCTTGTACGCTATGCACTCCTTGTCTGACAGTCACAGCAAACATATTAAATAATCGATCTGATATAACTATTAAATGTAACAAAGTAACCATTAAAATAAACTTACTACACACAAACAAATCAAAGTTCTAGACTCAAAATGGTTCTTTTTCAGATCGAGAATCGATATAAAAATAACAAGTTTACAAATATCTGATGAATAAATATTGTTGCGTTTGAAGCTTATCTAATAATGTAGTGACTAAATTGCCGTAATTGTTTCAGAGATATTAAGTTAATAAATTATATCCATACTTTGCTAACAGCATAATCACCATGTATCTGCATCATTCTTCTAAACCACACATATTTCAGCTTGGGTTCCATAACAAATAGGGGCACCAGCCCTTGACGAAAAGTCTATGCGAATATATGTGTGCATGCGTATAGAAAAAAATTACTAAAAATTGTCCAAAACCCCAATATTACAAAGTAAATATTGCCTCTACGTTAGTACGTTATTGCTAAAAAAAGTGATTCCTTGTTATAGAATAGTAGGAACTTTTTAATGTTCATTATTATTTATTATATTTTCATTATTATTTATAATATGTTCATTATTATTTATAATATGTTCATTATTATTTCTTATATGTTCATTATTATTTATAATTTTTTTAATTTTTTATCGTCCAGAAATTAAAGCATTGTCTTTTCTTATCAAATGAATCAAGTTAAGACAAATCTGACAAAGACAAATGTGGTTTATTTTATTTGAACTTCGTTTCAAATCACTGAACGGCTGGTGAGTGGTGACAGAAAAATCGATGATACCTGCTTAATGTTATATTGTCAATCATTCCATAATTTATTTCCATGCGTTGCAAGCTTTCAAGCGTATTGTTGTCTTCTCCCCGCTCTCTCGTTCTCTGTTTTAGCCAGGTGATACCACATCTGCTTTTTTTTTTTATCAATCAAGTTAATAATTTTCGTCTTGAATTCAGCAAGGTTTTTTTCCGAAGTACGTAATTGTGTCTATACACAAACATTTGAAGAAACGTAGTATTTGATTATGATGGAAAAAAGGCACGTGTTTTTTTTTCTCTACATTGTCATTAATTCTAAATTTGGTTAGAAATACGAAGAAATAAGACGGAAATTGAGCGCGAAAATTTGGATTAACGAACCCGGCAAAAGACAATTTATAGTGTACGGAACCGTTAAAATCAATTTCGATCAAAAGTATCTTTGTCAGTCACGTGGACACTCATTTACGGATGAGAGCGCATCATACACTAGACAATGAACCATCATCTCTCCAGAAGGAGGGGCTAATGTCTTTAACGATAGGCGACAATTCCCATTGTACGATGTGATGAATTCTGAAAAATGTTACAGCGATTTTGTGTTCTTTCTGTTATCGCAGTAACTGTAAGTATGCCTGGCATTAAAAGCAAAAAAGAAAAAAGAAAGAAACAGTATAAATACGACCGATAAGAAAAATCTTTCCAGTAGTAATGCCTCAGTGATTGCCCCCCTCCCCATTACGTTGAAAATTGTCCTTGAACAGTCTAGTAGAGAAAACAATTAAATTAAATTTCTCCTTACAGTATAGAATGTTTTAGTCGAGAAGCTATAAACCTGTCCCTACTTTATAATAGTGATGCCTATAGGTCATATCTAATGTGAACGTTGTAGTTTTAAAGCAAAGAAAATAATTAAAAGAAAAACATTGAAGGAGGTGTCAGTTACGCGTCGTATGTTTTAGTATGAATTAAAACGTAAAGAAATAACATGAAATAAAGGAAAGGAACGCCTCAGGCGCAAGCTTAAGAATAGAAAGAAAATTAGAAAACGTTTAGAATAATAAATAAGCGGAAAAATCTTAATGAAAGAAAACGTTGCAACCTATAAATGAAAAAAGGTCATAAAAGCAAATGAAACGAGTCAATCTGTGAATTTAAAAAAAAGGATAGGTAAACTAAATAGAAACGTGTACATCAACGTGAGCTATTATAATATTGCTAAATAAGAACAAGAAAGAGTGAACTTTAAACGCCATTGCTTGTTTAAATGGAATCTGTAATTATGAATAACAAGCTTATGTTGGTATGTTTTGAAAAACATATGAAGGTGAGTGTTTAAAATAATCAAACGGAAAGAAAATAAGATTAAGTGTTTTTTTTTTAATAAGCAAAACGGCTAGTATAACAACCATGTATTTATGCACACTTGTTCGAAAATTATTTTTCAATCTATTCGGTTATTTCAAAATAGGAATATTATTTTGTTTCTGTTATATCCTGTATTTCGATGTAAGCAAAATACTAATCCGATGATTATAAAAATTTTACGCGCAAAGATTGTGTAATGCAATAAGGTTTATGGTACGAATACTACAAAACAAAAATGGAGTCTAATGACGGATCTATCTATGTATCTATCTATCTATCTATATATATATATATATATATATATATATATATATATGTGTGTGTGTGTGTGTGTGTGTGTGTGTAAGTGAAAATGTCTCTGTGTCTCTGTGTACATTTCCCTACCAAATAACTCTGTCAACTTTCGGTTTAGATACTCGAGATTTAACATAAGGAGTATTAGAATTTGAGAAAATCTTTTAAACTTTTTTGGAGCCAGAAATTTGGCTGTCAACGGGTCAAAGTTCAACGATTTTACATTTGAAAACTCTAACAAACTCCTCTACCAATTTTGGGTCTATACGATTACAATTTTAAATGTAGGTTATTGGACATAGATCAAACTTTTTAATTTGATTTGAGCCCCAAAATAATAAATGTTAAGGGGTTAAAATTGGGGTCAAAGTTTTAAACAATTTTACTTCTGCGGTCTCTACCAAATTACTCAGACAATTTCTATTCTAAACATTTGAAATTTTGCATAAAGAGTATTCAGAGATGAGGACAAGTTTTTAATCGGTTTTGGTCGAAATTTTGAGCTGCCAAGAGGTTAAAGTTCAAAAGATTTTACCTTTGAGGTGTCTAGCAAACTACTCAGCCAATTTTGGGTCTAAACATTTTAAATTCATACATAATAGGTATGCAGACATGCGGAAGCATTTTAATCAGTTTGGGGGCGAAAATTTGGTTGCCAAAATGTCAAACTTGAAAGAGCTGACCTTTGCAGATTCTACCAAATTCCTCCGCCAATTTGGGGTCTAAAGACTTGAAATTGTACGTAACTTGGACATGGGCAAAATTTGTATTTTGATTTGAAAAAAAATAAATACATGGTAAGGGGTCAAAATCGGGGTAAAAGTAAAATAAAATTGACCCGTGCGATCTCTACGAATTTACTAAGACAAATTTTGGTCTAAACATTTGAAATCTTACATAAAGTGTATTCACACATAAGGCAAGTTATGAACAGTACATAGGGCCCTAGCAAAGCACGGCGAACTGCTAGTATATATATATATATATATATATATATATATATATAATGGATTTTCCCGTTGATTTATACGTATGAGCTTCCGCCACAACACCTAAGTTGCTCGGAGATCCACACATCGTTATTTGTTTAAAGTAGTGAAGGCTTTGTGTAGAACCAACCACTTTTTTTGGTATTACTGCTAATCTTTGTCGGTGCAGATGACTGTAACAAGACAGAGTGTTGTATTGTTGAGTTTGAGCATGTATATACACTGAATGGCCATACTGCGTATTATGTAACGAATGGTTCATCATCATGTGCGTACGTGTCACTAAATATCTACGGTGGTTATTCACTATCTGAATCCTAAATTATTTTGTTGCAGTTTATTTATGTTCGTGATCGTCTAGGTGCGTGTTATTAACATTTTCTAAGAGTGTAATTAACTCGTTTAGTTTGTGTGTGTGTGTGTGTGTGTGTGTGTGTGTGTGTGTGTGTGTGTGTGTGTGTGTGCTTTGACATATAACACGAATACATAAACCTAGCATGCCTGGTTCTGCTAATGAGCCTCTGGAAAATTTTCAGCTATTCTTGGGAAGAAGGGTTTCGTATAAATGACGACGTTTCAACAGAGATACCAAGACGCTATGTATTTTATGTAGTTTATTCACTCGCAGGCATAACATCTAGCAGAGGAGTGTTCGCCGATCTTTCCCTGAGTGGTTAGTTTTTGCACCTCCAACGTTTAAGACGCTCGCCCCATTTGAGAGGAGACCCCCTTTCAGGTCATCTTATGGTATTGACGTCCTTAATCGAACTCCTCTATTTTTCTTAGCTAACTAGAACCACGTGATCACACACACGTACTTCCGGGTCAGTTATCAGACACTCTTCCGGTGCAATTGACCGGTCACCGAATTTCACGTGATTTGGACATATTTTAACAATATATCTCAGCACAGCTCACACTTCCTCGTGCACCATGCCAATCAGATTAATGGATCGATAGATAAATAGATAGATAACTAGAGAAAAAATAGCTTGACAACTAGATAGATATATCAATAATACACATAGATATATAGATCGATCGACAGACAGATAAATAAATTATAATTTCTTGTGTTCCCACCTACATAACAAGAGTACACAGTAGACTGCAGGTTTTACATTTCCTTCTCCTAGATGCATATATATATATATGTGTGTGTGTGTGTGTGTGTGTGTGTGTGTGTGTGTGTGTGTGTGTGTGTGTTAGAAAGGGTATTATTATGTTTCATAATAGCAGTTTTATTTTATTTTAATCGATGTTCAATTTTGGAGGGTTCAAACTATATCTACTTATAAAATAAATAGATTAAATTATTATTTACATCTCACACGTTGACTTAATAATGAATTGAAAAGTGAAAAATATCAATCGTTAATGTAGGTTGGTTTTAATTGTGGAGTAGTATAGTTCGGTTTTCGATACGAAACAACTTTCAACTAATTTACTCGTACGAATTGAAAAACTACAATAAAAAATTGATAACACAATCCGTATTGCTATCCGGAATATTCGACAATAACTGGAAGCTGAAGGGCTATACTCCACATTTGAAAAGTCATTGAATAAAACTCAATAAACAAACGAATCATCGATCATCTTGTTTCTTCCCTTTCTTTTTTCAATTCACACCGTTGGAATTTTTATTCTCTTATATATATATATATATATATATATAATAAAAAAAATAAAAAGTACAATAAGTTTACCAAGGTAATCAAAATGGTAAACTTAAAATATATTATAAATATTAAAGAGTTAATATTTACAAGTAAAATAAACTCAGCCAGATGTAAAAGCTCAATAAAACCGAAAAGGAAATAGAGCTTATAATATGAATATGTGTGTGTTATTGTATATGTATACATATATGTATGTTATTGTATATGTATACATATATGTATACATATTTATATGCGTGTGTGTATGTATATACATGTATGTGTGCATTTGTGTGTCTGTATGTATGTATATGTATGTGTATGTGTATATATATATATGTATGTGTGTGTATATATATAATTTTCTATTTTTTATTTATTTTTTTATTTATTTACTTTCACTTTATTATATATATATATATATATATATATATATATATATATATATATATATATATATATATATAACAGACGCCCCATTTCTTAAACTTGGCCATTTACTTGTTCTTCTGATCAGTTTTCTTAATTTAATTCTGGGACTTTCACGTGCATATCAAAGCTGACCTAATTATTAACGCTTACTTTCGCGCTTTTTGTCTGGGTCAGTTTGACCTTGCTTTTCAAACTTAAACTTTCACCGCTTTTCGTTTTTTTTGTTTGTTTTTTGTTTTGTTTTTTAAACCTTAATTTTTTTTTATTCATCCAGCCTTGACAGTTTTAAATTTTATCTCCAGTGCTTGTCTTTTAATGATTTGGAATTCATTCCATTTGCGCTTTTTTCCAAGGAACTCTGCCTTTTGGATTATTTTGGACCATTTGGAATTTACCCATTGGATTGAAATTTTAAATTCGACCGTTTTGGATTTACCATTTTTGGATTTTTACCCTTCACCGGACTATCCATTCATGTGAAATCTTTTTATCATTTTCTTTTGCCTCCTGTTCCCCTTACCTCACCCTTTTTTTTAACCAAGTAAGATCTGTGGCTTACTTGTAGTTTCATTAAATACTTTTATATGCAAAATCCGATCCTGCATTTTGCTAATTCCTGCCCTCTGACTATCCATTCATGTGAAATCTTCGAAACTCCGCGGATTAAGGACTATCCACTTATCTTGTGCTTTCTTTTTTTAAAATTAAATATGTTTTTAACTCTTTTTCAAGACGTCTTTTAACATGTTTTATTAATCATTTGTTCATATATATATATATATATATATATATATATATATATTAGAAGGCTTCCCGGCATGACGCGTCGCAAAATAAGCTAAAATATGATATTTGATTAATGCAGATTTCATATTCATTATCATTACTAGCCTGGGTGCCCGGCGTTGGCAGGGTGTTTGTAGGTGTGTATTGAGCTGAAAAAGAAATTGTAGTAGGCAGGACGGCTCGAATCCGTGACGCAAAGGCGAAAAAGAAAGTGCAAGTGTGTGTAAGGGATTGGTTGAGCAAAAACAGGAAATGAAAAATTACGAGCTTAAAAAAAAGTGGTTGTAAGCAAGCAAGGTCGAACCTGTACCCAAGGGATGAAAACAAAGTGGAAAAAAAACGTGAAGCATTAGCTGTTGCGCCTATCGCCAACCTGGTAGTGATGTAAGTTTAAATTAAGGCTAGACAATCGAAAAGAGCCAATGAGTTTCGAAAATATTGCCCCCTCCCTATAGAAATGTGTCCAGTTGAGGATGAAAGAATTAATGTTTTGGGCCAATTTTTCGATATTTGTCATTTCGAAGTGCCGAGCTTCAAAATGATACCAATCTCGTGAAAATCCGTCGCCTCTGTTTTTGCGAGATATACAAACATACATACATACATTTAAACAGGCGGTTGAGATTTATATTATATATTATATTGAACCCAATATATAATAATGATTTAAAGGGTTTTTTTTTTTTCAAAAATAGCTCTTGCGCCACCACCGAGCATCGAAACCAAAACGTTTAGCTTATGATTTACTTTTTCCTTTAGCGTTAATGCTTAAACTATAAACACATGTTTGCTACAAGGCTAAAAATTAAAACATGAACTAATAGCTGTTACGTTACGCATGCATATTCGTAATGCCGTCATTCGACCATCACCTAGCAAATTTCATTTTTTTTTTAATTTTCACACTTATGCACCGATTTTTCCCGGCTAAAACCCAAGCATAAAATTTCGTATGAGTTCGAATACCTTATATATGAAGTTTAATGTCTGTAGTTCCAAAACGTAGAGAGAAGTTGTGTTGGCAAATTAAAAATATATATATATATATATGTGTGTGTGTGTGTGTGTGTGTGTGTGTGTGCGCGCGCATACATAAAATATATAGAAAGAGCTTTGTGTTTACTATAACCTTTTTACGCAAATATTACGCAAGTATAAATCATGTAGAATATCTGTAATATAATATTATAATATTATACATAATTACACGTAATAGTTTACTAAAGATGATCATCTGAAAAAAAAACGATAAAACTAATAGGGAATTAATTAACAATAATGCTTAAATCATTATTAAACTTAGCTAGATATTTTTTATTGAATGCAATTCTACGACCAATATATAACAAAGGTGCATTTTCTTTTTAAATAAGTAGAAAAAAGGGCCTTTAATATGAATATCAATACACAAAAAATTCAAATTCATAGGAGTATATATATATATATATATATATATATATATATATATATATATATATATATATATATATATATATATATAATTATGACTATAATTATTTTTAATACCTACAGACACTTTGGGAATAATCAGCGCAGGGAGTTATGTTTATGGTCGGGAGATTCGAATCCGGCCACGAAGCTATCTCTTACTCCATTAGCAAGGAATATGTATACATATATAAGGTTTGGACAAAATAATCGAAACACTTTGAGAAATTTGTATCAATTAATATGTGTATTAACTTACAAAAATTAAGTAATTTTCATTTTTCTAGCAAAACAAAAGCATTTCTGGGATGGTCCCAGGTATGTCAACAGGGCTCTGTAGAGCAAACCTGTGTTTGTACAAGATCTTGTCTACTCCTCTTTCCAATAGTGATCATATCCAGATAATTCAGTTGCACTCTATTGTATGTTCTTAGAAGTAAATCACATGTTCGAATTACACTGTAATAAAAACTAAAAAAAAAACAAAGATACATGATATACATATATATACTCGTCACGAAACGAAGATGTCATATTTTAAAAATCGCGTAAATTGATTAAGTAGTGTTTTTTAATTAAGAAAATCAAATTATATTAGGAAGTAATTAGAAAGCCGGGAAAAGTCTTATTGTTTTATATTTTGTCAAAATTTAAAGGCAACAATTACATTCGGAGATTTTATTTTTATTCAAAATAATTAAAATCTTTAATCGCTAAAAATTGTGAAATTTGAGTTTTTAATAAAAATAATTACTTGATTAATTTATGCGATTTTTGAAACAAGATATATGTGTTGTTGACGAGTTCGTACATCATAAAGATTTTTCTGTACTTTTGTTTTTAATCAAGTGTAATAGTTTGTTTTTTACTCAGAACATATAATATAGTGCAACTGAATTATCTAGATATTACTAGTGTTGGGAATGAGGGAGCAGACAGTTTTGTATAGGGTAGCCCACTTTAAAGTAGCCCATAAAAATATAGTAGAAAACAGAAACATTATTTTATTGTTTAAATTACCTGTCGTGTAAAAAAAACAAAAATACAGAAAGCGCTTCCTGTTGACACTTATGCATTTCTGGGCACGTTTAACAACGTTTGCAGAAACTGCCTGTATATCTTCTCTAATGATTCTCCTGGTAACATTGGTAATGTTCTTTTTCAGTTCATCAGGATTGTGAGGATTATTTGCATAAACGTTTTTGCAGAAGAGAGAACAATAATGAAAGTGTTATAACATTATGACAAGTCCGGGGAACGTGATGGTCATAACACTTTGATTATTGTTCTCTCTTCTCTAAATATCATATGAACTTGTGTCGGTGATCTGTGAGACGTAAGGCATGTAGCATTATCTTGTTGGGAAAAAATACATTTTCTCTTGTGGTGTCAGTTGGTCGATAAAAGAAAGATCAGAGAGATCGGGCTACTTTTAAGTGGCGAAAAAATAAAATGATTAGAGAGAGATTAGAGAGATCTGGCTACTTTTCAATGGGCCACCCTATACCAACACTTTTTTTTAATCTCTAGGGTCCTATATATATATATATATATATATATATATATATATATATATATATATATATATATATATATATATATAAATATAGTCATCCAAAGACAGGTTGTTGAGTTGTATAAAAGCCTTTCAATGCTACGACACTAGCATCCATCCTAAGTCAGAGATCGAAATTTGTGATAATACGACGTCAAAATCGTTCGGTGTTTTGCTCGTGTAATCTGTAATCTGAATGTTCATAACATGTTTTAAAAAAATCGATCACGCATCCTTTTATTAACTGTTTGCTTATGCATCAGCTTCCCACAATGCTACCGGTCCAAATCCTTTCCTCCTATATATGTATTATAAAACACAGTTTAAGGTTGAAATTTCTTTTTCTACTTATCTAAATGAGTTATGTGTGAAGGGTTTAACTGAATGGCCTACATGCGATTAAAGAAGGAGAACTACCATTCACCATGGGCTATAAATGTTGATGGACTACCTTAAACGGATGAGGTATAATAAATCGCATGAAAGGTTAGGTTTTTTAGTTTTAAAGGGCCGGTCTATCAACGTATTATTTCACTTGGCAACACGTAACCTCATTTGGAATAACAAACCGTGTACAGAGAATCCATCTTCGGCTGAGATCCCCAAAGTCAATATAAAAGGAGGAGGATCTGTGGAAGAGGTTAACTTGTATGATGGTAAGCGAGCTTTTTTTCCCTGAATTCCGTTACTAATCCGGGATTATCCCCATTGTATGTCAGGCTGGTGACGTGCGCCGGTCTTCCCTTGGGCAAAAAGGGCTGGCAGGGGAAACATGTCAGGTCTTGAATAAAAAGAAAACAAACAAATAAAAAAAATAGTTTGTTCGGTTAGGATGGCTGAGTGGTGAAGAGGAAGATGTAAGAGAAGGTGAGATACGACATGGTTAAAAGGGGGTGGGGCAATCGAGTGAGGGGATTTAGCTTGATCGATTGGATAAAACGAGAAACATCCGGTTGTTTCATGCACACTTTGTCAAACATGGACGGCAAATCGTTAGGGTGAAGGGCGTGAAAACGTTTCGTGATCATCTTGTTTGAAATCATGCATGCAGGTTTCAAATAGTCGCTCTCTCTCTCTCTCTCTCTCTCTCTCTCTCTCTCTATCTATCTATCTATCTCTTTCCTTTTCTCTGTCAGTTTCTTACTATCTCTCACAATTTAAGCATAACTCTATCCGTGTGTATGCTATCTTTCTATTCTTTCTATCTGTCTCTGTCTCTCTATCTTTCTGTCTGTCTCTCTCTCTCTCTCTCTCTCTGCTTTGTTTTTACTCTATTGAAGTTTCTCTGTTCATTTATTTTTCTATCTTTCGTCCCTCTCTTTTCTCTCTCTCTTTTTGTAACTCTCACTCTCTGTCTTTCCATTTGACTTCATGTCTTTCTCCATGTATGTTTATCTATCTATCTTTTCTATCTCCTCTACCTGACTGTCTCTCGTCTCTATTTTCTTTGTTTATACTTTATAACCGTTTCTCTGTTCATGTTTAACTATCTTTCTTTTTTTTTACTTTCGCACCCTTTTTCTCTCTCTTTCGATCTTTCTCAATTCTTGTATCTTTATTTATCTATCTCTCAATTTTCTCGATTCCTATCTCTCTGTATGTATCTGTCTGCCTATCTGTCTGCCCGTCTCACTCTCCTTCTCTCTCCTTCTCTCTCCTTCTCTCTCTTTCTCTTTCTTTGTGTATATCTACTTTTCTGATTCCCTCGGTATCTCTCTCCCTCTATCCCAGTTATTGTCTTTGTATTCATGTGTGTCTATCCCTCTATGTAAGCTTTTCTCTATAGGTCTCTGTGTCTAACCTGTCTCTCTCTTTCTCTTTCCCTGTCTTTCTCTATCTTTCTCATTTTCTACTTAACCCATGTTTATCTGTCCATGTACTGTCATCTTTCTACTTCTCCCTCCTTTCCATCACTCTTTGTTTCTCTTTCCTCATTTCATTCGTTTCTGCATGCTTGTACTTTATTTTTTTTAATTTCTAATGCTCGCTCTCTCTCTTCCTCTCTCTGCCTTGTTTTATTTTATTGTTTGTCAATATATCTTTATCTGCCTCTCTCCCTTTCACTTAATTCCCGTCTCTCTCTCTATATTCATGTACGTTTATCGCTTTATTTATTCCTCTCTTTCTATTATTTACATTCAGTTTCTCACATTATTGCTTTCACTTTGTGTGTTTGACTCTCTCTCTCTCTCTCTCTCTCTCTCTCTCTCTCTCTCTCTTTCTCTTCTCTTCGCTTCTCTTCTTTTCATTCCTCTCCTGTCCTCTCCTCTCTGGCTTCAGTTCAATCTTATCTCAACTATATACGCTTATCTTTTTTTCTTTCCATCTGTGTGCCAATCGTTCCTTACCGTGTCTTTCCAACCTTTCTATGTGTGCGAGATTCTTTACTAAATTTCACTGACGATAGAAAAAAAATAATGTAATTAATACATGGATAAGTAAAAAATAGTATTAAAGATAGCGACACGGACAAATAAATCGATAAAGACATAATGAAATATATGAGAATAAAGCACATAAATACAAAGTACGTGCTAAATAATGGCTCCCTATTTTTTAGTCCGCCTCAATGGAACAGATTGCA
Source organism: Euprymna scolopes (assembly GCF_053919585.1). Lineage (NCBI taxonomy): Eukaryota > Metazoa > Mollusca > Cephalopoda > Sepiida > Sepiolidae > Euprymna > Euprymna scolopes. The sequence continues at coordinate 80,717,937 of NC_136489.1, read as the reverse complement.
AATTGCATTCTTAAAATGACTGAACTTATGCATTTAGCATCTAAAAGTTTCCTTTCTCTGTGGCAGACATTGACGATGTGAAATTCTAAATAAACCACCACTCTCGTGAACGTGAGTCAGAAGTCAATATAGGTCATAGAATTCCTGCCAAATGTGAATTGGTGCCATTCTCGTCTTCGTCGTCCTTTAACCTTTTGAGTTAAAAAGATTTTACTTTTAAAACGTAGATAGAATCAGAATGATGTACCTATTTACAATGCCTCCCCACGGGACAGAGTTAGACACCAGGGTCGTTTTTTAATGTGGAGAAAAGGTACAAAAATAAAAAATTGTCTCAGTCATGAAGGATTTCTCCTCCACCGAAAAGAAAAAGAAATGGAAGTGCAGCATCTGAAGAACATATACTATGTGAAAATAAAATATCTCCTTCTAACTCGTTTTCTATCTCTATCTCTTTTTTCTCTCGCTCACTCTTCCTCTCTCTCTCTCTCTCTTTCTCTGTATATATATATATATATATATATATATATATATATATATATATATATATATATAATATATATATATATATATATATTAGCAGTGTTCCTCGACGTTTGCCGGGACTGAATGATAAACGAACGTTTAACACTCCCATATTTTTGTCGCCGAAATCGATGAACTCGCCAATTTTTCAATCAAATTGATGGATTGCCTTCTCTAATTGGGAACCCATCGTGATGCACCTAGAAGAAGCTTCACATGCCTCTCGCATATATGTTCACAGTATATTGTAGTCAACATTGTACTGTAGAAAACTGGTATTGATTTTATACAATTATTTTATATATAATGGCTTGAATTAGAATAGTCAAGTATCATTGTGAACTTGTGTTTTAAACAGAAATGATCGATCCGAACTCGCCTCTATTATATCAAAGAACCTACTGTTTTATATCTCGTATCTTCCGCTTGTATGGTAATAAACCTTGTAAAATGCACTTGTGAGTTTAGGCTGTGTAAGATATTAACTTTAGTCAAAATCATATGTTCCTTCTTTCATCAGACTATTTCGATTATCGATTATTGATACTTATCAAAGATATTCTTAAAACACTGCCAAACACATAAAGTAGTATCATGGAAAAATTCATAAAAATCGACCAAACTATTTTCGAGCCAATAGGGAACGAACTCACAGACAGACGAACAGACAAAGTTACATTTTTATATAATAGTAGATATATGTGTGGGGGGGGGGTGTACAAGCACAAAAACAAGCTTATATGGTTATCATTATCAAATATTGCAACAAAACGTAATTCGTAAAAGAATCGTTTCCTTCATAGCTTTTATAGAAATGTGTAATGTTCCCATGAGTAGAAAAAAGAACAATAAATATCTAACAGTAGCAGGGCCTACCTGCCAGGTTCTAATTTTTCAATTTGGAGTCCTTAGTATATCTTGTTTCGACTAAATCCACCTCGATTTTTTCCACACGTCCGAATGCTTCATATATCAATTTTTATGTCTGTAAAATAATAATTGACAAATTAGACTGATAAATACTGTTCCGCACACATACAGGCACATAGAGACAAGTTCACGTATCGTTCAGTGAAGATATTTACACACTTCATTGTATTGGGTCGTATAATAGCCACTCCGCCTCAGCAGAAACTTACAATTGGATGTCAGGTGGCTCACACTCTCCACTTCTGTGTGACAGAACCTGCACTTATTGTCATTGCTTAGATCACTCATTTTCTGAAAAGCATTGGTCATAAAGCCTTCATCTTGAACAGCCATAATAATTCTCTCATGATTGTAGTTGCGCGATCCTTTTTCAGCCCGTCTATGAGACTTTCTTTATCTATATGATTCTTGGTGAATTCAGAAAATATATAACCTGTTGTTGGTTGGCTCATTCTTACAGTTTTTTTTTTTAATTAATTTATTTATTTTGCAGTGGAAGTGCTTTGTATATTTTGGGCGACTCTCTTGGGCTAATTCTGTAGTAGACTTGTTTTCTGATTCTGTTTCACTTGTATGACAGTCTTGTCCAAAATGCTTGGGCAGTTTCGTGATGGGCGTAGTACTGCTGGCTCTTGTTTCGTGTTTGTGCACCAGTTTACGATTTGGGGAGTTTGTTACTAGGGCTGTGACAATAGAATATTCTTTTCATTCTTTTGACTCTCGGGTATATATCCGACATAGTTAGGAACACTTAATCAACCGATAACCATACTCGTCGATACAAAAACAAATAAGATATTAACGGATATATATTCAAGAGTCAAAACAATTAAAAGAATATGCTGTTGTCATAACTCTAGTTAAAAGATATTGTCCGGTGCGCACGATAGTTACACGATACTGATTGTCACTCTCTAAGAGATGCATACCTCCTGCTCCTCTCGGCAGATAAAGCCTAGACAGACTGATTTCAGTATGTTATTCTATACAGTGTCCGCATTTTCCGCGTTTTAGTGTACAGTCTGTTTATTTGCTTTTGTAGCCATTCAATAATGCTAAAGCTGTATGTTATCACAGGCATGGCTAGTCCGTTAATGGCAGTTCTGTTTCACGGATTTTCCGTACAAAACTTATATATTCTCTGCCAAGTTTTCTCTCATCTTGGCATGAATTTCTTGCAAATATGCATTGAGAAGAGTAGTGAGTATGTAGAATAGCACAAATAATCGTTCGTTTTTGTTAGTTCTACTCACATCTTCGTAGATTTTTAACTTTTTTACTTAAAAAATAGAAAAGTTTACTTTTGTAACGACCCTCGTACCATGCATCAGCAGCAGCTAACTAGAAATCAATAATTTCCCCCACTCTTTATATGTGTCTAAACCTAAACGTAGATTACATAAATAAAGCTCATTACTTAGAACTGCACACCTCTTCTGTGGCCGTCTTCAAGTCCAATGTAAACAAGTTATTGATGAGCCGTTCTTCTTAAGTAATCCAATTTACCAATTTTATAATTTAACGATTACTATTTGACCAATGTACACTCTTTACCCCTTATCCATCGAATGGCCCCGAGCCTTGATAAGTGGCGATTCCTTTGTAAAAAAAAAGTTGTTTTGGTCAACAACAAAAAGTATTCAGATGTTTATGACGGCATGTGTGCACACGAGTATTATAATCGATCATTCGAGAACAAAAACCTATTTATCATCGTTTACTCAGTTCGATCTTAGTAATGGCCGACTGTAATACTAATTAATTAATCCATCGATCAATCAAGGGATTTGCATCGTCTCATAAAAATAGTTATTTATTATTCAATTATTGATTTATGTTATAATCAATCAATCAATAGGTTCTTTTGTGTCGATTTATTTCGATGGTAATCTATTATGTATGCTCTTCCAGATCTCATCAGAGTCTCGGAGCGCGTTTATAATTATGATACACCATTGAACCTTTTAATAAGTGTGAATGCTTCAAAGCAATCAATAATGACTTAATATGGTGAAGCATCCAACCAAGAAACGTCTATATGGATACGTTCTTTTTATCTCAGTTTCACTAAGAAAGAGGGAGAGATTGAAGGTGAGAGATAGAGACGGCCTCGATTAGCTGGTCACTCCTGAGGAGATAGTTTTAACCTTCTAAATGAAGTCTTCCCATGGACTCACTAAATCCTTTCGTGCCTTGAGAAGTTACAAAGCCAACCAGAATCCAGTGAGGTGTTCTCCTTTCTATCCCAAAGCCGTTGTTTCTTACAGAAAGGGGTTTTGTTAGGCTTTCTCTATTATATCGGTATTTTCATGGTTGTTCCTCGGCTGAGTTCCAATCTACTGCCAACCCTTCCTCATTAAATGATCATAACAAAATACTTGTTAAGTTTTAACATTAAGTATTTTTGTTCTCATCCATAATCCATAATTACCTAAAACTAAACGGAACTTCCATGAGCAAAGTTTCTTTCTAACAGCTATCCGTCTACAGAACACAATACCGTGAGACTGCTTCTTAGCTCGCTGCAACAGGGTCGCTTTTAAATCCAATATTCCGAAGCCGTTCTCTTAAATAATCAAATTCTGTACAGTCTCAACTATAGTTACTAAGCATCACGGTGTTTTTCTCACCGTTCGCCGGACAAATAAACACTTATACTCGAGTCACCTTTGGGCTTTGATAAGCAGTGGTACATTAGTACATATAAAATACCTCACAGCACGTACATTTGTCAATATGACTGTTACGGGGCGAATATTGTAATCAGAGATCTCTGACCAGGAGCAAAACATTCTCATGAGAGAACTTGTTTAAACAAATTTTATGTTTTGTCTATGACTAGGAATAAACATCGTCTCATTTTGTTTTGTTTTTTTTTTGTTTTTTTTTTGCAAGAGAGTCAACACTTAACAAAGCCCAAGGGACACTCGTAAATAAGAGTTAATGAGTGTAATGTGATCACTGAAGTGACAGCTTATTGATCGTTGTTGATGGATGTTGGGTAAAATATGATTATTTAAGAAAGCGAGATAAAAAAAAACATACTGTCAGCTGGAAGGCAAGTCAGTGGAAGTGAGTTTTACAGACGTGTAATTCCAGGAAAAGGAGCTTTGATTTTGTTAGGTACTGACGGCGATTAAGATAAATTGTTGTATAGTGATTTTAGCTAGACAAGGATTTTTGCGAAAGTTTGGTGTAGGAGGACCATAGATAGAAACTCAGACGAGCACTTGCCATGAAAACAACGATAGAGAAGTGATGCGCTCGCAAATTCTTTTATATGGAAAAAATGAAGGCGGTAGAAAAGGGCATCACACAGTAGACTTTAAATTCTGTCAATATAGAATATGGTGTTTCGAGCATGTGACAAGTATATTCCATTTTAAGGGGTATTTAGCATTTATACAGATAGAGGATTGCTTCGGGGGTTAGACACCTTCTGGAGCGTAGAATGATGCAACCATTTTAAAGTTGTGCACACTCTTTATTTATAATAAGCAATTTAGATGGTTAAAAATGTAAACATTAATATAGTAACCATGAAACAATAAATCCTCCTTAACTATTTTTAATGTCCGCCGGTTTTATTTCTGTGATTTTACGGCGTAATTCGACATTAAACTGCATCTTCGCCTTTTCCTTTTTATTTAATTCCAAAACTCAATTATTACTTTAAAATATTCAAAAGGATATTATTGTCCACGTAAGCACAATAAATCTAGTAAGATTTGAAACCCTTGAGGAAAGGGCGAAGCTGCAGTTTAAGGTCAAAATACGCCGTGAAACCACAGAAATAAAACCAGCGGACTTTAAAACCAGTTAAGTATGATTTATTGTTTGCACTTACATATAAAAACATATATATATACGGCGATTAGTACAATAGCTTGTGTTCGTAAGTGCATTTTCGTGAATACTCACAGAAGCCTTGGAAATCTGTGTCCGCCCGTGTGCTTGTTTCTATATATGCATATATATATATGTGTGTGTGTGTGTGCGTCTGTGTGTGTATGTGTGTGTGTGTGTGTGTGTGTGTGCTTACGTGTGCACCCAAGCTTTGCGAGAGGAAGTCTGACCTTTCATGTTGGCGATCTCAGCAGGGTAAGGGTAATTGTAGTTGAGTTAAGGACAGCCGATAAGTGGGTTTACAAGCGAGTAAGTCCCGACAAGTGCCGCCCTCTTACTGCTCCGAGCAAACCCAACTAACCACCGAGCCACGTCAACCACGCACGCTCACCTTAGCTGGACTGCTTTACAGTACAGTAGCTCAGATGAGACGGCTTTCCTTGAGTTTTCAATGGACAACTGAAAAAGAAAAACATTAGAAGCTAAAACAAAAACGGGAAAAATAGAAATGAAAAAAAAAGAAAGCCTCTAAATAAGAACGAAGAATAAATTATGGACCAGACTAGAAACAAAGACCAAAGAAAGGCTGAAAAGAACCATTGAAAAAGAATTAATGATAATCTAACAAAAACTATCAATCAATCAATCAATCAATGTATATATATATATATATATATATATATATATATATGATTTTATTACGATACGACAGTTTCCTGAAAATATCTAATGATTTTATCGCTCCTATCGATACGAAAAAAATAAGACAAACATACAAAAGTATTTAAGCAGAAAAATCCGTACATATTTTCAGGATAGGTAGGTAACACGTCAGATCACACACACACACACACTTATATATATATATATATATATATATATATATATATATATATATATATATATATATATATATATATATATACATGGAATACGTATATAAAATCAATTGCCAAAGTCGCTAGAAAGATGGTGGGATCCTTCTTCCGCTCCAGTAGATATCTTACTCCTGATGCAATTCTCTACCTATAATAAAAGCCAGGTTCGGCCAACGATGGAGTACTGTTGCCACATCTGGGCAGGAGCTGCTAGAATCAGCTTATCCTGTCTTGATAAAGTTCAAAATAGACTTTGTAACTTAGTGGGGAATGCTCTTTTCTCTTCTCTGCAACCCCTTTCCCACAGAAGAGACGTAGCGAGCCTGTCCCGGCTTTATCGTTATTTTCATGGCAGGTGCTCATCTGAACTTCGATCGCTGGTCGCCCCTCCCCAGACTTTCACGAAAAACACTAGTCTTGCCAGAACCACTATCAACAATTACCCACACTCTTTATCCCTGCCTACACCTAAACGTAGATTCCATGAACAGGGCTTCTTTCTTAGAACTGCTCGTATGTGGAACTCTATTACGTTTGCCTGCTTTCCAGCTGACTACAATCTGATTGTCTTCAAGTCTAACGTGAACAATTCTTATTGAACCGTCCCCCTAAGTAATCCAATTTACAAAATTCGCACTAATGTTTATTACGTTAAAATTACAATTACTAATATATACCTATTAATTCTTATCCTCGAGTGGCCTCTGGGGCTTGATAAGCGGTGACCCCCCCACACGTAAATATATATATATATATATATATATATATATATATATATATATATATATATATATATATAACGCCAGATTACAAACATTGGAGTTGTAGGTTGGATCTTTGTTCAAGTAAAACCATGCTGATGGATGCAAGTTAGCAGGAAGTGTGTCTCTATGGATAACTTTTTTCAGGTAACATATATATAGTTATCCATAAACATGATTCTTTGCTTACTTGGATCCATCAGCATATCTATATTTGTACAAAGATCCAACCTACAACTTCAATTTGTGTAATCTGGTGTTTATATATATATAACTCAAATCGTCTTGCTTGTGTGTTGAAACCGTCTGTCTATCCGCTTCACGACTTCCGGCTTCCAAAATTCTGCGCATGCATAAATAAATAAAAGCAAATCCGCAAAACTTTTTTAATTGATAATTTACGGAAGTGTCTTCTTAATTTGTTTATTTCTAAATAGATTTTATTTAGAAATAAATGTTATTTACCTACACTCCTTACAGAAACAAAATGAATATAAATAAATAATTAACCGAGCATGTATTTTAATTTTTTGCGTTCAAAAAAAAAAGAACACTGACAAGATTGGAGATTGCGTTGCAAAATACTCTCGATCCATATATCAAATAAAAGGAACCAAATTCTCATAATCACTGTTATGTTACAATGCAAAAAATATGATAACAATAACATCGGCATTTTAGATGGTTGCAGTTTTAAATAAGCAAAACTTATTTTTCTAAAATAAAAAATACAAACATAACTTTTTAAAAAATAATAATCACTTTTTATTCATTTGAGACAATATATATAAAACGTTTTGTTATTTTTAAACAATATAAATAGAATTTTTATAATTTTAAGCAACATAAAGTATTTAATTTTTAATTTTCAACCATATAAACAGATTTTTCAAACAAATGTTGTTCATTAAGGCTTTGGATCATATAGACAAAGTCTTCCATCAGATTCTTTCCAAAAGTTTCTGTGTTCAACTTTTCCTATTTTTCTTAGAATTAGAACATTAATTGTGTATGATTTGCCTGTGTAGGATCTATAAATTAATTATCGGAATCATAGAACGTGTCTCGAACCTGTGTATTATTATCAGAGTTGACAGCAGGAATCGGAAAAATTTGTATGCTGAAAATTATTTGCAGAAATCTGAAATCCGATATTCGTTTTCAGCGTACTCGAAAACCTTCAAAATGAGTCATTTTAAAAGAAAAATATTAAGGTGGAAACGGAGTAAAAATTGACCGAAGTTTTATTCAGTCTTCATTTGAGCTTTTATAATATAATTCTAACTTTTATAATAAAACATGGTTTTTATGAAACACCAGAGATGTTAGTAATTTCTTTTACATAAAACATCAAAATATAACTGTTATAAAAAATATTTATGACTGTTTTGTCCAATGAGAGCTTGTTTATAAAGTATTTAGAACTGTTTTTCTTTAAATGTATTAAGGAACTGTTTTTATTTGATAAAAATAATAGTTCATAAACATATTATTGAAAAAAAACACTTCAAAATATTTTTTTATAATAGTTGTATTTTCATGTTTCATGACAAAAAAATTACCAACACCTGGTGTTTGATTAAAAAACAGTGCATAAACATGGTTTTATTATAAAGGTTATAATTTTGTTACAAAAGTTCAAATAAAATCCAGCTTGTATAGAACTTCTATTTTCGTATTTGCTTTAATAAAAGAAAGGTACATTATATACAGCGTTGTTAGTCTATACTATAAAATTTTTCTGATGTTACTTCCGCCGAATGGTCTTGTAAACAAAAAGCCGCCATACTTATAGAGTAATGTAGTATTTTAGTGACTAATCTGCATTAATTTCTAACTGTGCATCGAACGGATACATAATACTTAGCTCGCTGCACCTTGTTAGAACAAAATCATTCGTCAATTAATAATTTTTCAGGATTCCGGACAATCTGTCTATTTATATTTTTGTTCATTTTAATATATTTTACACGAATGTTTCTGTTATATAACAAAAAATATATATTCTTCATCTACTCACGTAATATTTTCTTTCTGTCACAAGTATCAAGTTTATACATTAATTCCGTACACTAACTATACGAACTATTCCATAGATAGCTATAACATATACTGACGCAACGGATCACGGGTAGTCTATTATATATATATATATATATATATATATATATATATACATATATATAACTACTTCATTTATTCACATAAATTTAATATACAAAAGTATAGATTTATGCGTAAACTTTAAGTATTTACTTCAAAAGTGCTCAATACGTAGGTAGAGCTAGTTAGTAATTTATAAAATATATATGGCGATTAAGCTACACTGAATATTCTGCGTTTCATCCAACTATAGGATTCGTCAGGCTTATGCGCGAATTCTGTCGTTGCTTCTTGTTTTTATACATGTTGAGGATTTCTAGTTAATTAAAAATGCGAAAACAGTAGACCTTTTGATAAACTTTGAAAATGACCTTTTAAACGTAATTAAAAACCTAGAATTCCACAATCAACCTAACAATTTCCAACGGAAACTACACAAAATCGTTAGAAACATAAACAACTCTAATAAAACCTTTGTAAAAGCAGATAAAACAAGAAACTTTTATAAAATAGATAAGCAAGAATATAACAAACTAATCACAGAAAAAATTACAAAAAACTACAAAAAAACTAGACACAAACAAATGCGATTACATAGATATAATAAATACTGAAAGTAAACAAATTACCGATAAACTAAAAATTAGCGATAAAGTTGGCAAATTGAAACCTAGAGAGTCATACATTCTGCTTAAAGACCACAAATGGGACTTTAATAATAATCCCAGCACCCGCCTGATAAACCCAACTAAACCAGAAATAGGTAGAATTAGCAAAACTATACTTTCTAGAGTAAACAAACGAATCAAACAGGACTTAGAACTAAACCAGTGGGCAAATACTACCGAAGCAATGTATAGAACTTCTATTTTCATATTTGCTTTAATAAAAGAAAGGTACATTATATACAGCGTTGTTAGTCTATACTATAAAATTTTTCTGATGTTACTTCTGCCGAATGGTCTTGTAAACAAAGAAGTGCGCCTCTTAACAAAAAGCCGCCATACTTTAAAAATATAGAAAACAAAGATAAATGTACGTTCATACAGTTTGACATCATAGAGTTTTATCCCTCGATATCCGAAGAACTTTTTAACATTGCCCTAGAATTTGCCGAGGTATACACTGATATATCCTCAGAAGAAATCAACATAATTAAAAAATGTAGAAAATCAGTTCTAATAAATAACAATAACCAATGGATAAAAAATAAAATGAAAAATTCATTCGATTTGGCGATGGGCGCCAGAGACTCTGCAGAGGCATCAGATCTTGTGGGATTATTCATTCTATATACCCTCATAAGCATATTCGATACTACGGATATCGGCCTATATAGAGATGACGGACTAGCTATAATAAAAAAAACTCCAACAAAGTCAAGGGAGAAAACTTTAAGAAAATCATACACAAAGAAATGAAAAAAGTAGGCCTAAAAGCGGACATATCAGCTAACATAAAAATAACAAACTTCCTGGACGTCACGTTAAACTTAGATAAAAACACATATGAACCATACTTAAAAGATAACGCTACTCCAATTTACATAAACCCTAAGTCCAACCACCCACCATCAATTATAAAACATATTCCTAACTCGATTGTAAGTAGACTCAGTAATAACTCAAGCGATGAAAATGCATTTAACAGGTCATCCAATATTTACGAAACAGCCCTACAAAATAGTGGATACAAAAATATCGATATCAAATATAAACGACAAAACACCAACAATTATAATAAAATTAAAAACAGAAGAAAAAGAACTATAATTTGGTATACGGCCCCATACAATCAAATGTTGAAAACAAAACTTGGCAAGAAATTTCTAGATCTTATTGAAAAACACTTTCCCGCAACCAACCCCTTACACAAAATCTTAAATAAAAATACCTTGAAGTTATCTTACAGTTGTTGCGAAAATTTAGAGATCATAATTAAGGCACATAATAACAAAATACTAAATGAAAACAATGTAAACAACAACAAAATAAACAATAAAAAGTAGACACCAGGACAGAAATAAAAACAACACTAGCAGAAATAATAATAATAATAATAATAATAATAATAATAATAATAACAAACCAACCCCGGACAAGTACAACCATACCATAAATAAAAATACTAATAACGAACAAGATAAATGCAATTGTAGACACCGCACACTTTGCCCAGTCCAAAACAAATGTCTAACAAAAAGCGTAGTTTATCAAGCAACAATATTTGCGAAAGAAAACCCGAATAACAAGAAATATTACATAGGCATGACTTCCTTAGATTTCAAAACCCGATACTATGACCACAAAAGCACATGTAAAAATAAAAAACACCGTATAAAAACAACACTAGCGAATACATACTGGGAACTCAAAGAAAGCGGACATTCGCCGGTAGTCGAATGGAAAATAATGAGACAAGCTACCACATGCAGACATTTAGACGACTCATGTAAATTATGCCTCCATGAAAAATTTTCTATCCTATACTTTAAAGAACCTCAAAATCTATTAAACTGTAGGCGGGAAATAGCAAACAACTGTGTTCACAAAATAAAACTTACTCTAGGATAGCGATACAAAATAGCTTTAAAACTAACAATAACAATAGAAAACAAACAAATAAATAAATTAAATAAACATGAATATACATAAACGATCACACGCATATGTGTGTATATATATATATATATATATATATATATGTATATATATATATGTGCATTGTTGTGTACACATAGGTATATTTATATGTATATTTATATGTATATAAAAAAAAGGAGAACGGCCACCTAAAACCACTAACCTAGCTCTAAAACAGATCCTTTGTTTGATAAAATGCATGCCCATTGGCTGATAGGAAGGGGCGCGGTGGATACTAGAAAGCTGATTGGCCAACTAGAAATGCTCAACATGTATAAAAACAAGAAGCAACGACAGAATTCGCGCATAAGCCTGACGAATCCTATAGTTGGATGAAACGCAGAATATTCAGTGTAGCTTAATCGCCATATATATTTTATAAATTACTATATATATATATATATATATATATATATATATATATATATATATATATATATATAAACAGAAAGGAAACAGCACTAGTATGCTAATACTTGGACTTCAACGAAAGTTGACGTTCGCCAATAGTTAAATGGAAAATAGTTAGACAACCAAGTACATATAGAGACCTAGATGATCCATGTAGATTATGCCTGAATGAAAAATTTACTAGCCTATACTTTAAAGAATCCCATCATCTATCTAACTATAGGAGAGAAATAGCGAACAACTGTGTGCACAGGACAAACTTTACTCTAGGATATTGATACAGAATGAATTTTGAAATTAATTATAACGATAGAAAATAAATAAACATATATATTAATAAATACGTCTATGTGTATATGTATATAAGTATATATAAACTGACATAATATTAGAAATATCGACTAATACACAAAATAGAATATTTAATTACACCAAGCTGAAAGTAGGTCAACTTACTACAACAAAGGGATATCTGCCCTTCCCATGAACACAGAAAGAGAAGTGATAAGCCGGAGGTCAATTATGCCTTTGTCCTGTTAGCGCCCGCCTATTAGCTGATTAGGATTGGCACGCTGGCAACTAGAAAGATTGTTGGCTAACTAGAACATTCAATAGCATATGCATATCCATAAACGCGCGATAACCACAACTTTTCGTATAAGCCTGACGAATTCTCACGAGAATAACCGCAAAACATTCTGTGTAGCTTAATTGCCATATATATTTTCATAACTTATTACCTAGCTCTACATATGTATTGAGCACCGTTGAAATAAATACTGAAAATTTACCCATAAAATTATATCTTCGATTATTAATTCATGTGATTAAATGAAGTAATCATATATATATATATATATATATATATATATATATATATATATATATATATATATATATATATATATATATATATATACTTGCAGACCATCTGACATTGCTCGGTACTAAAATACGCTTAAATCTGATATTTTGATTAATGAAGTTATTATATTATATTATATTATATTATATTATATTGGACCTAATATATATTAATGGTTTGAAAAGTTAAAATAATGACTCATGTGGCACCATCGAGAATCTAGACCAAAACGTTTAGCTTACGATTTACTTTTTCCTCGGACGTTAATACCTGAGCTATGAGGACATGTTTGCTGACAGGTTTAGAATTAAAACATGAACCAATAGCTATTACGTTTCGCATGCATATTCGTAATGCCGTCGTTCGACATTCACCTGGCAAATTCCATTTTTTTTAAATGTTCACACTTTTGCACGGGTTTTTTCCCGGCTACAAACCATATATAAAGTTTCGCCTGGGGTCGAATATCCTATATCTTAAGTTTCACGTCTGTAGAAAAAAAACTGACAGAGGAGTTTTGTAGGACAAAATTGTTTAAACATATATGTATATACGCATATATATATATATATATATATATATATATATATATATATATATAAAGGTATGTGGTTAGTATAACCTTTTTACGCAAATATTACGCAAGTACAACTAAACATGACCATGGTATACGAAAACCGAAAAAAACTAATAAAGAATTAATAAAAATAAACGCTTTAAAATATATAAATTAGCCAAATCTTTTATTGTATTTTTAAAAAAAAATAGAAAATTTTTTTTTATGTGAATATTAATACAAAAAACATATTTGAAGCAGTGTATATATATATATATATATATATATATATATATATATATATATATACACATTCTAGATACTTATATATACAAATGGCTCTTCATGTACGCGTTCGTCCGTGAGTTCGTCTATCATGAGTTCCGAAACGACAGTGCTGATTTTTAATTTCTCTGATAATCATCGAAAATCGATAATCGATAAACCACCCTTACACAGCCTAACATCACAAGTGCATTTGAGAAGGTTTTATTATCACACAAGCAGAACTGCCAGGCGTATAAAATCAATAGTAGGTTTTTTGATAATGAATCTTTCTGCTTAGAGTACTTTTGAATTTTGAACTTTCATTGAAGCTATTATATATATATATATATATATATATATATATATATGTGTGTGTGTGTGTGTGTGCGTGTGTGTGTGTGCGTGCGTGCGTGTGATCAAAAATAGGTTCTCTTCAGTGCAATACAGACTGCAATTTATCGTAAAATAAGTCGCTGTGGGGATGTATGCGAAGTTATGTTTTCCCGATTCACTACCGTGGGTCCCGGGCGTGAGCAATCAATCAACCAATTTGATTCGAAAATTAGCCATTTCACCGGTTTCGATTAAAATTAATGTAATGAAAGGGTGGGACATTTTGTAGTCATCATTCAATACTGTACAACGTCAGATCTTCCTGCTTCTTTATATATATATATATATATATATATATATATATGTGTGTGTGCGTGTGTGTTTGTATGTGTGTGTGTGTGTGTTCACATTGATGAGAGCGTGAGAAAGAAAAAGATTTCACAAGTATTAAGATATAGAATATCTTCACAGAAATCAAACGAACAATAAATTGGATTTACTAAATCAACTCAAAAAATTATTAGTTACGCATATAATTGTTCATCACACACGCACGCACACATACGCACACACACACACGTGTGTGTGTATCAAAGTATCACACGCATTTGTGTGAGTGTGTGTGTGTGATATTTTACTACCAGAAGATCACACAGAATGTTGGTTGAAGGATCAAAACTAATTAAAATACAAAAGCTAAAAATATAATAAAGCTATATTACTTGATTTTTTGTTCAAGTATTGTTTATTATTAACCCCGAACAATCGTTTCATTCTAGCACTGTCATCCAGCACAATAATTCAAGCCTGTAAAATACGCCTACATCATCAACAACGAGAAAAAAATGAACCGGAAATAGAATCGTGATTCCTTGTTTCCGGAATAATGTGGAACTGGACGAAACTAGAAAAATAATAAACAACGTATCGTAGGTTGTCTTCGTTTTTAATTAAATAACCGCGTTTTCCATGATTGGATTATTATAATAGAATACGGCATTATAATACCAAACATGCTTTTTAATGAAGATGGACGAAATCGTCTGCATATGCCATCGTGGCAACAGTTTTTATGTTAAAAAAATACACACACACATTTATTTTTAAAAACAAAACACAAAAAAAAACACTTATTTTAATTGTTCTAATTAGTCATAATTTTGTAATAACTCACTAAGTATCCAATCTATGATAAACTTCTTATATACCTTACACCTCTTTCACTATATTTTGTTTGATTCCCCGCCCGCTCTTATTCTATGCTCTGTCCTTATTCTCTCCCCTGTCTCTCTCTCTCTCTCTCTCTCTCTCTCTCTCTCTCTATCTATCTATCTATCTCTTCATTAACAGTGTGAGGTAGAGAAAGAAAAAAATGAAGAAAAACGATTGAAAGAGTCTATTTTAATATGTAATAGGAGATATAGCAGCAGAAAGACATTAATTTTGTATTTTGTCTTTTTTTTTTACAAAATATTCCTTGTTCAAAAGCTAAAACATTAGGTCAATTTTTCTCAATCCTTCATTAATTTATATATGACGTGAGAATGGGTGTGTGTTAAGCATTTCTCAATCTATATACTTAACGAATTTTCGTTCTACAGACTTGAGATTTGGTATATAGGATATTCGGATATGTGGAAAACTATTTAATTGATTTTCTTTCGGAACAAAGAACTCTTAAGAGGCTGTCGAACGTTTATCTATTTGTAAACTGTGCAGTCGAGAAACATGACAGCTTATTTATATTTAGAATAAGATTTCTTGAAAACACATTTTAAATGTCGTGTCGAGCTGGTGTGATGGTTATCGTACTTGATTCAATGGTTTTGGGTTTTGGTTTCGATCGATCGAAACGTTCTGGAAAAAAAACAACCAAAATGAGAATAATAGTTCAAATAATATAAGAAAAATTACCAATCCTCGTATCAAAAAATATACATTAATCTTATCAAAAAAAAAAAACGAACTGACCCGGATTTATTAATATGAAAAAGTAACAGACCAGGCGCTATTTGCGTTTTGAATTTCTAACGGGTATGCTCGTTGGGAAAGCAAAGAAAAGAAATCATTTTTCACTATTCACCAATAACATCCAGCATGAATACACCTGAAGATGGTCAGAGGTTACATCGGCCGAAACGTTGTGAAAAAACAGCAAAGATGAGAATAATAGTCCAAATAATACAAAAAATGCTAATCCTCGTCTCAAAAATATACATTTATCAAGATATGAACTGTATAGAAAAAAAAAGCATAACACACGCAATACTCAAATTCTGTATTAAATTAACTATAATATTTTTACGTATTTTACGACCGGGCAACACCCTGTACATTTGCTAGTATATATATATATATATATATATATATATATATATATATATATATATATATATATATATCCACAAGACCCCGGTGTTTATCAAGAAGTGCTCTGTGAAAAGCAGATCATTATTACAGCATGTTTATTTATTTATGCAAACATAATGTGTTACATATGCGCATGCAAATTTCCAACTGCGAAAATTAAATGATGCTGCTTTTCTAAGATTCACAGCTGGAACATGTATGCATATATGTAGCCAATAACATTTATATTTATAAATATGAATACTACATATATGTGTGTGTGTGTGTGTGTGTGTGTGTGTGTGTGTGTGTGTGTGTGTGTGTGTGTGTGTGTGTGTCTGTATGAGAGAGATACAGCAATGTGCTCGGTTATAAATTTATTTTAATTTGAGAACATAGCATTTATTTATATATGTGTTGCTATAAATCAGGAACTATTGGTACAGTCTGTCTCAAATCAAGCATTTACGTTGACCTCTTTACAGTGTTTGTTTATATATATAAATATATATATATATATATATATATATATATATATATATATATATATATATATATAGCTTGTGTTTACATCTGTCTCTGAAGGAGATATAAGCAAATGTTACAGAGAGTCCAACATAAATGACCAAAGACTGGTTCCCACTTTATTGAATTTGAAACTGACGGTAGTGATGTTTTTTTTTTTCTGATCTTCTGTAACACATATATAAATGAATATAGTTGTCTGTATATGCATTGAAAACTGGGAGAATCGATGTATCTGCCTGGTCAAGAGAGGGACAGAAAGAGAGAGAGATAAATGAGGAGGGAAGCAAGTAAACTAACGAAACATTAGAGAGTCGTATTGAAAGGACAGAAATGGTGTAAACAAACACATTTATAAGACTTCGGGCAGAGAAAAATGATCGCAGCGTAAAATAAAGGCTTCTTTAGACGCGCGCGGAAAATAGCCAAAAAATACTTGAGTGAACTAAAAGTGCTTACTTTTGTCGTTGTTGTTTTGTTTCTCACTTTACTTTATTAATTTTATCTTTATTTATTGGAATTTTTTTGTTCGTGTCCTGTTTTGGGTTAAAGAGTGGAAAATAAGTAAATAAGCAAACACTCGAAAGAAAGAAGGATGAATTCTCGAGTGTGAACTGTGAATAAAAGAGAGGTAATTGTAAACGACATTGAGACTGAAAGAGGAGAACGATACAAACTATCAACAAAACCAAGATGGCGGATTGACAACAAAAATATAGAAAAACGTAAGGGAAAAAACGGTGAAGTGAATTAAACAAAACGGAAATTGAAAGAAAAATCCGAAATCAAATATAAAAAAAACAAAACGTTTTCATTTATCTGGTTTGCGGCATTACAACCCATTTTCAGATTTTATGGCAAAATCCAATCAGATTTTATGTTGTAAAAATAGCAGTACTTGGTTTCATTTTTATCTAATGCAGAGAAAATATAGAAAAAGATTTATCATATTATTTGAATTCTTCGAACTACTTTTCTCGTGTAGAGAATTATTTTCACAATCGGTGAAACCTCCAACCTTCTTCACGGGTAACTTGACGAACTCTGGATTTCGAAGGTTTCATTGTTTTCTATCCAGTCATGGCTAACGAAAAGAAAATCGTACTAACCCTGAGTATTAAGTAACGGATTTCATTTGATATTCCGTGCCGATTATCTAGTTCGACAGAAAGATTCCCGAGTTTGACAGAAAGATTCCCGAGTTCGACAAGATACACTTGAAGAAAGTTCGAGGTTACATCGACCAAAACCTTGCGGCTATAACACTCAAGATTAGAACAGTAGCGCGTAGAGCCTAATTACATTAATAATCAATCGTCAGCTCCAAAATGGTAAGCGTAATATGTTAATCATGATAGTGTTGTTACATTTTCATTTATTAAGGACACACACACATTTATGTCGTTGTCATACTTATAATGTATATTATAATAAACCGGTTTTCCAGTCGGTTTGTTTGTCCACAATGACGTCAGAGCATATATAATATATATATTTCATAATGTCATGTATGATGTTATATGTGATGACGCCACACCTGAGATCATAGCAGATAACAACACGTATGAAGTTACGCATGGCGTGTGGTATGGGGCAAAATTGAATAGATTATCTGATTATCTTTCTCTCTCTCTCTCTCTCTCTCTCTGTCTTTCTCTCTCTCTTTCTATATATATATATATATATATATATATATATATACATATATATATATATATATATATATATATAATAAAAATTACAATTAAATTTACCAAAATGATCCAAGACGGTAAATGTAAAGTATATTGAATTAAATAAAGTATATTATATTAAAGAATTAATATTTATAAAGTTATCTCAGCCACACTTGTGCAAATGGAAATTCAATTAACTTTCTTGAAGTTATATATTTCGATTTTACAATCACTGGATTATTTATCTTCCACCAGAGTATCCATTCACGTGTAATCACCTTTTTCTTCACCATATTCCCTCTGCTTCACTTTTTTGTTATCAAGTAAGATCTTTGACTTACTTGTTGTTTCATCAAATACTTTTGCATGCAAAATCCGATTCCGCATTTTGCTAATTCCTACCTTCTGATGAGAAGGAATGTATTTTTTCGAAACTCCGCGGATTAAGGACTATCCACTTATTAAGTGTTTCCTTTTCAGATTAAATGTTTTTAACTCATTCCAAAGTGTTTTTAACATGTTTTATTAACTGTTTGCTCGTATACATACATACACACACACACACACACATATATATATATATATATATGCAGAGAGATTATTTGGCTACACTCCAGAGACTTATTCATTTAACTGATCATGTTTCCAAAACAAAGACGAATTATATATTAATACTTAGTATACGTTTACGCACCATTCTGTTTACAGTAAAATATCCGAACGAGTATGTTAATCCAAGATTTTTCTTCTATAAACTCCCAAACCAAAAAAGATTACCATTCAGAAAAATATACATAACTAAACAACAAACAAAAATAACAAAAAAAAAGCAACTAAGATTGATTACATTTTCTACCGAGGAACGACATAAAAAGGGTATCCATAAATGGCAGCAATCATGAAGTTAAGCGATGAGAAAATACGGATAATATTGTCTGGGAGTGATTATCTAATTGATTGAAAGTTAACTACAAAAAATTATTCCAAATTTGTCCATCAATACACAAATAATAAGCATTATCTAAGATATACAATTTAGAGATAAGTCGAAAAAAAAAGAATCATTTCCAAGCGTATTCAAACAGACAGATAATTGTATTGCATTAGTGAAAGGCAAGCTTGAATTTCAGAGTTCATAACCATAAAGTGAAAGAGAAACCCATATAAATTTAAAACACGCAACTGTTTAATTTCCGTTGAGTGATGTCATATAGTATTTCATAGAAAGTACTAAGCAATAAGTGAATGGGTTATGAAATATATAACCCACTATCCACATCTTTATTATTTCTTATGGTTTGCAATAATCAAATAACAGCGTATGTAAAACTTGATTACTCCACAGCAGTGTGCTTCAATTGAATCATAATTGATTTAAATCCACTTATTGAATCTACCTTACGCGCCACGGGTAAATGTCAAGATGTCATACAAAAAGAGGGATGTTTTACTGGGAGCAAAACGGTCAGTAAAAACGTGTTTTTGTCTTTAAAAAATACTAGTCGAGAAAGAAGATAAAAAATACGTAACTGAAAGGTAGCCTAATATTATCTATTTATGGATATTCTGTTATATATTAACGATCATTGAGCATTCCCCTTCAAACATTTCGTCTATTAAAAATAGAAGTATGCGCAAAAAAAAACTATATTTTCCTACATCTATATAGAGAGGGACAGAGCGATAGATATGTATATATAAAATAGGCGGATGCGTAGAGATGGAAATCAATGCTTTATGACATTTGATTCTTGCGATAGAGACAAAGTATTATTCCTCATCAAGTGTAGATTTCCGTTTCAAAAGTGCTTTCATTTATCACCAGAGACATCCCATTTTCGACGTCAATCAATCTGTCAATACTTATATACACACACACACATATATATACACATATATATATATTTATGTATGTATGTATGTATGTATATTTGTGTGTGAATATGACCTTACAGTTAAACGAGCTATGACATCCTTTCCATAGCATTTGATATCCTTACTTTTACGCCAAACACATTTATGGCTTCACTGTCGATATTTATTTATTTAATCCCACACTTGCCACGGACTATTGAACTTCATTGAACCGATATGGTTTCATTGGGCGTACTATTAAGACGTTCATATTAATGTCGGAACACGGCACCACTAATTATTTCAACGGCTGCAAGTTAAACAATGGCGAAACAAATAAACCATTCTCGGAGCTCGCTAATTGAAGCCAATGACTCACCAATAACATTTTAAGATCGACGCGGTACGGTCTGTGGTCGATGAATACTACGAACTAAATAGGCGCTACGAGCTGGAATCATGACTTTATCGATACCTGCTGATATACTATTAAATCCGGCTTTATTGTTGATATTATCTGATTGATAAAGTGTAGGTTATGCTGCAATGTGTTCAGGTCGTTTTGTAAAGTTAAATAAATATATTTTCGATTATTAACAATTGTTTGTTATTGTCTTCCAGTTACATACATAAACATATTTTCTTTCTGGTCATATACGATTAAATAGTTAATGTGCACCCTATAGAAGCAATTTTTTTATTAATGATTTAAGCAGCTGTGAAAATTGTCGATTGCAACAAAGTTTCTTGGCAGAATACATTTTTGAAGGAGACTTAGCGGAACTATATTATACTGTTGCAAAGAATATGTTTAGATGATAATTATAAGCACTGGATAGGCAGAATAAAATATAGATTTATCAGAAGCAATCCTAAGTAGGTCCAAAGCCAGAAATCAGTCTGGCCTTTCTTAATATATATATAATGGAAAAAGTGGCCTTTCTTTATTCTTTGGTTTCCACATTGCCACTAGCAATAACATATTTTAGATGTGTCTCTTTTCCCTGAGGGAATATATTTCACTCTACAAAATTTAAGTGGTAGTTACAACATTTAAGCTTCGAAAATTAAACGACAAATAATAAAAATCCATGTATTTTTCTGAAGCTAGAACAATAGTTAAAATGATTTTAATGAATTCCTTAAAAAAATCGATATTTTTAAATATTTTGTATCACTGTTCTATTTTGTAAAGAACTAACACATTCTTATATGTATATCTATCTACATATCTATAAATGTGAACGTGGAGGTGTGTGTCTGTGTGTCTGTGTGTCTGTGTACATTTCCCGACACAATAAGTCTGTCAATTTTTATCCATTTAAATAATCATAATCTATTATATAAAATTTATTTTTTAATCGAAGTAACCCCAGAAAATATCTATTTATAATAAATATACATTTATAATAAACATATAAATTTAATGTTATCAAAACACAGTGTCGCCCAGCATAAAGGAACTTCTCTGCGCTTTTGTTGCTGTTTCTCGGGAGACGTATTCCAAAGTGATCAATTCAGTTAATTAGCAAGCAGGTAGCCAAAGTGAAAAATAAAAAAAGATCAACTTCAAGAGAGAAGCTTGATTTTAGTAGTATTCGGGGGCCTTCTTTATTATCATAAGTGATTAATATCCAAAACAGAGCAGGTGAGTTGACTTGATATTAGTAGTGCTCTGGACCTTAGATAGAGCAGGTATGTTTAAACACAGTGTCATTCAAGGAAAAAAATAATAGATGTGTCTTTTTTTATTTGTACTGTTGCCTGGGAACCATATTCAGCAAAGAGCAGGTTGTAACCCAGAAGCGTTTTTGCAGTTTAGTTTAATAAATCATTTCGGGAGTCATAATCCAAAGTCTCCGATATCTTGGATTACCTTTTGTAATGCTGTGAAAACTCTTTAATATTAAATATGCTCAATATCTTAGATAAAACAGGTGCGTTTAAACGAAGTGTTCTCTCTTTTATTAAAAGTCTGTTCCGCGGAAACAATAATTCAGAGTGATCAATATCCTGGATAGAGAAGGTAGTATCTCAAAAGGTGCTTAATGTTCTGGGTAGAGCAAATATATTTAAAGGTCACTAAAAACTAACACCAATCAGGGCGCAACATTCTAAGTATAGCAAGTGTGCCCAAACGCAATTTCATTCGTTCTATTTGTTTCTGTAGCCCCCGGTAGTGCCTGCTAGTTAAATATAATGAATTAAGTGCATTAATTCGCTGCAATTGTTCTACAAGAATCTAAAAAATTATTTATTAAAAAACATTAATTTCAATAATAAGGAAAGCATTATAATAATGCTTGCAATTCTAATACTTATATCGTATTAATACTACAATCAATTACACTGTTCCAAGAAAAAGTAAGATTAAACACATGGGAATCCACGCTTCTTGCTAGATAACCTAAAGATAAACACGGATGAATCTGAATGCACAAGGGCTCAAAACGCGTGAATGCATTCAACCTGAAATTCATAAGGAACATAGACAAACATCAAAGATATACAGACAAAAGTTACCCTTAGAATATAAATATAATAAATATACTTTAAAGAAAATTTGCTACAGGTGCGCTCTTCATTCCAGTAATTATAGGAATGAATGTTTCTGGCTTTGGTAGGATTGAAACTCTTGACTAATTTATATATGTCCTTCGGGCTCTCTTGTAACGTCATTAACTCCACGTGACCAAAGACATAAATCGAATGGTCTGCCATTGTCACGTATTTTATTTATATTCTAAAATTCTTTTCTATTAAAACATATTTGTTTTTATTTATCAAACATTCCTTCTTATTGTTTATAGAATCTAGTCAAATTTAATTCCTAAAATGTCATTTAGCATATTTGTCCTTGATTTTTTCTCTTTAAAGCAAATCTAATTTAATTTACACGTTAACAATAATAATGTTCTAACTCAGATAATTCGGCAATACACCGGGTGTGCTAATATGCAACAGAATTATCACTTAATTGTGTAGTCACTTTATCGTTTTTTGATAAAATTAGATTTACAAAGCATGTAATTCATGAACGTAGCATTTCAAGGTTAATATAAGAAAATCAGAAAAATTTGCAACACTTCATATTTAAAAAATATGATTGCTCTACGAAGACTGGTATTGTTCAAAACATCTTTAACATCGCTTAGGCACAGTTGTCCCAACTTGAATTAAATATTCTTTCCTATGCATTCCGCCTACTTCCCCTAAACTTGAAAGGATTTATGTTGAATCCAAAGTTTTATTGTATTCAGATATCTAGGCGTTCACCTGTTTCCGATCCTACGGTTAGCGACTTTAAAGCGAAATTAAAAAAAATTTTGTGAATAAAAATGGTGTAGTGAACACTTTCTCACAGTTAAAGCACTTTGCCAGAATAAATTATTAGTTATCACAAAACCTGAGAAAGGACCCGATGTTGTCATATTTGATCATCAAAATTATGCTAACAAAATGACGACTATTTCAAAGGACACCTTTAGTTTTGTCTAGTTAGGTCCAGTTGATACACATGATTCCACCATATCTATCGCCTGAATAAACGTCTGACCAAATGGGTAAAAAGTGGAGTTTTTCCTACTACGATTTCAAAATTAATCAGACCTTCTGGTTCTATTCGTCCCTGTCTCTATGTTAGCCTAAAACCCATAAGGACGGTGTACCATTAACACACATACTATCGATGATTAGGTCTTCCACACCAAAGGTAGTCAAATGGATTTCAACAATTTTATAACCTGTTTGGGGACATTATATTTCGTTTTTCATTAAAAACTTATTTTCTTTTGCAAAACTCTAATTACTTTGACGAATTTATTTGTTCCTTAGATATTTCTAGTCTATTTACTTGTGTTCCACTTGCTGAGACTATTGATATATGTGTTGACGCCTTAAATCGCAGTCATCTAACGACTCCCCTAAATTCCGAAGATATCTTCATTGAATTAATGAAATTCGCTAGTATGTCGGTCGAATTTAGCTTCAATGGCTTTATATATAAATAACTTGATGGTGTGGCCATATGTTCTTTCCAAGGTTTACTATCTGATTCTCAAAACCCGGATCTTTACTTTCGTTATGTTGACATTACTTCTTGTTTGTTTGACAATGAAACGAAATCAGCGCTTTTTATGGTCTTTAATGATATGCATCAAACCCTTAGGTTCACGGTTGACAACAAAATCAATTCTTCCATTTTTAAATGTACTAGTTTCTAAGACTTCTTTGTGATTTTTACTTCTGTTTATCGTAAGCATGCGTTGCAAATTCTCTATCGATTATTATACTGTATCCAATATATGTGGTAATGATTTCAAAAGTTTAATAATAAAAAATGACTTCGTTGTCATCAGCTGAAATCGAAATCGAAAAATTCACTGCTCCAGGCATAGTCGTTATTTAGCTTTTCAACCCTCATCGCTACCGCTTGAGTCATAAGCAGAAAATGCTAAAAATTAAGGAACTTCAAGCGAAATGAAATTAAAACTGTAAGTTGAAATTTGCAATAAAATGTATTGTTCAAGTGAATACTCCAAAAATAATAAGCACAGTCCTTATTCCGCGTAGTATCTACTCTCTATTATTTGTGTATTAAGGTTTTTTTTATTTGATTGGGATTGAAATATCTCTCTCTCTCTCTATATATATATATATATATAAATATTGGTAGTTATATAAGATCGACGTTTACCATTGCTTATATCAGGTAAACATTGCATCTCCTTTGATTTCAATATATATATATATATATATATATATATATATATATATATATATATTGCATCTCCTTTGATTTCAATATTTATATGTATATATGTGTGTGGGGGGTGCTAGTGGGCGTAAAATATGCTTAAATATTATATTTTAATTTGTCCAGATTTAGTATATATTATTATAGAGTCGTGATTGCCAAAGTAAAAACAAAAGCTAGACTCGAAACTGTAGCATACAAAGCTGGAGACGTTACCATTGTACCAACATGACACGCATATGAATGGATTGAAAATTAAAAATAAATATAAACTAAGGTAAACGTATAAAATATATAATGATTTTTCAATATTGGCCCATTTTCTTGCCCTTTTACAAACTATTTTAACCCGCTAAAGACCTATAAAATAACTGCCGTAAAAATCCAATCATTTGAAGCCTCTAGAACTGCTCTGCGATTTTTAGTTTCGGCGGAGATAGAGTGTGAAAATATGGAGATCGACAAACGGAGAGACATAGCCTTTTACACACACACACACACACACACACATATATATATATATATATATATATCCTCGAAACAGTGGTAAATAACTGATGATCCTTTAAAAAGCTTAGTACTATTGCTTGTTCATTGAAGTAAAACTATTCAGCAATGCAGGAGATTAATTGACTTGCTGCCAAAATAATGTTCTAATGAAAGACATTATTTATTTATTTATAATTTTAAAGGTTTTAAATAAGAGAGGGAGAGAGAGATTTCTATGTGTTGAAACGTTTGTATCTTGAATTCTACACAATTATTCAGAATGTAGACACAACGTATAAATAGAATTCATCGTAATAGTAGAATGAAACCAAATATCCAATAGTAAAAGATAAAAACTGAATAATTAATGGAGGTTCATTTTTCAAAAGTATATAAAAATTAGTTCCATGTGGTCGGTGGCGTACCAATGACCGAGCATATTAGAAAGTTGATTTTAATAATTTTTAAATAGAAAAAGTAGGCTTTTAATATCAACAGTGCCGCCAAAAAGAAAGCCCGTACTTGTCATTTTTCAAAAACCGCAAAGTTAAGCTAAATTGGATGTAACTGTTTAAACAAACTATATCTCATATGATTCGCTTTTTATTCCTGTATAATTTTACTTGTTCATATTTGACTTTTAATTGAAGCATCCTAGTTTCCCCGTCATTATGTCTGCTTAAAGTATTTATTAAGCTAAACTGTAAAAGCACTTCTGAGTTACAATCTGCTCTTTGCAGGATATGGTTCCCGGGTAACAACAGAAATAAACGGACCAAAAAAATTAATATGAAATTGAGAAGGCAAAAAGAAACTCTGCACAATGAAAAATTGTTATTTAAATGTAGCTTTAGAATATTAATGCAACACAAATACAACAGGAACACAATGGACTAGTTAATATTTAATAGCATAGTCCTCTCTGCAATTTGACAGCCTGCAAATTTTGGGCATTCTCTTGGAGTAGTCTGCGGAAATACTCCGGTCGACTGGCATTCGATTTCTCTTTATTTTTTGTCCAAAGTTCTTCCAGATTTGTAATTTTATCATTGTGTATCTGTTGCTTGATACAATGTCATACGTTGTCGATAGGATTGGAGTTTGGAGACTGTGCAGGCCAATCCACACACGAAATATCATGCTCTTCTAGGGAACTCTTCACATCGCCACCTGTGTGAATAGGAGTATTATCCTGCATGAAGAAGGGATTGTCATCCCAATTCCGGCCAAAGTAGCGTAAATGCTCAGTCATTTATTAATGTATTTGGTTGAAGTAATTCAACTTTACAAGCGAAACACAGGCCCTGGACCATTGGCAATAATCACGCTTCACGCCAAAACTGAACCTCCA